>NC_138369.1:111779815-111836350 GCF_054177405.1 Leptonychotes weddellii | reverse complement strand
AGCATATGTATGGTGATAAACTGTTCATTATTTTGTTGGAAAATCAGTGAGAACTCACAATGACCATGCTTTCACTTTATCAAAATAGCCTCCATTATTTTGTGTTAGTTTCTTCCCTCCAACTGCTTTTAAGATATTTTATCATTAGTTTTCACCAGTTTGATTATGATGGACCTTAGCGTGCTTTTTTGTATGTTTGTCCCATTTGTGGGTTGCTTAAGCTTTTTGAAATTATAGGTTTATAGTTTTCATCAAATTTGATATATTTTTGCTGGTCATTTTATTATTTCTACAAACATCTTCACCTTCTCCCCATGTCTTTCTTCTCCTTCTGGACCACAAGTTCCTGTTCTATTATGTTAGATAATTTGACATTGACCCACAGGTCACTGCTGCTCGTTTATTTATCTCTTTCAGTCTTTGTTGTCTCTAATTTGAGTAGATTATCTTGCAAGATTTTAATTTCATTGATTTTTTTTTCAGTGTATAATTTACTGGTAATCATTTGGGTATATATATTTTTATTTCCCCACATTTCTAGAAGTTTTATTTAGGTATTTTTAAATAACTTCCATTTCTCTCCTCATCATTTTTGTATTTTCTTTTATAGTTTTGAGCATATGGAGAATATTATGATAACTATTTTAATATAATTATCTACTAATTCCATAACTTTTGTTATTTCTAATTTCTTTCCACTGACTCGTTTTAGTGTAATTAATTGTCATATTTTCTTGCTCCTGTGCACACAGACAATTTTTTACTAGATGCTTCACATTGTAGTTTTTACATTGTTAGGTAGTAGATTTTCTTGTATTCTTTTAAAAAGTGTACTTTGTTCAAGCATGCAGTTAAATTACATTGGATTAGTTTAATCCTTTCAAGTCTTGCTTTCAGTTTGGTTTGGAAGTGCCCAGAGCAGCCTTTGGCCTAGGATTCATTTTGCTCATTACTAATGAGGACTTTGGAAGATTCTACCCAAGTCCCTGAGCATTGCAACTTCTCTCCACTATTCCCATCCCAGAGCTCATTAAGCCTCCTGTTTTCTGGTGATTCTTTTAGTAGCCACTTGGAATTCTACCCAATATTTAGAATTCCAGTATTCAGGCAAAGATTCATGTCTCAGATATTGAAAGCTGTATTTGTCCAATATTCTCTTCTCTATTATCATTCTCCTCTTTGTATTATATCCTGGAAATTGCCTTTTGGCAGTGATTTGGGGCGATTATAGGGCTTACCTTATTTGTTTGACTTCCCTCAGATATCTCATTTTGTGGTTGCTTATTGTCTAATGTCTCAAAACAATTGTTTCATATGGTATATCCTGTTTTCTAGTTGTTTACAGTGGGAGAATAATTTCCAAAACAGTTAATTCTTAATGGATACAAGCATTAGTTGATATATTTATTTATTATTGTTGTTGGACTTCTTGGATTGATCTTATCTTTTTTCTTCTCTGCTATATTTTTTTCTCTATTATGTTTTTGGTCTTATTTCCCTGAGAAAATGACCTCTCATATTCATTTTATGATTTATTTTATTTTTACAATCCTATTTTAATTTTCAAGAATTTTTCTTGCTTTCTGATTTTCCCAATTATACATTTATGAAAATAACATCTTCTCAAATATATCATAATATATTGATTAAAAATTGGGGAGGTTCTCTTTTTCTTTAGGCATTTGTTGGTTTTTATTTCTTTAGCTGTTTTAGGCTTCTCTTAACAGTTTGGTGATTCTTTGTTTTCTCTCTATATCTAAGGACGAGTGGATAAAGATCTTATTGTGAGCCCTTTTCATCTTGGGTACAGTGTGCAGTAGCTTATTTTGCTCAAAGTATGCACATAAAAAAAATCATTGTTTTACGGGACCATTAAATACCAGAATGCAGAGATCTCTTCATTAAGATACAAATATATACATTAACTGTCCCAATTCTCAATTTCTTAAGAGAAGAATCATTTTGGTGGAGCAGGGAGGAATGTTGAAACTTCTTATTCTCTGATTCTACTTTACCTGTAAATGGTTATTACTGTAGACATTTTTTGAACTATTGTTTTAAAGTAACAGTGAAGGAGAGAACTAATATCTGTAGTGAATCCACAGCCCTCAACAAAACTCCTCTTTTCTTCTGTGGTCTTATTTCCTCAAAGGGTCAATTTTAGGTCTTGCAAAAATGGTCTTTGAAACTGTTCAAAGACTGGGTAATAAAAATGACTTGGTTCATTTTTCAAATCAAATACAGGATAGATAGATAGATGATAGATAGATAAATGATAGATCGATAGTCGTTTATGGATTCAATGAGAAGGATGAATTTGAGTGGGGCAAGAATCTGTGCAAGGTGACTGAGTGATTTCTTTTTTTTTCTTTTTTTTTTAGAGAGTGCATGCGCATGCACACACAAGTGGGCAGGGAGAGGGGCAAAGGGAGGGGGAGAGAGGGAGAATCTTAGGGGGGCGGGGCTCAATCTCACAACCATGAGATCATGACCTGAGCCAAAATCAGAAGTCTGCAGCTTGGCTGCTTAATGGACTGAGCCATCCTGGCGCTCCTAGTTGAGTGATTTCTGTACTGATCCAAATGAAAGAGCAAGTAGTTTGAAAGATTGGGAAGCGGCATGAAAAGCTAGAGAAACAGAAGTAAGTGGATTCTTAAGACATTTAAGACACAAAATCACCAGTACTTGATACTGGGTTGGAGGGAGGGTGGGTGAGGGAAAAGGCAGTGCCACTGATGAATCCTATGCTTCTAAGTTATAAATTGAATGGATAATGGAGCCAGTCACTTAGACAAACAAGAAATCCTGAAAGGAGTATTCATGAGTTGAATTCAGCTGCTTTTGAGGTCAGCTAAGGATGTGAGGAAGGTATTTGTGGTTAGAGATAGCAGGAAACATCTGGGCTGGGGATAGAAATTTATTAGTTGCTTATAAATAACTTTCCTAAAAGATATGGGCTTAGATATTTCCAGATGTTCTACCAAGTATCGTGAGAAGAAAAGGGCACCTGGGAATGAACCTTCAGAAATGCAGCACTTAATATTAAATAAAGGAGGGCAACCCAGAAATAAAGAAAAAGTTTAGTAGATGGAAACAAACAACAACAACAAAACAACAACAACAACAAAAACAGGCTAATGAATGCTGTCTCATGGAAGCCAAGGGAAAATATTATTCCAAGGAAGTAGAAATGTCAGAAGACTTGAGTATCATTGGAGTCATAAAAGATGAGAATTGAAACATATTCATTGCACACAGTGCCTTAAAGGTAAAAGGCTGATCGCATTTCCTGAACCAAATACTCCAGAAGCCTGATTTCCCAGCATAATTATTCCTAATGCATCCTTTTACTTTTTAAAAGGAGTCCTGGTTTGTACAATAAATTACAGTTCACCTTGCTTAGAGGGCTTACATTGTGACTATTTAAAATTATGTTGAATAGAGTAACATCAGATTGTCAAGGAATGAGGCATACTTGGGAGATTAGGGGAAGAGGACGGTGGTATTTAGCAACTCTGAAAAAAAAAATAAGTTTAATTATAAGGGAGAGGCAAAGGTAAGTGCCTGAAAGAGAGATACAGATCTGAGAAAGTCTGTTGATATTTGCTGTTATTGTTGATACTGTCTTTTCTTAAATGAGATTGAATATGCAAGACTGCTCTAACATGCAGGAAGGAAGGAGGAAAGTTTGCATGGAAATATAGTTCTGTTTCTATGTTTGAAGAAGGAAGAAGTGAGATGATCCACTGAGAGGAAAGGGAAAAGGAAGCAAGAGGTTATGACATATTTGAAGTAAGCAGAGAAGGGCACTTCGAATAGTCAAGTATTAGGTAGTTTGGGTTTTTAATATTAAATAGAGCATAACTTTCTGCCTCCTTGATCAGACAGCCCAAAACATATCAAATGAAGAACTTTTTCTTAGTCTAGCTAAGAAGCTTAAATGCAAAAAGATTTGGCACTGAAGCTGCAGGCAATAATACAGTGTTCATTTACTTCATCCTTCCCCAACACAACCCATCACCACCACCTTTCTGGCCTTGTATCAGTTTTGCCTAGGAATCTGGTGGTATTTTTTTTTTTTTACTTTTTCTTTGTTTTGTTTTGTTTTTGTTTTTGTTTTGGGGAAAAAAAAGAAACCAACTCTGAGTTGCTCAATCAAAGACAACCTCAGAGACATAATTCACGGTGGCCCACAGAATCCACAAAGAACTGACTCATCAGATCCCAGGAAATATAAGAACCCCATGTGATAAAATCATGTGCTATGAGGCAATTTTGAATAATTTTTCAAAGAAAGTCAGGTTGAGATGACTTCATTAATAAGATGACTTCCTTTATTTTGGAAAAAAGAGATGGGTATCATATGTAGGTGAATGGGAGTCTTTTGATTGGAAGAATGTCACTAAGACATGAGAAAGGATGGCACACACGGGAAACATCAGGCCCATCAGCTTGGGTAGAAAAGGAGATATGGGGGGAGATGCGGCAAGAATAGAGGAGGAAAAGTAGGAGTGGGAGTCCCCATGCAGGATCTCAGATATTGTCCTAAGGCATTGGATTTTATGCTGAAGATAATGGGAAACCACCTTCTGTATTTTGATGGAAATCTGTTCAGTATGTACCCTATGTAAATTAGCCAACTTAGGGATTTCATAAAATCAAATGGTGTCTGAAGTAATAAATAAGCAGTCTGCAGGTTGCTCTTTGCACAAAAAGCACAATAAAAAATCATAAGCTCTACTGAAGTTGAGGGGGGAAAAAAACCCCAGAAACTTCAAAGCAGAAAATTATGGGAATGCCTTGTGCTTTCTCTCCTGTGTGACTTACATACACTGCTCCCTTTCTCAGCGATGCCATTCTTCCTCTCCTCTGAAGGACTTCTATTCACTCTTCAGACTCCAATATTTCTTTTTCTGAGAAATCTTTCTTGGGTTCCACACGATTTAATTACTTTTATTCTCTGCTCTCTTGTTATCATTCTTAGCCTCCATTATAAGACTTAAGGCTTCACTGTAGCTATGTGTTTACAGGTCTGTGCTCTCTTAGCTCTGCATTGGGGCTAGCCATTTTGTTGGTTATGGAATGGTGTAGGAATATTACACTAAAGTCATTTTGAGTTATTTTATTAGAGATCATGTGGGTAAGTGACATCCATAGACTAGAGAAAAATTCAAGGAATCTTAAAACATGTGGATAAAAGAGGTCATTCACTTATTCATTCATAGAAAAATAGAGGCTCATTTGGAGACTGTGGTAGCCATGGTCTGTGTGGACTCTGTCCCACACCCACCCCCTCCCCCCATATACGCCCCCATAATGCTGAGGCTAGAAGCACGAACACACATTTCAGAGCCTCCTCTGCCTGCTGGATTCCAGTTTGACCTTGCCAATGACCGGCCCTTGCAAGGGAGTAGAAGTCTAGAAAGTATGGAAGATTTTTTTTTTTTCCACGCTTCTGGTAGTAGAGGCAGAGGGTGTGTGGGCTCCTAGACTTCAGATCAACTTTGTGGCTATTCTTTAAGCTCTGTGCTCAGTGGCTCCACCACCTGCAGCAACCAAGTTTCCAATTGTCAGGAGAATGTTGGCTCCTGGTTTATCACAGATTTCTGCCTTCAAGCTGTTCCAGCCCTAAGGTCAGTAGCAGTTCCTGCAGTTACTGATCTCTTAGTGACATTCTTCCAATCGAAAGACTCCCATTCACCTACTGATCTCTAAGAAGCAATACCTTCACCTTTTGGTTACACTAGCCCTTGCAATAATTTTGTAACCATTTTCCTATTTTAAAATCCCCTTTGTTGGGACCCCTGAGTGGCTCAGTCGGTTAAGCGTCTGCCTTAAGCTCAGGTCATGATCCCGGGGTCTTGGGATTGAGCCCCACATCAGGCTCCCTGCTCAGTAGGGAGTCTGCTTCGCCCTCTCCCTCTGCCTGCCCCTCCCCCTGCTTGTGCACTCTCTCTCTTTCTCTCTCTCAGAAATAAATAAAGTCTTTAAAAAATAATAATAAAATAAAATCCCCTTTGCTTGAAATACTCATACCAGCTAGTGCAGGGCAGGGGGCAGGAGAAGTTGGCATGGAGTAGGATGGTAGCAGTGGAGATGGAGAAGTGTGAAGGTTTGGGCTGTATTTTGCAGCAGAGCAACACAATTGTCTGATAGACTGGATGTAGGGAGAAAGGGAAATGAAAGGATCAAAGATGATTACCACTTTTGATTAGAGAGTCCGGTGTATTACTGAGATAGGGAAGCATTGAAGAAGAAAAAAAAAATGGATAAAAAATATAACTGCTGAAATTATGTCTGTGAGCATTTAGGATATCAGAAGGCCTTATAATAATGCTCTGCCTTTGTAAGATTAGTATAGTTGAAAGAAGGAGAGGAAAGGGACTGTGCTTATAAAATTGTGTCATTTAGAAAGGCAGGTTAGGTTCATGGTTGTTAAGTGTGGGCTCCAGGATCAGACTATCTTATTGGGAGTTTCTGTTCCTTTGAGGATTTTATTTTTAATCCAGAAAGCTAGTAAGAATTTCATAACAAGCACATATGTCCACCATCCAAACTGACAAGGGAGGAGGTAAAGAAATGAGAATAATAACCTAATATACTACTTTGCTATTTTATTATATTGCTTAGATTCCTTTTTCTGTAAAAAAGAAATAAAACATTACAGTCACATTGTATTCTGTACCCCTATCTTTAGCACTTATTTCCCACCTACTACCATGCATTAAATTAGGTATTTATTTTTTTAGTCTGTATTTTCATACTTTGAAAATACATACCCATGAATAATATATAATTTTGTACATTTTTACTTCATGCATAGAATAATATATTATTCTGCAGATTGTTTTTTTCTGAATTTTTATATCTATACCTGACTCTATGGTAAGCCCCCAATAAATACTAGCTATCATATAGCAAGGCTTTGGGAGAAACTCACTTTTCCTTAAAGAGCCTCAACAAAGGCCCACTGAGATGGGTTTGTATCCTGAACATATCTTCTCTGTCAATATCCTTGCCATACACCATGTGTGAGTACCTCTGTATCTAGTATTGTCATTAGCTAAACTGAAGTGTTATATCCTATGAAGTCCTAGAAGGTAAAATTGTGCTAATTGTCGTTATATCTCTAGCACTTAGTAGAGCACCGGGCCTAGAATAGGCTCTTTGTCAATGTTTGATGACTGAATGAGTGAAATCTGTGTCATGCAAACAGAGAACACTTTTTGTGTGAGGAATAACTGACAGCCTTTTTTTGAGCTAATTTGAGGAAACAAAACTCTTTAGCATGGGAGTTGATAGAAATACCGCTACTTGATGTTAAAACTTGGCACAACCTGCAAACCTAAATGGCCCGGTATGAGAACTGCATGTTTGAGAAAAGAATGGAAGGCAAAGAAGAACATGATAAAACCTTATAGAATGTTCTCTGGGCAAGGCTTATTCCTCTTTGGGTGTGATATGCATTACATAAAGTTAATCCATTAAGAATACACATTAATAACTAATATTCATTTTGCATATTTAAAATACTACATATCTTGTCATAACAAAACACAGTATAGCAATGGTTTTCACCTGTATTTAATATTTTTAAATGGGTGTTTTAAGCATTACCATTTCACTGCACATACTGCATTTCTGAATCAGAACATATTTCTTGAAAGATGACTTTATTTCATAGTACTATGTTTTCAATTATGTGCAAATATTTAAGTAACTGAAATACAAAATATTCATTCATATTCTTAATAGATGTGGTATTCCAACCCATTTTTTGTCACTCCAGATCACAATATACTTTCCCTTGTAAGCTGCATATTGAGTCATGGGAATAATACATTAACATGTTGTAAAATAAATAGAGATCACACTTGGGTTAAATATAGAAAGCACTAAGTTCCTGGTGGGCATCTACACACTATAGAAATTAGACATTCAACCCTATATAGTAATTTAAAAAATCACAGACATGTGCCTTTAAATCAACATCATAAAAAATCAATCACAGCAAAGACAATGACAATGAAATTTCTGTATGAAGAAAAGATTTCTGAATCACAAATGATAATCAAATTATTTTGAACAATATTCAATACTGTAATAGTTTAGTGCAATTTAGTAACTGGGATACCCCTTGAGAGATATTTGTTTTTAATCAAAGCAAATTTAATTGGAGAGATTGTCTTCCAAATTTATCCCGTTAATTTCTAAATCTTCCCCTGCTCATCACCATTCTTAAAGACCATATTTTTTTTACTGTTATACAATTGAGACATTTTATTTATTATAATGTTTTATATATCTAAATATCGCTACACTGAAGGCATGATTAAAAATGCCTGGCATACGTTAACATTTTAAACACATATATGAAACTATTATCAAAATGATAATAGCTGATTTTCTAGAGGTCTACAAAAACAAACTATCCCTTCAAAGTGTCCTAGAAATCTTTTTTTCTTTTCTGAATATAATCTATTCATATTCTCCAAGTAGCAAGTTAAAATGTGTGGGATATATTTGCCACTAAATCTTTTTGTGTGAAATGTAAACACTAAATCACCTAATAGAGTCCTATCTCAGCTTTTAAATGGGATTATTTATAACATCTTTGGAATATAAGGATATGAGCTACACTTAACCATCTGGGTATTTTGCTTCCTGCAGACAATTTGCAATGGTATAGTAAAATATTTTTTTTGCTTGTTTGTGTGTTTGTTTCTTATTAAACAGATATGATAAAACTGTCTTTGTAGAGTAATCACATTTTTTTTCTGACTTTCAGAGTAAGGTAGTCCATGTGCAGCAGCTTGATGTAAAGATAAAGAAATAATAATTATTAATATGAATAAAACAGTACCGCATACGTAATGAAAGCATGATTCGACAATGGCTAAGAATTTCAAAAGATAAAACACACTCCGAGTAGTGTTCACCTGCATAGTAGCATATTGAAGAAAGATTCTTTAAAGAAAAAATTATATACTTACTGAGTAGAACAGATAATTAAATAATTACACATTTTGATTGAAAAATATATGTAGTTCATTAAAACAGAGACTCTTTAACTCCACTTTTCTAGCTAAGCTTCTATTCAGATGCCAAGTTTGTACTTTAATTAGAACAAAAGACCGACATTAACTTCAATGCAACATAATTCATAATAATGATTGTATATTAATCTCTTGAGCTTGCTGGAACATAGCACCTGACATATGGCATAGTACAACCACCTGTGGAGTTCTCTGGGGACGGAGGTGGTGCATATTAATTAGCCCCTGGGAAATAAAATCTGCTTCCTTCTGAGAAAAGCTACCTCCATGCTTATTGGCTTATGACATCAAAGGAAGTAGATGGAATACTGCTAGGCTCTGTCTATACTCATTAAAGCATTGTCTAGATGTAGGCACTGAATCTACTGCTCCTGAATTAATTCTTGACGGAATCCTGCTTAAGAAATTAGAGTAGCCATGCAGTTCCTTGGCTTCATTGATTGGATTTTGGCTGAAAACATCAAAATTACCATTTTGGTTACAGAAAATTATATAACTATATAATTCAAACACAAAAGAATCTAACCTGAAGTATATTAAAATTTGAAGCAGCTCCTTTTTCTTGAATGCTACCTGAAAGTGCCTCAATTTAATCCTTTGCTTTGTAAATTTAGATACAATCTGCATATGAGATTATAAATGTCTTTAAGAAAAATGTCATCTCATAATAAGCAAGGTCTTGAGATTCTTGGCAGTCCCAGGTGTGCTAAAGGCATTTCAGTGTATATCTTCAAAGGATAATGGAAAGGAATTATGGAAATAAAACTCTGGCTGATTAACAGATAAATATATATTGAGATGAATAGATCCTAAAATTACTAATCCCATTGCTAGTGTATATCTAGAAAGAGAAAACAGAAAATTGAGTGGATATGGTGATGACCAGAAAAGGCTACATTTTAAAGATTTTTTTTGCAATTGTCTTTTCAAGTTCTTGCCACCTGTAATTCTGAATTGCACAAAACTCACTTAACTGAAAAGTATTTGTATTTGATGGGGTGCCTAGCACTCTGTGAAGTTTTAAAACATCTTTCAGAATTGCAGATTCTGAGGCTTTTTTAAGCCTGCAATTTAAATTTATGCAAGAAATACAGAATCACTAGCAGCTAGGCAGAGTATTTCTTTTCTTAAATTTCACATTGTTTGTTTAGCTTTCCCTTGGGTTACATCCATGATCTCGTGATGGAACAGTTATGTTGCTGATATATTTATTGGAATATGTGGATCCATTTCCCTTCCGCTCAACACATGGATTGGCAGTTTAAAATAATTCTTTTCTACTAGGAGAACGTGTGGCTAAGGCACATTTAAATAGCCTATTAAACCAATGAGATGACAATGTGCTACCCTCAGAGAAAGATTAATTTTTGGAGTAATTAATTACACATTCCACAGAATGTCTCTTGAGAACATTTTTGCCTAGGTCTACCAACTTATTGTGCAAATAATTATAGTTTTTCATTTGAGGCAAAGTTGCTGATTCATTATTAGGAAGATGTAACAGATCATTCATTGTTTATTTTCATGCACCTATTTTTTCAATGGGGAAATCTACTGTATGCCATATATATATATATTTATTTTAAAAAATCAATTAGTTTTTCTGACTCTTTAAGGATGATACAAAACCGTGGTTGTAAATCCCAGCACCTGCTCTTTTTTTTTTTCCCTCAGTGAAATTATACAGGCATTTTGAGGAGGCAATTGTGAAATATGTGGCTTCTCATATCTTTTTATGTTGTTTCATCTAGTACCATGATATTTTATAATGGTACACTTATTCTTAATGCTTTTATAGATAGCTTCTAATTTATCTACACACGCCCACCATTGCTAGGGTGGGCAAACATCGTAGGGAACGATGTAATTTGTTTCTTCAAACTCTTTAATTAAACCAGTAAAGTGGCAGACTACACAGTCTGATCAGTTGTGTAGAAATACATTAAAATTTTCAGTTGCATCATGTTCTATAACCAAAAGATTCTCTGGATGTTTTCTGCAGCACTCAGTGTGAGGAACACGGGACTGCGTACCAGATAGCCCAGCAGGGAGACACCTCAGCCATTTTCTTTAGTTGTGGAATTTTGGACAAGTCGCTCAACCAAATGTCTTCATTTTTAAAATGGGTTATTGTGACGGGTGCCTGGGTGGCTCAGTTGGTTAAGCGACTGCCTTTGGCTCAGGTCATGATCCTGGAGTCCTGAGATCGAGTCCCACATCGGGCTCCCTGCTCGGCAGGGAGTCTGCTTCTCCCTCTGACCCTCCTCCCTCTCCTGCTCTCTGTCTCTCATTGTCTCTCTCGCAAATAAATAAAATCTTAAAAAAAAAAAATTAAAAAAAATAAAAATAAAAAAATAAAATGGGTTATTGTGGGGGTTCAATTAGAAGAAACACATCTGTGAAAAATTCTGTAACACTGCCTGACATGTAGTAAGCACAGATGTTAGCTGTGTCTGCATCCTTTCTTGAGAGATGCAATGGGTTCTGTCTCTTTTTTTCTAATGGTGCCATTAATAGCAAAGTTTTAGGTCCTTTCTGTTATTGTGACTCTTTATTTTATGTGTATATATTACCAAGTAATGTTTTCTGAAGAGCCAGGATCAGTGTAGATTAGAAATTCTTAAATTTCAGTGTACTTAAGTATTATCTGGGCAATCTTGCTAAAGATGAGTATTCCTAAGCCTCACTCCTCCAAATCCACATTTTGGGAAACACTGATTTAGATTGCTGATTTAATATAGAGCTAAAATGTCCTCTCAGAAAAGCATTTTACTCAATGCCCTCCTTCCTGACTTCTGTTGTCATGTAGAGACTCTCCCCATTTCCCCAAAATACCCAGTCTTGGTGTCCTTTTCCTGGATTCCCTGGGATAGACAGTTTTGTTTTTCATGTGTAGTTAGAGAATGAGCTAGCCCTTACTTAAAAGCAGTGATTCCACCCCATATAGCCTCTGGTTGAATGGCTAGTTACATAGAATGCACTGGAAAAAGTCATGTGCAGCCCTAGCACCTCAGGGAGAGAGTTGGATATATTGCATGAGAAAGCAGAGAAACTTAAATTCCAGTGCTTTTTAGTTTAGTGTTTTTTCTACTAACTAAACCTGTGACTATATCCATGTTGCTAATCACTTTGGCTTCACTCACTGCATCTGATGGGAGTGACAATGCTTTCTTTCTCTGGCTGCAGGTAATTTCCTAGGGCTTAGACCAGAATGTCACTTACGCTTTTTTTTTACAGAACCTCTGCTTTTCCGCAAAGGACAGTAGCTCACGTATACTCTTCCTGAACCCAAATTTAAGTGGTGAACATCTGCCACATTTTCTTGGGAGAATAACCATTTGTGACTCTTTATGCCCTGGAGCCATTCTATGTAAGGATTGTGAGAAGCACCAGGCACCCAAATATCTCCACAACAGTTTAAACCTACTATCAATTCACCAAAAACAGTTGTTATTAACTTCCATAGGATTTTATTTACTTGGATTTGTTAGGGAAAAAAATTAAAATGATATAAATTTAGAGGAACCCCATAGCAGTGATGTTCTAGTTAAGAGGTTTGTTGCAGTCAAAGATCTAAAGCAGCATCTATAGATTTAGTGGACATCTGTTTTAACTATAATTTACTTTCTTCACATAATCTCTTAAATAGACTAATGAAAACACACTAGTACATAGTTAACTTTAGTTTTTTTTCAAATAGCAAATATCATATAATCTAGAAGGGAGAATACATAATATGAGATTTTTATCTATGCAGTGTGGTTTACGTAGGTACGCAATCTTTAGACAAAAAAGTACAAACATGTATTTTGTGCTTTCGACAGTCTTACAGACTAAGGGAGTAAGTTTCCTTAGGATTTTGCTTTAAAATGATAAACTACCAAACTAATAATTATTTGTTTTTGCTTGCTTTAAATTCAGCTTCGATGCCAGAATGTTGCTTGCTTTAAATTAACTTCAACTCTAAATGAAGAACTGGAAGAACACACTGAAGCTTGGTTAAATATGGAAGATCCTTTGGCAGAAAGCATTCTCTTGTTTGGCCGCAAATGGCGTTTGTATGTGTCTTCTCACCTCGGTTCTGCTATTGATTTCTGTGGAGCGAACGAGGGCACTGATGGGGAGGCACGCAGGAGGCTGGCCCTCTTAGCCTTTCCTTGCAGATACTCCTCAACATGGGAAATATTTTCAAACAAGCACCTTGGTTTTAAAAAATTTGTAAGGTAGCTTCACTGGTCACTTAAAAATATGTGCGCACAAGCAATTCATAGGAAAATGGATTTCTGTTCGTATTATCTAGCTAATTGCATCAATTCTCCTCTTTGCCTTGAGCATATCAGCATTACTTATGATAGGAACAGCTGACCCTTACAAATCAATTAATCAGTACTGATTAATTCTTTCCCCTCGACTGTAGCTTTCCTTTAAACTAAGAGTAGGTTTATGCTTATCCATAAAAACTGGAGACTCCGACACACAAGCGTTGGCTGTAATGTTGCTCTGGTGGAGTAGCTACAGAGGGTGTTGTGTTAGGTAGAGACGATGCACATAAAATATACTGAGGATATGTTTCCTAAGGGGAATTGCTTTATTCAATACCAGAAGCACATTTCTAAGGATAAAGCTCAAAGTTTAAACTGTCACCTAACAGACAGAATTTTAGGCTTTGGGGGAAATAGTGGATGCTCGGGCCATTTCATGACAATGTCAATAGGAAAAACTTCATTTTCCACATGAGAGAAGAATTGAAGTGTGGGGAAGACACACTCTCATAGTAACACTGTATTTTCTGCATAAAATTAGAAGCATGAATATCTGCTACTTTCATCTTAGTCACAAGGAAGCATAAAGAAGGAAAAATATCAAAAGTTTCTTCACAGAATTAAGAAGTTTTTCATTGATCAAACAACTATTTCTTTCATTGTAAGTCCTTTTTGTCAGTGGCAGAAATAGCAATTCGATGCTTTTTAAGATAGTTTGGGTTTTCAAAGAGACATTTTGCTACTTTCCTGTGGAGATTACATGGTATTCTGTTAAAACTGCCTTACAAGAAGGAGTTTCAGAAAAGATACAAGAAGGAAGAGTGATGCAAAATGCTTTCATTTCAGAGTAGCTGGATTTCAGTGCTTCCAACAGAACCAAGAGAAGAAGAAATCAGAAATATTTTCTCCCTCATAAGACATATATCACTCCTGAAATTTGTACAAAATCAACTGAGGCAAATTAGGGGTTTCAAAGCTAGTCACCTTATAAGTTGTTAGGAAAAAATTTGCATTTAAATTGCTCTGTGCAACTACTCTGAGATATTCCCCTGGAATGTTTATGGCTCTTTTTTTCATTAATACTTAAAAAATACAATTTCATAACCAGTGTATTACTACATCTAGTTGTATGACGAACAGGCACTTCATTTCATAAAATAGAAACATTCAAAGTGGTTTTGGTCGACCAATCAGTCAGTCGGAATACTTGGATTCTTCATATTGAATACTTACTAGTGAAATTAATCTGAAACCATATCAACTCTCCACATCTATTATAGAAACTAGGTCATTAAAAGCTGTAACATAGGGAATAACTTCTGTTCCTATATGTTTTATCCCTAGGAGTGAAGATTGTCCAGAACTTCTTGGAACTTTTCCCCCCACATATTTTATATATATAAAAATACAGCAGATTTCTTTTTAATAGATAAATCTTAAGGATTATTTCAATAACTTGCTTTGACATATTCAGAGATGTCGATATAAGAAAATATTAAATGTGCAAAATGCTCTTTTAAATGTACATTTAAAAACACAATGTCATAATAGCTTTAGACTTGTATAAAAAGTCACTGGGGGGAAGTCTTCAATGTCAGAAAATCCTGTTAGATTAGAGCTTTTGCTTGAGGAATTGTAAACAAACTTCTTAAAATGCTGAGAGTTTTCTCAGTTCTTTCCAACCAAGACACTCTCGAACACATCAAGTCCTGCTTTGAAGTAAACCTGAGCTGAATTAATGCTGTTCAACACCTCTGACAGGGCTTCTTGAAGGGTCTCATTTGAGGCAAGTAACTTGCAGCGCTCCTGCGCCTCCAGGAGGATTGAAAACTGGCTTGTCTTCTCATCAAGGTGGTACAGGATATTTCTAAAAAGAAATAAGGAATGTGTAAATGTCCTAGGCACAATAGTCTTTTCATATCGAACATTGTAATAACTATTTCCAAGAAACAGTGACATTTGCAGTAAATGAAGAAATTATAAAAATACACTTATCAACATTTTTTCAACTTCTAATGAATTAATGGATACGACATTGGTCATCAAGCTTCCCATAGTGATGAGAGATCGTTAGACATTACATGCCCCCTCATGGAAGTGTACCATACTATCTATGAAATAGAATAAAGTAGTTTTGCTGAAAAAGTTGAATCTGAATCTGATGAAGCCTCTAAATCTAATTGCCAATAAATACAGGAGACAGAGAAATACCTTAAATGATAAAACGATGTGTTATTAGCAAATGTGAACTGTGGGGAACTCTGTAGGACAAATGATCCAGCTTATTCAACAAATAACAGCAATAAAAAATAGGTGAAGGAAAACCTCCAGACTAGGGTTTGTCAACCTCGGGCTCTTGACATTTGGAGCTGGGTGATTCTTTATTGTGTAGCTGTCCTATGCATTGCAGGATGTTTAGCAGTATCCCTGGCCTCTAGCCACTAGATACCAGCAGCACTCTCCTTTAGTTGTGTCGGTGAATTCAGGCTGCTATAACAGAATACTATACACTGTGTGGCTTGACCAACAAAGATTTATTTCTCACAGTTCTGAGGTTGGGTGTCTGAAACCAAGGTGCCAGCACGGCTGGGCTCTTGGTTGGAATCTTCTTCCTGTTTCCGTTCTCACAAGTCCTTGCCTGGTGCACACACACACACACACACACAGATCCTGTGTCTTCTCCTCTTTTTATGAGGGCAATTGTCCCAATATGAGGGCCCCACCTGCATGAACTCATCTAACCTTAATTAGCTCCCAAAGATCCCACCTACAAATACCATCACACTGGGGTTAGGGTTTTAACTCATGTATTTTGGGAGGATACAAACATTCAGTCTATAGCAGTTGTGAAAATGAAAAATGTCTCCAGACTGCCAAAATTGTCCCTTACAGGGCAAAATTGCCCCTGATGGACAACTGCTTTAGACCAAAAGAAACATATCAACCAGTCATGAAGTAGAGACTTCACCAGGTTTTTACTCAAAGTGTTTAAAGAATGAGAAGCAGTGCAAAATTGAATACTAATTGGAGATTTGTTAATATTAAGGAATTGTTAATATTTTAGGTGTGATGATGGTATTTTCAGTATGTTTTCAAAAATGTCCTTATTTTCTAGAAACACATATAGTAATATTTGCGAATGAAAGGTTATATCATGTCTAGGATTTTGCTTCAGAACATCCGGGAAGAAAAAGGGGAGTAGAGCCATGGACAGTATGGATGGAACAAGATTGACCATTAGTTAAAAATCGTTGAAATTGGATAATAGAATGCATTACACATTCTCTCTTCTTTTGTATATATTTGATATTTAGAATGCTATCTTCTCATAAGTGTGGAGTGTATATTAAATGGTGCCCTGAAATTTATCCAAATTTCTTAGAAAGAAGAATTTGGCCTTGGGCAAATCTAAAGTGCTCCCTTTTATCATTGATAGATAGAAAGAGATGCATTTTGGCAGAAAACTATGGATTATTACATCATTTAACTTATTCCCAGCCCAAATTAACTGAAATTCCATGGTCTAATGAGAGAGGCAGATATAAATAGAATAGCTTGGTCTGCCCAGTGGCTCAATACCAGAGTTTCTGTATGAACAATGTGCAAGGCCAGCAAGGGCAGCTGTACCGGAGCTGGGAGAGGGAGCCCAGCCATCCGATCGGCCCTTCCATACCAATGGAGGAAATCACACTTTTTCTCACAGACATAAGAAACCGGTGAAAGGTTTTAAGCAAAAGAGAAAGGTTATGAGATTTTATTTGGCATGATCACTTTGTAATACAAAGCCTGGAGAACCACTTAGTCCAGATGAAAGGGGACAAAGATGTGAGTTACACAGTGATGGTTAATTTTGAGAAGATGAAGTGAGGGCTATGGTACAGATTTAACTAACTTATACCTTCCCTGAAACTAACCTCCATTTATAGAGAGTTCTGAATTCTTGTTTCCTATCTCATCCTAACTCCTCTATCTCAGCTTCTCCTGAACTTCCCACTTTGTACTCTGTGGTGTACTGAATCTACCTAATCACTCACGCCAGAATCCTGCAAGTCATCTCTTTTCTTTATGTATCTAACTGGTCTCTGATGATAGTGACTTCTCCATCTTTTCAGGGTCTTTCCTTCTCTGTGGTGGGACCCTGTACCCTATATTTTAAAGGATATGCCAGAATATCATTGCTTTACACACCAGGTTTACTTCTTTATCGGGTCTCATTTAGTGTTGTGAACATAGGAGATCTTCAGTCATGGTGATTTAATTACCTAAATTTTTATCAGGCTTAGTTCAGTGATGGGAACTTAGTAGATCCTCAATAATATTGGTGTAAATTACATCAATCCATTTTATTTTGCATCTTAAGCATTAACTATTTAAGAATAAAACTGTCTTAAATTTCTGTCTTTGGAGAAAAATCTAAGTTGACAGTAAGTACATAGTGGGTGGCAGTAGGGCAGAAGATCTTTAAACTCTGAGGCTATTTCAATGAATTTTCAAAAAAGATCATCTAAAATGAGAACTATCGCTAATAATCTAATATTCTTGATTTTTGTGCCTATGAGTAAACTAGTAAACTAGTAAACCCCAGAGCAAGAAAGGTATTCTCTAGATTCCAAATATTCTTGAATTCAGGTATAAAACTTGTATTAGGAAACATATATTCCCTGAATATGGGAGGGAGAAAAACATCTTCCAAATGGAGTAGCAAGTGGATCATGTACAATTCTCTGGTCATAAGTTGTACTCCGATCCAAAAATTGGGATCTGTTTCCATAATTAGAACACTCTTTTTAAAATAGAGATTTCCCTTCTGCCATTCCCATAGCGTTCATAAAATTAAAGGGATTGTCAGAAGTAGCCATTCAACCATGCTAATGTAATCGTGCAAGCCATTATACATGTACATATGTACAGTATCCGTATGTACACGTTTCTATGTGTAAGTTTTAATTTTATTAAAATAACTTAAAATAGTGAGAATTAGTGAAATACCTAAAGACAATTTCCCTAAATATTTTTACTCGTTTTACATCATTAAGGGGGGGGTGGGAAATAAAGGAAACCAAATAATACAGAGGAACCTTGATACCACCATGGAATTTTTCCAAATGGAGATAAAACTGCTTCAGATAGTCACATGTATTCTCCTACCTGACATAGCCTATATAAAAGTTATTTTTTCATCTTTACATAATCTTTTTCAATTGCCATTTTTAAAAAAAGAGTGGATTTTTAGTGTCAGGATACCTACCAAATGTTTAAATTCATAGTGAGCCATTTAAACAAACAAACAAATATATATATATGAAAGGTAAATGATTTAATAATTAAGATCTTTTGAAGATAAAAACAGTTTAAAATATACTTTAATTATTCAATTAAAAGGTACTCTTTTATAGACAACATATACTGCTTTACCAATAAGAATAACTAAATTAGTATAATAGTTATAGTTTTAAATTCTCTCCTTCTATTTTATCAGATTTCTGTTTAATTATAAATCATTTCTCGGGAAATATATTTCCAGAATGTAAGAGTGCAACAGATATTTTGAAAAGCTATACCAAATACTTCCATTCCTGGAAGGCATATTGTTAAGCATGCTGACAAACAAAAGTATTATAATCTTGGTTATCCAGAACTGCCTCTTAAATGAACTGAATGAGTGCAATTAATATATTATGGGGAGCATGTTTAATAATTTTTATACTAGTATAGTGACCTTTCCACATTTTCAAAACCCACTGGCACAAAATATATTCCTACATATACATTCTATGGTTATTAAATGTTAAATATTATTAATATTAAATTTAATAATAAGATATTAATAAAACATGCTCATAAAAGGTTACAAGATTAATCCCTCAATGACAATTCATTTAAGCATGAGCACAATCTCTAATATATATATGTAAAATTTCAGCATAACTACTATAAAGTATCTAGAAGAGTGATAAGGTAGAAGACTAAAAATAGATCCTTAAAAGAATGTTTAGGTCTAAAACACAAGAAATATAATCTCTCTTTTTTTTAAACGGGAAAGCAATACATATACTTCTTAAAGACCAATGCAATAGAGTCTACAGTGCGCCAATATTTGCTTTTTCTAAGTAGTAAGCAACACAGTAACATACTTTTATAATGACTGTAAACAAGCCATGTGAATAGAAATGGATCCTTTTTTGGTTTGTGAAATTCCACAAGGAGCTAAACACATTTTCCATATGCTACATATTTCAAGTAGTAAGCTGTGGCAAGCTATTATGTAAGATAAACACTCATATCCATTTCTACCCAAACGGGATACAAATCAGCATAAAACTACAGATATTGAGATTCTACTTGAAGATAAGTGACCAGATTCTTTCAGCATAATGTAAGAGAAAACTTTCATTTTAGGGAGCTGCTGGTATAACTTAAGTTAGTTGATCTTTATTGTGATAGAAGTTTTTTTTTTTTACCTAGATAGATTGCTTTATCTTATAAACAAATTAGGGATAACAAAAATATCTTTAAATTTTCATGAGAAGAAAAATTTCTCCTACTGATTTCCAGAAGTAGCTCATCTTTTCCTATCTTTCTTTTGTGTACTAAATGTGTACCATTTAGCTTCCTACTTATATAAAATAAATTTCTGTATTTGGAGCCCTTTTTCAAAAAAGTACCCTCATAGTATTTCAGTTTTAATATTTGAATGGAAGACAAAAATCAAAACCCAGCCATGTTTTTACATTTCATCACATACATTTCCATACATTTCTTAGTTCTGAGAACTTTCTTACATATTCAATCATTAACTCTAAGTACTCCAGGATCATCCTTGGAGGGCAAAACTACTGTACCATTTTTTAATATGCAAATTATTCTTGCCTTTGAAAATATTTCAAATTAGATCAATGATTCTGATGGAAGCTTCTAAGCCAAAAGCTCTTTGTATTCCCATTTATGTCATCAGCATTAAACCTCAGTAAATGGAGTTAAAAGATTTCAACAATATATACTATATCAGAGTACTCAAATATGTCTTGCTTTCTCAGTGATGGGTCATATTTTTCAGCGTAGGGTAGACTGGGAATTGGCAAATAGCCAGTCAAAAGACTCATGTCTGGCAGGAAAGTAGGGTGGAAAGAAAATAAGAAAATACACTTGAAGAGTTTCCATGTCAAGAGTCTGCCTTTTACAATCACAAGGAATTATATACCTTAACGAACCATTCCTGCTCTTATACACACCTGTGTAGTCCAGTTCAGAAAGTTTCCTTGTAGAGAGAATGGACTGTGTTATTAATTCAATAAATCACCATCCTATTTGCATACACACAACATGTATCTCAGTATGGCATGTAGAGACATCAGACCTAATTAAAATATTATTTAATTGAAATCCTTTTTGTAGTTATCATGCTTAAAATAACATTAAT
This sequence comes from Leptonychotes weddellii, assembly GCF_054177405.1. Lineage (NCBI taxonomy): Eukaryota > Metazoa > Chordata > Mammalia > Carnivora > Phocidae > Leptonychotes > Leptonychotes weddellii. Next base: position 111,815,612 of record NC_138369.1, on the reverse strand, counting down.
TCCACCCTCATGCCTATCTTCCCTCATCTGTAACAATTTGGATCTTAAAATGTAATTCATACAGTCATCCTGACCCACACACAACACAAAGAGACTACTAAAAGGAAAGTGTAATACATTATTGATGACACTAATGAAATTACAACACACATCACTCATCTTAATGGGTCTGTTTCAATGACACATCACGGCGACCAGGAAAGAGCAGTGCCAAACTCAGAAACCTAATTAATAACTCCCACAGCATCAGTGAAGGAGATGAAGCATCTTTACTCAACTGACAAATCTTTCCCATTCAGCTTAGGCAAAGGAAAACTGAAGAAAATGAATTTTGAAACAAAGTGAGCTAAAGTCTTCATGAGTCATTTCCTTGTGTGTGAATTAGCAAATTAATGATGGAAATGATGACTCTCTTTCAAATGTTCCTTCTCATATTAAGAAATGAGCATAGGATGCCACCCATCTTAAACTTGAGTTAACATTCATAATACTTCATGTTGAGAAACTCTGAAATGAAATCACAGTAAATAATAAACCATGTCTTTCAAAACTGATTAGGCATACATGCTGCATGCAGAGACAAAAGGCCAGCTCAATATTTACAGTTGTGGCTAATTTTAAGGATTATACTAACTGTACTCCATAGTTAACAGTGGATTGCTGTAGGTATATCAACATTAGGAAAGACCATTTGACTTGGATACTATGTCCATGACAATTCACAAAATACATGGCTGCACTACTTATAGTACACATATCTTTTCAACTAAATTTGAATTTGGTCTATACTTGCAAGAGCAGAATGAGAATTAAGACCATTGTGATATTGCCAAGCCACAAACTCACTCCGCAGACAACTGAGAATGAAATAACACGTGTAGATAGTTTACAAAAATGGCTGTCATTATTCCCCTCCTTCTATGCAAGCCTCCTCAAAATATGACTGTAGCTCCAATCCATCAACAAATGGAGTCTATTCCCTTGCCTACTGATTCTGGTTTGGCCTTAATATTTGCTTTGACCAGTAGAATGTGGCTTCTGTGGTGAGCCTATGCCTTAGAAGGTCTTGCATGCTTCCTCTCTTTCTCTGGAACCCTGCCAAACCACCATGTGAATGATCCTGTTAGCCTGCTGGAAGAAGAGAGAACACATAGAGAGGAGCTGTTCAGCTGAGTGAGGCCCTCCTATACTATCTAGCCCCCAGCCAAGTTGGTAGCCAAAGCACTGGTTGCAGACATAAACATAGGCGAGAGATACCCAGCCTGGCCCAGATCAGGAGAATCACCCAGCTGAGTCCAGCCTAGGTGGCCATACTGAAGAATTACAGACAAAATAAATAGTAGTTTTAAGCTACTAAATTTGGGGGTGATTTTCAATGGGGCAATAAATGATTGATATGAGTTGTAGTGTTTTACTTCCCTGTGGGAAGGGAAAGGTTAATGTTGCTATAGGAATCAGGTTTCTATTCTCTCTTATTAACATTGACAGAGTACAATGTATGCTGTGGATTTGACAGTTTTTTAAGTGACTAGCTGCGTTTGGAAGACACTGTTGAAAAATCATGCGAAACAGTCCCCATGATGTATGCATTACAAAATTAGGATACCTGTGTTCATCTGTTCGAAGTTTTAAAATCTGTTTGGAGTAGCAGGTGAGATTTTTCCACTAAACAAAAAATAAGTTAATCGTTATAGCTTACTGGTTTTTTTGGTTTGTTTTTTGTTTTATTTTAATATGGATCATCTTGCTGAGGTACACCCCAAGAAATGAACAAAAATATTTCTGTTTGCATTAAAATTACATATAAAAGAGAGCAGAGAACAGTAGAATGACTTAACAACTGTATTCTATGTCTCAAGATTTCTCAGTCCATCTAGCTATATTATTTCTCAAGAGAAGTTCCCTGAGAAGAGGATATCTTTTAAGATATTCAAGGAAGACTCCCTTGAATGGTGCAGTGCTTAATGGCTTACCAATAAAGAAAAATTGTATTTCTGCACTCCAGAATTTCCCACTGAATCAAAAGGGGTCCGAGAAATCAAAGATTAACACATCCTTAGCACCTTCCAGAATTTAACCACTTTTTTCCCACACTCACGTAATTTTTTTCTTGTCTTTAACTTCATCACTGTTTTTTTCTTTCCATCTTACTTCCACCTGTATGAATGGCTTAGACCTCAATATTTAGGTGACTTTTCTTTCTTAACTTATTTAGAAGTCATTTTCTCTTAGTATGGGAGTTTCTATCATCAGCACCCTCCAAGGACAATTTCATTTGAATGCCCTATAGGCTCTTGTCAATTAACTTAACAATACATTTCCTTTAATCTGTACTCCAAATATTTGCATTTTCCCTTTCTCCATTATTCTTTCCTTACCTTCATTACCTTTAGTAAACAGCAATGCTGAGACCACAAAACCAAACAAAATAAGTAATTCAGGTTTTTCTTCATTTATTTTTTTTTATTCCAATAGTGAAAGGGATGTGAACTATTTGTTTTGAAAAGTTCACTCTAAAGGCAAAAGTTTATAATTTAGGCTGTGTCTATTTAAACAAAGCAAGTAATTGAGCCAATATTGATCTTTTTGCTTTTTCTACTCAACAGCCCTTATTTAACATCTAATATGAGTAAGTTGCTGTGTTAGGGGCTCAAGGATAGAAAAGAGTTTACAGTCTATGTTGAAAGCTAAGCACATAATGAATAAATTATTATTTAATGTATTGTCTATATAATGCATTTAGAATGCGTTCTATGGTATGAGATTATTTAATTTCATATTTTACAAAACTTTTCACCTTATTTTATGTATATGTGTATATATACATATATATCTTAGACTATTAGAAAATATTGGCTTTGTTATAAATGTTTTTGTGTATCTTATCTCTCTATGTCATATACTTTTTATGGGGATATAGTACAATTTCTATAAATATTCTATGCAGTCTTCACCACATGTCTTATGGTTTGTGGGAAAATCTCCAGGGGTAGATCCTGATAGCATCAGTTAAACTTGGCTCATTTGATTCCAATCACCGTAATATTGACTCAGATAACATAGTCCTAATCAATTCAGCATAAGGTAATTCCTTAATCAAATGGATTATTTCAACAATGGGCATATGTTGGGAATTGAATTTGAAGGGAGACTTTCTGTAGGACTCTAAGAGCAGTGGTTCTTGCTTTTTTGAAAGGACCACTAAAAGCTAATCCCTTTTCTGCTTTTGAATAGTATGGGTTATGGATATGAAATCTGAAAATGGTACATCCACTTTTTCCAACAGGAGGAAAATCAGCTTTGACATGATACCATGGAAGCAGAGCTGAGAGACAGAAACATATTCCCTGGTCATATAATAGAGATGCTGAACCTAAAATCTGCTTTGACTTTCAATTATGTGAGTGAAGATACTTTACTACTTTGTGTAGGGTTTTTTTTTTTTTTTAAGATTTTATTTATTTGCAAGAGAGAGAATGAGAGACAGAGAGCATGAGAGGGAGGAGGGTCAGAGGGAGAAGCAGACTCCCTGCCGAGCAGGGAGCCCAAAGCGGGACTCGATCCCGGGACTCCAGGATCATGACCTGAGCCGAAGGCAGTCGCTTAACCAACTGAGCCACCCAGGCGCCCCTGTTACTTTGTGTAGGGTTTTATGCTACTTTCCATCAACTGTATCCAGATATACAATACTTATTAATTATATAGTTATTAAAAACACATACATATTTTCCTTAATAACTATAGATATTTTTTAACCTGAAGATTTACATAACTTATTTAGTTGATGTTTGAAAATAACCTCCTTGAGCTAAAAAATGCATGGCCTTCCTTAAATAACAAGTATTTTATTTGAGATGATTTGAAAATGTAGAAATTAACAGAACAATAAAGTGTTTAACTTTAGCTAGAAAAAAAACTAAGTAGAGTGACTATCTGAGCTATGAATGTTGATCACAAAGGTTGGAGGTATATAATGAAGGAATGAATGTTTTGACGTAAAATTACTCTAAAAAAGTAGGAGGATTACCTTTCATATTTTACAGAATTGTTACACGTTAACTTACTAAACATTCACTTTGTAAATGTGACAAAAAATAATGTTTTAAAGGAACTCTGGTGCTATTCCTTAGCTGTGTAAATTTGTTCACAATTTACAGGAGTATTACTGTCTGTAACTATTTTTGCTAGTATAAGGAAATAAAATGCTGTGGTCTGTACCTGTAAACAAATGGATCCATATACAGTTTACTATGCAAATTAAAAAAAAAACTAAAATCACCTAATTTTGCAGTCTTATTAATTGTTTTCAAAATGTAAGTACTGGATAGGCAAATTTCTATTATGTTAAAGTTGATGTAAAAAAAATACACATTGTGAATAAATAGTAGAAATATCTATTCTTTGCTTAGGGAACTCGAAAAGAAGATGTATTCATTTGCACTCTTAGTCATGGGTGTCAGGGTTGAAAATGGTCCACAGGTACCCAAATCAAAGTCCATGTGCATTTGGACACCAATCAAAACTAATCATGTATAATTTAAGAAAATATAAATTTATTAAAAATGTGTATACTGTATAATCTCATTTATATGTGGAATCCAAAGAAATAACCCCAAAAGCATAGAAACAGAACAGGGATTGGTGGTTGCCAGAAGCAGGGTGGGATTGAGGGAGTGGTGAGGGGAAAGGGTGCAGGTGACCAAGAGGTACAAAATTCCATAAACTTCCAGTTATAAGGTAAATAAGTCGGGATGAAATATACAGCATGGTGACTATAGTTAACAATATTACATTGGATAATTGAAAGTTTCTAAGAGGGCAGATCTTAAAAGTTCTCACCACACACACACGCAAATCTGTAACTATATGAGGTGATGGATGTGAACTAAAGTCATTGTGGTAATCGTTTTGTAATATACAAATGCATTAATTATGTTGTGCATCTTAAACTAATACAATACTGTATGTCAATTCCATTTCAATAAAACTGGAAAAAATAAATGTGTTAAGTAAAATATGTAAAAAAGTATGTGTATATATACACACACACATTTACAACAAACATCTATATCTATATATTATAATTTACAGAAGTAATGAAACACATTGAGACCCAGGCACTAATCAAGAGAAGCTAAGTATCACAGAGTACTTCTACGATTCTGCTGTAGGAACAAGTTCATGACACTGATGTCTATTTGACACAGTGATACCATCACTGCACTGAGAACATCCCTTCACCATGGCAGCATTGCTGTCTCTTAACATTCACTCTGCCACTGTCAGAGTCTTGATCCGCAACTAGCATGAATAATCTTGAATTGCCCCTACATTTTTGTGTCACTCATTTCAGATTTAAGGACTTGGGAGAGACCATCCAATTGGCTAACTTAGGTCACATGCCTGTCCCCTCACTCTGGAACAAACTATCTGGACCTATTCAACTTCCGTTGAGGGAGATAAGCGTTGCTTCCTACCAAGCTCACAGGGAATTGCCCTCATATAGGAAAGAAGTTCTGATATTAGGCAGTAATAAATTTTAGAATGTCAACCTAACAAATATCTACTACACTAATGATGGAAAGGGAAAGTATATTCCAATAGGGTTCTCTTAGAATTATCCTCTATATTGCTGTTCTACTGCATAGCACTTTTCTCCCTTCTATTAAAAGCTAGCAAGTGCTCTATAATATTCCAGCAGTGGTTATCAAATTGAATGTGTATAAGAATAACCTGAGGAAATTTTAAATCTGCTGAAGAAATTCAGATGCAATGAGTCTGAGATACATTAGAGGAGTCTGCATTTTTCCTACTCTGTTACTTAAACCAATTGGGAGATACCCATACACCCTTAACAATTCCCTCCAATGAGTTTACCTTTACTAGGAGGTCTTGTTTTGTTTCCAAACATGTTTATTCCAGTGACATGTGCCATTATATACAAAATTACATCATTTAATTAACATTATGTAAATAATAACATACTAAATGTAAAAGAAAGTTATTCCTATAAAAATAAAACTGAATGCATTGGGCTCATACATTTTAATTGATAAAATGAAAATGTTGGATTATATTTGAAGAGATAACTGAAAAGATTATTAACAAAGGGAAGGGAGGAATATACTGACAATGGAGGGGGAAAAAATCTGCCCTCAAATTGTTTTACAAGCAACTATTTCCTGCTCCAAGATGAGGAGACAACCTGGAAATCTTAAATGATGCATCCTTAGTGTGGCTTAAACAGGAAAGTAAATCTAGAATTTCAACTCTTAGAACAGTACTCAAAAAAAGTCCCTGGTCCTATATCAAAGATTGGTGAAATATTTCAGTTAAAATAAACGCCTTTCAATCATTTGCCCATTGATGGGTTCTGATTATGTTAGATAAAAGGATGTGTACCTTTTAGACAATATTTAATCAAACCTTTACTCCTAAAAATAGGAAGGCAAATAGGTATCGTTTTGAGTTCCATTTCTCATAGACTGGTGCTCGTGGCTTGAAATGCTAGGTTGACAATGGATTGGTGACCATTTGGGGCCCCGAAATAAAAGAGATCTGTTATTACTTAGACTCTTATTTGTAGACCCTCCTTCACTTATGATATTTAGCACATTCTCTTGGTAATAATGCATAGGTTTCTTGAAGTAATCAATGGATGTATAAACCAAGTTATCACAAAGGAAGGAGAAAGTCATAATAATTTGGTTTTGCTAATTCACATATATTCAACTCCAGTAATCCGTTCTTAATTTATATTCTAACTTCCCTAGTTTTCCTGTTTATGAATTTGAATTAACTGAATTCTCTCTAAATTTTTCCTTTACTAGGTGCTCTAGACTGTGGACTTCTGTTTTTTTAAGCAATAGTCCCATTTGTTATTGATCAATTATATTTAAATAAAACAATTAACATTTATGTATTTTTCTTAAATAACTTTCACAGATATTAGCTCTTTTGCAAGGTATAAATAAAATAAAACTAAAAATTAAAAACTAGTTTTTGAAGTAACTGACTTTATTCGGTGAGTTCAGTTACATTAATCTATATCTACCTTCTTTCTTGAATCCTAATATTTAATATATGCAAGAAACATTGCATGCAGTTCTTAACTAAACTCTTTGAACTGTGGCCCCAAATAGAGAGGAAGAAAAGTAATTTGTCCTTTGCACTGGAATTCCGGATACCAATCATCTTGAAATTTTGTTCCAAACTTAATAAATGTTCTGGCAGACACATTAATCCAATATTCTGAAAATATCATTAAGTGAATTCTGAGCCATACAAAGGCAAAGACCTCTAGTGGTAGAATGGGACTAAAGTATGTAAATGTTGGGCAATCTGTAAGAGGATTGTTCAAGTCCATAAATTACATTAAGATGATTAAATCATATGTGATGGTTAGGTTATAGAATTTTAGTATCTTTAACATTTATATAAGGACAGATCCAAGAAAATCTACCTTTGGATAAAAACAGGAGAAAGAATGTGGTAACAGCCATACTAATCTCATAATATCTAAGAAAAATCTAGGAAGAATTTTAGAGTAGAAGATAATAGACATCAAAGAAAAGTAATTCCCTTGAGAGCTCACTCAGGAAGTATTTATGAAACAGCAAGGACTACGTGGGATACAAAAGAATTAGAAAAGTGCTCTCCATTCCACAGTTTTAAATGGAGAAGAGTGAGTCGTTTCAGAGCTGTTGTCTTCTGCATATGTGGATAACCTATTTAAATCAAAGCAAAACTCTGAAGTTAGAGAATTCTACCAGTTTTTCTTGCTCAGAAGACCTCGAAATGTAAAATAAATTTCTAATAATTTTGTATATTTTGTCTCCTTCCCCTCAGAAAGAGACAATTCAGAGATGTTGGAGATCATGTCTAAAACGTAAAGATACCAAAATTGATAGACCGATAAAGATGTAAAAGGACATCATAGCCTATTATGTAACTTTATATTGTTTTATTTTCCATAATTAATTACATTTGATCATTCTTCACCTTATATAGAGTCAGATGTCAATAGTTTCCAAGAAATTTATCTTATGACCAAATAGCAGAAACTAAAAAAAAAAAAAAAAAAAACCAAATAGCAGTAACTACTAATACTATGGCTACTAGCTTAGAATTAAAATATACTGTAGATCTAGTTTTTTCTCCATTATTTTAGAAACACTCATAAAAATCCAATTAAAAGTAAATGGAAACGTATATAAATGTGTAAATATATATGTATATATATATAATTTCTGCTAATTTGAGAAATAATTAGAAGAGGATATAAATTTCAAAAAGTACATAACCAGTTTTATTTAGGTATTTTGATTTTTTTTTTTAAATGGGCTCCATGTCCAGCACAGAACCCAGTGCAGGGTTGACACCCACAACCGTGAGATCCAGACCTGACCCAAGATCAAGAGTCAGCTGCTCAACAGACAGTCGCCCAAGCGCCCTGCAATTTTATTTAGATTTTAATTTTTAACTGAATTTTCAGATATTTCATCCTTTAAAAATCAGTGTTAACTATAAAATTCAAATTACTTATTTCAAAGTAAAGAGAAAATTATTTATCAGAACAAAGCATGCTGGCAACACGAATCTCTTATGTACCTATTAAAAATAATGAAGATTATCGAACAGTTGAAACTAAAGACAAGGTAAACCCATGACAAGAGCAAAAATAATGATTTTTTAATCTGTAAGTAAATCAAATAATTGTGATATAGACACATTCATCACAGAATATTTTTAATCATGTCTAGTCTTAATCTTGTACAGTTTTGATGTTACATATTTAAAAAGAGATCTCATACAATCAGGTAAACTTTGCTTTTCCTTTTCAATGGAATTTGGAAATTGTTATTCCTTTCCCAAATGGAGATGAGGTACAGTGATATCAGTTGTTATTGCTACTATTGAACATCAGTGAATAAATGAAGACTTTGAAGATAAACCATACCAGCTCTGCACTCCTGTGGTTTTATTAACACATAAAGCATCAATTCGGGAAAAAATTTATGTCTGATAGTATTTTGGAATCATTTCTTCTCCTTTCTTGCTACTTAAGTATATATCATTTGTCTATACATTTTTTGAGATACATGTATGTACACATATGTGTGTATATATAAATACATGTATATATAAATTTGTATACATATATAAATAGATATATATATTTGCAAATATGTGTGTATATACATATATAAATATACAATATACATGCATACAGAGAAAGAAAGAGAGAGATTGATATGTAATCTGTCCCACACTGGACTATGATGAAAAAAGTCTAAATTTTATGTCCTCTTCCTAAATCATATAATTGAATAGGAAACTTTTTGTTATACTACAAAAAACTCCATTTATTAGTAATACAAATCAATAAAAATGAAAGACAATGCAACTGAACAAATGTTTTATATTCTAATAGATAAAGGGCTATTTACATTGTTTTATGGGCACCAAAGTAATTATGTGAAAATAGAAAACCCTACATTATTTATAGGCTGTAGAACAATTTCATAGCAGCCCGTCTTAGTATCTAGTCTCAAATTACTAACACTTCTTCCCATTTTTCCCAACTTTAATTCTCATTATAATTACTTTATCAAAATAGGACTTTCTTTACAGACATACTAATTATACTACTTATCATCATCCTACTTGATTTCATACTATGAGGTCACCTGGATATGCTCAATGCTATAAAGGACCCACTGTGATCTTTGCCTTGCTGAGGGAGGAAGGATAAACTAAAAAGGGTAACGTTTGAAAAGAAAATAGGTGGGGCGCCTGGGTGGCTCAGTCATTAAGTGTCTGCCTTCGGCTCAGGTCATGATCCCAGGGTCTTGGGATCGAGCCCCGCATCGGGCTCCCTGCTCGACGGGAAGCCTGCTTCTCCCTCTCCCACTCCCCCTGCTTGTGTTCCCTCTCTCGCTGTGTCTCTCTCTGTCAAATAAATAAAATCTTAAAAAAAAAAAAAAGAAAATAGGTATCACATTCTAAAAGTAATTACAACAATAAGGAAAAATGGAAAAATATGAAGGAAATACTAAATGGTCAATATAAAAACCATGCCTATCTGAGTCTAAAATCCATGCTCTTTCCCACAACACTAAGCTTCTTGATCCATTACCACTTCTTAGCTCCAGGATTTGGAGCTCATTAAACATATTTAATTCCCTGATATTCTCCTTCTTCATTGGTAAAATAGGGTATATTACTTACAGTTATTACTTGCAATTATTATAAAATATTAAATGAGCTAAAACATGTAAAGTGCTTAGCTAGTGCCTGGTGTATACAGTAAATATTTTATAAGTGGTAGCTACTATTACTTGACATTTCTGGGTTTCTCCTCCCTCACCCCTCTTAATTCTCAACTGACTTTGTCCTTAGTATCATACAACTGTGAGATCACCAGATGATTTCTCCTGCCCAGGAAAGAGTTCATCCATAAGGAACTTTCAGGGAACAAGGGAAAGACCACTGTAAGGGTTTACCAAGATATATATCACCCCATGCAAGAGTCTGTACCAAGAAAACCACTTGCCTTTTTATATTTGACCATACCTTTAACTATCGAAAATGCCACCCATTCACTTTTGTTATAATCACTCTACTTTCCTAGTGCTGCTTTTTTTGCAGTAAATATATTTGAAAGAGGAAGATTATTTTACAACATGTATGCAGGTCAGAATAATTAGCTGATAGGGATGACACACACGCGGACACATATACACACGTTTGTGAAAATATATGTTATTAAACATTATTTTAAACTATTATGGAAAATGTACCTTGGTACATTGGTAAACTAATAAAAGTAGGCTCTTTGTAATTTTTAAAGGATCATGGTAAATTAATGAATAAGAATTTCGTATTTTCTGACTTGGAGTATGGGAAGAGATCCAGCTACTGGCTATGAGAGGTACTAATGAGGGGACAGGTTTCTTATGGTCTGGAGGAACTAGAACATGAATTTGATGAATTTCAGAGAGGACCCCAACTACTCATGTTTTGCCAAGAACCCCAGGCTAAACTTTGTTGATTTCTTCTTGGTGCAACCATGGCATGTGATTAATGGTTTTATCACAGCACTCATCACACACCATTGTTACTCTTTGATGGATACATGTCTGTCCTTAGGCAGAATTCAAGAACAGTTTCTTGTTCATTGTGTATTTATCCATGTTTCTAACAAGTAGATATGGAATAAATTTGACTACATAAATCAATAATGGTAGTAATAACAATTGCTAATATTTGTTGAGCATTTAATATATTATAAGGCATCAGAATCTGTCATCCTGGGGCGCCTGGGTGGCTCAGTCGTTAAGCGTCTGCCTTCAGCTCAGGTCATGATCCCAGAGTCCTGGGATCGAGTCCCACATCGGGCTCCCTGCTCAGCGGGAAGCCTGCTTCTCCCTCTCCCACTCCCCCTGCTTGTGTTCCTGCTCTCGCTGTCTCTGTCAAATAAATAAATAAAATCTTAAAAAAAAAAAAAAGAATCTGTCATCCTAAAACATGCCACTTTGGAATAAGAATTATTTTGAGCTGAAGATAATTGAGAAACTATAGACACAGAAAAGTTCTCTATTGTCTCCAAACTCTCAATCACTGGAGATGAATCTAGATTCTTATCAGCCCAGAGACAGCACCAAGAGGAATATGTATAACAAACCTTACTAAAACAACTCTGGTCATCTATTAGTTTTTCCCCCTTATTACCTTCCTATACAGTTTTTGTCCTTGGGAGCCTAAGACCCTTTTATTTGAGGGTCTTGTCACTTCTTTACAAATTTATTGTTCTTCGTTAAGATTCTATATAAGCCCACATTCTAACCCCTCCTTCGAGTTACTCATCACTGAGTTTCTCTACTGTGCATGTGTGCTTCACATCTTAATAAAGTCTGTTTGTTTTTTCTCTCACTAATCAGTCTTTTGTCAGTCTAATTTCCTAGTCAGAGAACCTAGAAAGGTAAAGAAAAAAATTTTTTTTTCTTCTTTTCCTATATAGCAATATTCTAAGCATTTTACATACTTGAACGCATTTAATCCTCAAAACAATTTAATGCAATAGGTAACATTAATATATCCATTTTATAGAGAAAGAAAATGGACACAAAGACTGGCTTGCCCAATGCCACACTACCTTTAAGTAGGAGAGCCAAGATTTAGAAATGTACATGATTGAAAGGGTTTTAATTTGAATATCTGTCTCTGTTTTTCGACTTCTATTAAAAACATATTCCAGGGGCTCCTGGGTGGCTCAGTCATTAAGCGTCTGGCTTAGGCTCAGGTCATGATCCCAGGCTCCTGGGATGGAGCCCCGTGTTGGGCTCCCTGCTCAGTGGGAAGCCTGCTTCTCCCTCTCCCACTCCCCCTGCTTGTGTTCCCTCTCTCGCTGTGTCTCTCTCTGTCAAATAAATAAATAAAATCTTTAAAAAAAATAAAAACATATTCCAAAAAGTACTATACTTGAAACTCATGGATGACAGGTATATAGATAAAACTTCCAAAGGAAATAACAAAATAAACTTTTGCCAGCCTGCCAGTGTTGCAAACCCCACCTCACTATAGCTTACAGCTTCATCAATAGGAAAACAGCAAATAACTGTTTTTCCGTATGTAATGACAATGATTCCCTTTCAAAATCAACTTAGATGGTCAGAGATACTTGCCTGAGGATGTTTTCTAACAAAAGAAGGAGTTGATCACTGATACTAAACACATCTCTTCCCACCCTAAACAATTAAAATCTGTGTCTCTCTTAATGTAACAACATCATCTTGAACCAGCAGGTATTTTTAGAGCATAATAAGGATATTGTTCTAAAATCAAGCAAGAAATAAAAAAGATAAAACCATTGTATATGTGCTTCATAATCTCTCTCTTCCCTTCTTACCTATTGTATCTCTATTAAATGCCTGCTTCTTTTGATACAAGAAAAGAAAGAAAAAAAAAAGAAACATCACCCAATTGAGATTTTAATCATTGAGAGACTTGTAACATAAAAGCTTTCAAAGAATTTACCTGAAGTAAAATTGATATGAAAGTCTAATCTGTAGATTTTTGGATAACTGCTTCTTAATTTAAAGGGAATACAACAGGTAAATTGAAGAAAAAATCTGCTCAGATAAAGTAAGCAATTGAAGATATAATGAGGAGACTAAGACAACTAAAAGTTGTGTCCACTGTACTAAGGATGAAATCATTTCCAAAAGAGTCCAATAGAGAGATCCAAACTAATAAGGACCGGAAAAAAAAAAAAAAAAGATTGCATTTTTTTGTGTAGAAGTATTGGTGATATGGAAGAAATAACAGATTAGAATGGTAGGGGGAGAAGCCCATGTGACAGGATTAAAGAATAAATGGTGATGCAGGCAACAAGGAAGGAAACCTTTGAGAAAATGTGCCAATAAATGGAGGCAGGCAAGCTTGGGAGTACAGAAGAGTTGATTGGAGGACTTTTTATCTGTTTTAAGGTATGTCTTGGGAGTAGGTTTTCAAAGGAGGGGGTAGACATCACTGCAGCAACCAAGATTAATTAAAAATGTGCAGAATATGAGGTTGAGAGATTTGGGAAAACTGATGGATCAAAGCCAGGAGCGTAAGAGAAGAAGAGATCAAAACTAAAGGTGACCAGGTTAGCTTTGGCAAGGTTTGGAAGTCATCATTTTATCTTAGAAAGGAGAGGGAAAAAAAGATTTATATAGTAAGGAATAATTAAGGGATGAACAAAAGCATTGGAAGTGGATGTGCTAGTTCAGTTAAAGCAATCTAGCATTTACTTGCTACTGTTCACTAAGAACTCCAGGTATAGAAATATCCTGCCCACACACTGCTGAAGCTCTCCCAGTCCACAGGGCCTCCCATGGCGCTGGCACCTTGGTACTTCTCAATCGACCTTCGTGACATCCTTGCATAACACACTGGGGTTAGGTGCATGTGATTTTTTTTTTTTATTTGAGAGAGAGAATGAGATAGAGAGAGCATGAGAGGGGGGAGGGTCAGAGGGAGAAGCAGACTCCCTGCCGAGCAGGGAGCCCGATGCGGGACTCGATCCCGGGACTCCAGGATCATGACCTGAGCCGAAGGCAGTCGCTTAACCAACTGAGCAACCCAGGTGCCGTAGGTGCATGTGATTCTTTCTGATGTGGTATCCAGAGCAATTTCATGGCAAGTGGAGACTTGGATGAATTCAGGCTAACAGATGTTGCAAATTAGCAGAGGAATGTGAAAGAACCTTCTAAAGAGGATGGAAAGAGAAAATATTTTATCTTTGAATCATCTAGTTCTAAGCATATGCCCAGATCAGAATAGGTACATAAATGAATTAATGAATTAATGAATGAAGCAAATAGCCAGCTTGTTTTAGTGAGACTCTAGAGAAATCAGATTACAGTTTTCAAAGTTAAGTAGGTACAAGGTGAATTTTGAGTAATCTAAATATTAATATTACTGCAAGTAATTTCACCTAAAATATATTTACATTGTTCAAGGATAAACAAAATATTCTTTTGTTCTATCTTATTCAGCATTACAGATGAGTAGATTTATATTTAACTAAAATATTTTGAGAGTTTTTGAGTTTTGTTTTGATTAATACTTCATTTACTCCTATGGTCTCCGATATTTAACTTTTCTTTTAAAATTTTCTTTACCCTATATTTGTCATCCACCATCACAGGTACCACCAACAGAATCACCACCGTGATTGAGGGGTGGGGTGAGAGAATTTCTTTAAAAAGGGGGGTGCTTATTACTCTCTTGGAAGTTTTATAAGACTATACTGCTGTGAGTCAATTCAAATGGGTGGGGTATTTCATCTACAAGAAAAGATGTAGGATCCTTGGGAACATCTATTGATCTATAGAATATAATATGAGTCACATATGTAATTTTTAATTTAGCTCTATTAAACTAAGAAAAAAACAGGTGAATTAATTTTACTATATTTACCGAACTCAATATTACCATTTCAACATGAAACCATATAAAAGTTACTGATGTGATATTTTGCACTTCATTCTTATTTTTTTTGTAGTAAGTCTTTTTTTTTTTTAAAGATTTTATTTATTTATTTGACAGAGAGAGAGAGACAGTGAGAGAGGGAGCACAAACAGGGGGAGTGGGAGAGGGAGAAGCAGGCTCCCGGCTGAGCAGGGAGCCCGATGTGGGACTCGATCCCAGGACCCTGGGATCATGACCTGAGCCGAAGGCAGACGCTTAACGACTGAACCACACAGGGGCCCCTTGTAGTAAGTCTTAAAATCCAGTGTGTATTTTATACTTCTAATATCTCAACGTGGACTAACTATATTTCAAGTTACCAGTACTCTCATGTTGCTAGTGGCGACCATACTGAATAGCATAGACCTAGAAGTTCAGATTACATAATTACAAACTATTTTTAAATTAAACAGCTAATTATTTGAAACTTTTTTAAACTTTATTCACGACATTTTTGTTTCCCTATGAACAAACCAATGAGTCAAACTTATCTCTACTTTACTGTATTATTAAGCTCTCTATAAATATCTGAAAACAGATTAGGAAGAAGGCAGACATTTTAAAAAATGATTACTAAAAAAATATTCCAAGGTTTTCTTTTAAAACAAATATAAGTAACAACTGAAATCTGAAGTAACAGTTTGTTTCATAACATCCATGTAAGTCAGGCAGTTGGGGGTAAAAAATATGTGGCCTGGATAAATAGGTGTTGTTTTTGAGTTACAAGACTGCTTAAAGGTAGCTTATCTTAAGTTTTATTTAGCATTTTAATAACAAAAAAATCCCCAAAAGAAATAAATGTCGTATAATCTTATTGAAAGAATTTAAAGATGTCTTCCCACAGCTGAGGGCTTGCACCACATAATTCAAGAAAGAGTAAGGATAAATGACCACATTATCAAAGCCTGAAATAATGGTGTATGTTAGAAATGTTGACAGATCTTTCAATGTAGCAGCACAAAGTGTGCTGCTATGTGCACCATGTATCATCGATAAATAAGAATTTAGGATGTAGTTTTCTGCCTTGACCTTCAAGCTCCAACTGTGTTTTGATCATCAAGAGTCCATAAATAATATAATTTACAATCTCTGAAAAAAGACTATGTGGACACAATAAACCACATATGTTACCTGGGGGAAAGGGAGATATATAGCTGGCCTCATTGCCTCAAATTCAGTCAACCTTAAGATAAAATTCACTTACGTTAACACATCACTTTTCAGTCAGTGCCAAGTAGCTAATGTTTATCTTCAGTTCTATTATTTATGATCTTATAATGTAGGTTCATTTTAGAGAAACTTAGATACCAGCCTAGTAAGTCTACAATATTTAGGTCTCAGAGGTCTCTTAGCAAACTTTTTTTCTGATTATCAGTATAAGATGAATACCCCTGAACTATGTGAAAAGTCAAAAAGTACACTCTCCTGTACAAGAAAGGGAAAGCTCAGTTAGAGATGATTATTTATGTATAGTAATATTTTTACTTACTCTGAGATCATGCTTCTAGAATATAACAATCAAGCTAAAGTAAGCTATAATAGCGTCTGGATGAATAAGTAACCATCACAAGACGCAAAAGACTGTCTATGAAGGGAGGTGGAGTAATACTGAATAACTGAGGCAGTCACCAGCAGGTTCCAGCAGCTCAGCACAATGACATCAATTAGAAGTACTAATAAAAGCAGTAGTAAACAAGATAAACAACAAAACATGGAACTATTCACCCATTTTTCTAATTTGCAGCGGCAGATCATCTACAGTTATTTGGTCATTGGGACAAATGACTCAACAGTCTTTGGGGGCTTTGTAATATTACAAGAGAATGCACAACTTCCATGACTCTCACTGGACAAAAGAATGCTACATATTATTACATATGCATACTTTGAGAAACAAACTGATACCTTTTAGAAATGTTTTCTTGAGAAATTCCCTTCCATGCTTCCATTCCCATCTCTTATAGACCAGTCTACTAATTTGTAAGATCCTACTGAATTACCACCTCCCCATGATTCTGCCTAGATCCTACCCAGATGAAGAAAACAAAAACCAAAATCACTCTTCTGAATAACGGCAACTCTGTTTCTTTCTTAGGATACATTACTTTTAACTTTATTTGACAGTTATTTTTAAAGACATTTTATATCTGTAGTGGATTATAAGAATAGAGGAAACACTAAACTACCACAGAGGTTGCAACAGTAAGAAGGGGTCACTAATCCCAAGGATACGGAAAGGTTGGAATTATTCAATCTTAAAACCTCAAGGAGGTGACCTATGAAGCCAAAACTCAGACTCTGAACAGAGGTCACTGCTCAACTATTATTAATGTCTTTGAGCTCTGGGGTGGGAACCTGTGAAACTCGGATCCAGGCCTATGAGGAAGGGCTTCTAGACAGTTGGTGCTGCTTTCAATGACGAGGATTGAGACTGGTTTAGTTTATGCTGGAAAAAGTGCAGATGAGAATTAACTGCTGCTACTAAAGTGAACTGTCACTACCAGGGTGAAGAAGCCTTGCTAGAGTGTCCGTGACATGAGAAGGAAGCAAAAGCAAGAATAAAATGCAAACAGGACACATCTCTTCCTCTTCCAGGTTCCCATTTTCCCTTAGTGCCTCCCTAATTTGACTAAACCTAATCTAAATTGTATGCAATTTAGTGACTAACAAGGAGTCAGTCTGGACAAGCAGAGATGTGGTTTGCAAATTCCCAGCTCCAGGTTCATGGCATAGTAGTAACAGGATGGGGTTGAAACTGAAAGGCTAAAACTTAATAACTGGCACGTTTACGGACACAAACCTATTGTCTAATCCACACTCGTATCCTTTACATTATCTGGTGTAGTAGTCCGAATGGTGGCCCCAAAGATATGTCCACTTCAGAATCCCTGGGACCTGTATACATATTACCTTATTTGGAAAAAAAAAAAAAGTGTTTTTGCAGGTGTGGTTAAGTTAAGGATCTTTATGTAAGAAGATCATCCTGCACTATCTGGATAGGCCCTAAAAGAGAGAGATGGAGAGATATTACATAGATATACAAAGAAGAGAAGAAGGCAAGATGGAAACTGAGGTAGAGATTGGAGTGATGTGGCCAAAGAAAGAAAATGAATGCTGGCAGCTACTAGAAACTGTAAGAGGCAAGGGATGGATTCTCCCCTAGAGTCTCTGAAGAGAATATGGCCCTACTCAAACTTCGATTTCAGACATCTGGCCTCCAGACCTGTGAGAACATAAATTTCTGTTGTTTTAAGCCTGGTAATTTGTTAAGACAGCCACAAGAAACTAATAAACTTAGTTTATGCCTTATATATAAGAGATACTTCATACAATTTATAACAAAGAGACAAAATAATAACCATAAAACTTTTAATTTACTTAGAGGAAGTTTCATTTATTTAAAACATTTACCAATATAAAATATCACTAGCAGCCTGAGAGCAATGAAATTTGACTAAACCTAATCTAAATTGTATGCAAATTAATCATTTAACAGAAGAAATCTGACTTTATGGATTATCAAGGCTCTCATTTGGGACTTATGGTAATAAATAGAAAAGTAAACATTTTATGAAATAAAATGAAATAAAGGTATTCATCAACCTCTAGAAATTAATCTGGAAAAATATTTTACTATTTTTTAATTCTTTATTTCCAATGTCCAGAATGATTTTTTATTCATTCGATATTCCATTTTCTTTTTTTTTTTTAAGATTTTATTTATTTATTTGACAGAGAGAGACACAGTGAGAGAGGGAACACAAGCAGAGGGAGTGGGAGAAGGAGAAGCAGGCTTCCCGCTGAGCAGGGAGCCCGATGTGGGGCTCGATCCCAGGACCCTGGGATCATGACCTGAGCCGAAGGCAGACGCTTTGACTGAGCCACCCAGGCACCCTCGATATTCCATTTTCTTTAAAAGATTTTATTTGTTTATTTGAGAGAGAGAGAGCACGTGCACACAAGCAAGGGGAACGGTAGTCAGAGAGAGAGAGAGAAGCAGGTTCCCACTGAGCAAGGAGCCTGACTCAGGGCTCGATCCCAGGACCCCGGGATCATGACCTGAGCCGAAGGCAGACACTTAACTGATTGAGCCACCCAGGCACCCTGATATTCCATTTTAGAAAGAAAAAACTGGCACTGTAATCAGCTTTGAGAAAATGTCTACTCTTTATTTTTTCAAAACTGTCCATTTAATTTCATAGTTAATAGCTAAGAAAAGGACATAATTGGGAACATGGGGAATTTGCAACAACTTTCAGAGAGAGTACTTAACATTTGGTGCATATATTACTTTCTTTCCTCCTAAACTTGTGTATCTGACAAGGCTACATTTTGAATGATATTCTGTAAAATTAGATTGAGTTAGCATATCTTCCAAACCCCCTAGTGGAACATTTGTAAGCTTTGATTAGAAAATGAGACCTACTATGATTAGCAATAAAAAAAAAAAAATTGGAGACACTTTAACTGGCACATTAGGGGGCTGTTCCTTCCAAAAATATTTGGCCATGCTTCCTCCCATTTCAAATTATTGTATAAAGAGCCAATTACTATTTGCATGTAATTATTTCTGGATAAGAAAAAGAAGGCAAGGTAAATTTTTAGTCTACATTAGGATTAGCCAAATATAGCCAGACAGATACAAACAGAATTTCTTCCCAAGACTTCCATTTAAAGTGCTTACCAAAAGTAATCTCACCTTCTCAGTCATATTATTTAAGCTGAAATCATAAGAACCCCAATTAGAAAACAGAGAATCTCATTTGGTCCACATCATAGCTATTAAAATCCACTGCTCATGTATGAAATCTGTAATTCATGATCCCTTCCCTTTTATCCTCACATTTAATCCATTACGAGGTTCAGTAGATTCTATCTCCAGATAGAATCTACTACTATTTCTACTTCCATCAATATGACCTTTGGCAATGGTTAATTTTATATGCCAACTTGGTTAGGCCATGCTGCCCAGTTGTTTGGTCCAACACCATCTATATGTTATTCTGAAGGTACTTCGTAGATGTGATTAACATTTACAATCAGTTGACTTTAGGTAAAGGGGAATATCTTGGTAATGTGGATGAGCCCCATCCAATCAGTTGAAACACTTAAGAGCAAAAACTGAGATTTCCTGAAAAAAAAAAAAAAAAAAAAGCAATTTTGCCTCAAGACTGTGATATAGAAATCCTTCCTGAATTTCTAGCCTACCTTACAAATTTCAGATTAAGACTGCAACATTAACTTCTCCTCGAGTTTCCGGCCTACTTGCCCTATGGATTTTGGACTTTCCAACCTCTAAAATTGCATGAGCCAATTCTTTAAATTCTGTCTATCTATCTATCTATCTATCTATCTATCTATCTATCTATCTATCTATATCTATCATCTATCCATCCTATTGGTTTTATTTCTCTGGAGAACTCTGACTGATACACTTAGATCATTAAAATTTCACATCATTTTTAATCTCTCCATTTCTTCCATTACTTCTATAATCCCCTCTCCACATATCTGATAAGAATAGAAGATAGATGGATAGATATTCAAACCAACAGACAGAATTATGTTATCCTCTGCTTAAAATCAGATTTTAAATGCACTGAAAATAACATCATGGCCTCTAGGCCCTTGTCTAATTCTTCAGTCTCAACCCAAGTTGCTTTCCTCCAATCCATTTGGCCATCTTAATAAAAAAGTCCTGGATTTTTTTTTCTTTCTTCTTTCTTTCTTTCTTTCTTTCTTCTTTCTTTCTTTCTTTCTTTCTTTCTTTCTTTCTTTCTTTTTCTTTCTTTCTTTCTCTCTTTCTTCCTTTCTTTCTTGTTATTATTATATTAATATTATTATTATTATTTTGTACTTCTAGACACTTTTAAAGTTTGTAATTATATATTTAGTTGGTTTGTTGTCTGCCTATTCTGTTTCTTCCCACTAAAGGGTGAGGTCCGCAAGGGTAGGGTTGATATTTATATTTTTGAGCATGGTATTCTCAGTAGTTCTGGCATTTGGTGAACAGTAAGGCTTTTTTGAATTAATAAATGGAATCAGTAGTAATGGCATTAGTAGTAAACCTAGATAAGTATTTCTGAAGAAGTGGCACCAATTTCTAATTCACAGATTAGAAAGACAGTAAGATAGGAAATGCAAGAAACAAAACATCACCCAGCCCACAGGCATTAGTCCTACAGCTGAGATCTGAATAGTGGCAAAGGATTAAATAACCATTTTTTTCTGAGATAAAATATATTTTGTTTCTGCTTCTCTTTATTGGTTTGAAATAGGATCATTTTATTCACTTCAACTTTTTTTCTTTTTAATCTCCTTTTATTCTACTCCTCTTGGTGAAGCTACTACTAAAGTGGTCATTAATTTAGTTAAAAAATAAAATTCAGAATGGCTGTAATCAGGTTTTATTGCTTACTAATTTATGTCATTTACCATCTCTGGAAACTTTGGGGAAAAATTTATTTTTTTTCGAACTTTGGGGTTCTTAACTGAAAAATGGGGAAAATACCTACCTAGCTGAGTGATTGGCAGATCAGAAAAATTCTGTAGAGAACACTGAAGAAAAAAATGGAACCTTCCATACGTGACCTTGGAGAGTATGGTAGAGTAAGAGAGAGGGCTTTGAAGCAAGAAAGCACTGGGTAAAACTACCAGCTCCCACAATAATTATGTATGTTGTAAAGATCAGAACAAAGCACCAAGTATATTAAATGTCTGACATGACATGTGATTAGTATTCATTTAGAAATTCTTTTTTTTTTTTTTTAAAGATTTTATTTATTTATTTGAGACAGAGAGAATGAGAGAGAGAGAGCACACGAGAGGGGGGAGGGTCAGAGGGAGAAGCAGGCTCCCCGCCGAGCAGGGAGCCCGATGCGGGACTCGATCCCGGGACTCCAGGATCATGACCTGAGCCGAAGGCAGTCGCTTAACCGACTGAGCCACCCAGGCGCCCTTTTAGAAATTCTTTTTAATAAAGATTTTATTTATTTTTATTTGAGAGAGAGTGAGCGAGAGAGGGAGACAGCACATGAACAGGGGGAGCAGCAGAGGGAGAGGGAGAAGCACACCCCCCTGCTGAGCAGGGAGCCTGATGCGGGGCTTGATCCTCATGACCTGAGCCGAAGGCAGAGGCTTAACCGGCTGAGCCACCCAGGTGCCCCCGTTTAAAAATTCTTGCAGGCAGTATCTTTGAGTTTGTAATCTCTGTTTGGCAGAGAAATATATTTCAAATTGAACAATTCCGATAGATGCTGGTGTGAGATATACCTCTACTTCACTACCACCCCACTAATTGTAGCCCAAGGCAGGTCCCAGTTCCTCTAAGATACAGGAACAACAGCACAAAAGACCAAGTTGGTTTTTCTGGATCAAGTAGTCAACAATGTTATCAAAGCACAGGAAAAGATACACAACCCAAACATCACACAGGATTTGGAAGGCAGAAGAAGTGAAACCATCCTCTTCAGCAAAGGTTGCAGACAGACGGGTAGGCAGATGGCAGAAAGGAGAGTCAGAGTTTCTCAGAGAGCTCCTGGAGGCACCTGGTACTGTTACTGAAGCTTTTCTTTCAGTTCTGGTAGTTCTTGATTCCATGGATGTTAGTGGAAGCTTCCTTGACCTTTACATCTCTGACAATTCCTATGAACATATAAGCCTCTAATTCTTTCGATTGAAGCTAGTCCTACTTTGAATTACTAGACTGTCTTCTAGTCTTTTCATTAAAACTTGTCCGAATAGGACAGATTGAAAGGAAATACTAGAATCCCACCATATGTAATTTGAGAATTTGTTGTACTTTTTATTAGGATTATATCTATTGTATATTAAATTACAGATTATATTTAGCTCTAACTATTTCTATTTCCATTTCATCCTATTGTCCTTATAACTTTCCAGGTTGATGTCATTTCGGTATGGTTATAAATTCACAGCCTCCTTTTTATTTTTGGTCCATGAGATGAAAATGTTATACTGTTGTGACCTTGGTAAGCAGACTGGATAAACAACAAAACCAAACGTAGTGGTTGGCAAATCTTGTGGTGGCCATGGAGAAGGAAGGACATTTGTATCCGTTTCCTCTTCAACTAGAGTAATTCATGTAAGCTGTCATTTGAACAAAATATTACACCGGGGTGGAGTCCAGGAACAAACATGCGCTCTACACAACCGTGTCCATGAGTTCTCAATCCTTTCTACCTGCGCATCTCAATATGCTGTACCTGCTGCATATTTGTGTGTGTGTATGGTATAGACATCTACTTCCTTATTATAAGAATAAGATGTTACTACTAATAATCTAGATATTGGCAAACACAATGATTTCTGGGCATTTGCTCTAGTAAACATGATCTACACCACAATCAAGTACTTTAGTTTCTATTATGTAGCAAAATAAAATACTATGTGCTGTAGTGGGTACAAAGAAAATTCTGAGCATGATCCTTTCTTTTAATTCTCTTTGCATCATATTAAATCAAGATATTTATATACATGGAAATGCTAAGATATGTTATACTGATAGATGAAATAGGTGATAAAAGAGAAACAAATGCTAAAATGTTTAACATAGTTTCATGTTAAATCTCATATATCATAGTTAGAAATGTTTTTACATAAATAACAGTGCAATATAGAGAAGGAATCACTAGACTAGGACTTTAGAGATATGGACTTAAGCCCTAAAAGGCCACTGATAAGGTAATCCTATAAGTCACTTCACTTCCATGAGAGTCCTTCTTTTAATTGATTAAGTCAGAGAAGATAAATAGGCAGATCTCTAACATAATGGAAATGCTAGTTGAGTAGGTATTTCTATATATATATATTTTTAAAGAATTTATTTATTTATTTGACGAAAGAGACAAAGCGAGAGAGGGAACACAAGCAGGGGGAGTGGGAGAGGGAGAAGCAGGCTTCCTGCCGAGCAGAGAGCCCGATGTGGGACTCGATCCCAGGACCCTGGGATCATGACCTGAGCCGAAGGCAGACGCTTAACGGCTGAGCCACCCAGGTGCCCCAGACCAGTGGTTTTAGTGAAAACAAGATAGGTTCAAATCCCGTTTATGCAATATATTAGCTTTTCCTAAGTTTCAGGTTTTTCTACCTGTATACAGGGGATAATAGGACTGATACTGCAATTTTGTTAGAAGTGTTATAGATAATATATGAAAATGTACAGCACAGTGCCTGGTACAAAGTAAATCCTCATCCATGAGGAATATGGTTATTAGTCTTATTCATAATGTTATTAAATATACCATAAAATCACAACTCACTCTCAGACTGGCAATGTGTCTTGTTTTGCAAATATGACAACAGTAATTTTTCTCACCTTGTATAGAAATAAACCTCAAACCTGAGAAACATTTTTATAAAATTTTAACAGTTGTGCACACATGAATTTCTATTTTGATCCTAGCAGACTAAGTTTTAGACCAATTAGCCTAAAGTGGTTATTGTCAATTGAAATTTTTTAAATAAGTGTTTCAATGTCTAATCAAATTGCAGTGAACATTATCTGTCAAAATGGGATATGTTCTTTGTTTCAATATTAACAAAATGAGCTATTAAAAAAGGCGGCTTGGATTGAAGTATATTAATTTTTGTTTTAATTTGGGAGTTTAGAAGTAGAAACCTTAAAAATATGAAAGGGATACATAATTATGAAGCTAATGTATATGTTTATCATAAAAGAGTAATAGAGAACGTATATAATGATCAACATTATAAAGATTTTGTACATGAGCCAGGTCTTCAATCCTCTTCTGGAAATTTTACATTGTGTAGATTATAAAACTGTATTCATACATAGATTCTTTTGTGCAAGTGGCCGCTATGAAAAATATTTTAAAAGCATTATGGTAATTCTTAATCACTAGTTATTTTTTCATAGTCTAAAGAAATCAGAGGCATTTCTGATAGAATTAATGACAACAGAAACAATGGTCGGATTTTAGCTCCATTCAGATCACCCACACCTCGCCAAAAGAAATAGTAAACCCGAACAAAGTAGTTATTATCCCAATCAAACACTGAACATGAGGTTCCATTAGTATTTATATAGCTAACTCTAATTAAAACACCATGAAAACTGTGTAATGAAATCCTTTATTCTAAAATGTGTTTTTTCTGGGGGGGAGGGGTTGGATTTCAAACTCTTTAAATTCTTTTTTTTTTTTTAAGATTTTATTTATTTAGGGGCGCCTGGGTGGCTCAGTCGTTAAGCATCTGCCTTCGGCTCAGGTCATGATCCCAGGGTCCTGGGATTGAGCCCCACATCGGGCTCCCTGCTCATTGGGGAGCCTACTTCTCACTCTCCCACTCCCCCTGTTTGTGCTCTCTCTCTCTGTCAAATAAATAAATAAGATCTTTTTTAAAAGATCTTATTTATTTATTTGACAGAGAGAGAGAGCACGATTAGGGGGAGCGGCATAGGGAGAAGCAGAATTGCCGCTGAGCAGGGAGCCCAACGTGGGGCTCTATCCCAGGACCCTGGGATCATGCCCTAAGCCAAAGGCAGATGCTTAACTGACTGAGACACCCAGGCACCCTTCAAGCTCTTAAAATTCTTAAAATCAAATGTATGTACAGAATACATAGCTATAAACCTCATCATAGGGTATCTGGGAAGTGTGTTTTATAATAGTTCTGTCTAATGTCATCGCTTGCCTAAGTGTAAACTAGTTCTAACATCTTTCAAAAGCAAAGTTTTGGGAGCTTATGTGTTTGAAAAGTACTTTTAATGGATTGCTTGCTTTGTTTATTCTTGGCTCAAGGCAGAAGCATCTTGACATTTACATTGCTATTTTCCTGCTTTCAAGGATGCTAACAAAAAATGGTATTGGCTTAGAGTAGCTTGAAATTGTCCTCTGAACTTCTTCTAGGTCATTCCAGCTATCTTGGAAAGGAATTCCTTTTTTATGAACCTGCTCCCACATTTTATAAGGACACAAAGTCAGAGACCCCCCCACACAGGTACAAGCAGATGTACACACTGTCCTTCAACTTACAAATAGGTCTGTGTTCCCAAATCTCCTGATTAAGACCATTGTTTGGAACTCACATGAATCCCCCAAAGAAATAATATTATAAACATAGGTGTTTACATAGCACCCACAGACTATTTAATGGCAATGTAGCTGAAATACCACATATTTAGAAAGAACAATAGGACAATATTACAGTATAACCAGCAGTTTTGTTTTAAGCATCATAATTAGCCTTTAATTTATTTCAAATGATGGTGCTTCAATGCAGCTAGCATTCAACATTGACTCATGCTTTTTTCCTTCTCAGTTCCCCACACTCTCAAATCAAAACTCAGGTGCATGGGGCACCTGAGTGGCTCAGTTCCTTAAGCATCTGGCTCTTGGTTTCAGCTCAGGTCAGGATCTCAGGGTCTTGAGATCCAGCACCCCCCACCTCCACTCTCAGTCGGGGGGAGTCAGCTTGAAGCTTTTCTCCCCCTGCTCCACCCCCAACTTGCCTGCCCTCTCTCTCAAATAAATAAAAAATAAATCTTTAAAAAAAAATACTGCAATACAGATGCAATGGATGGATTATCGAATCTTTTCCCCAAAGCGACACCAAATTTCTGATCCTTTGGTAAAATCATCCTCTAATCCCAATAATCAGTTACTAGTGCAGTAATGCATATGCCTATCTGTCTGTCTGTCTGTCTGTCTGTATATTTCATAATGGGGAGGGAGAGAAACCCTTATTATATTTTGTTGTTTAACTGCTGACTCTTTAAATATGTAGAGACTAAACATGGGATCTTACCCAGATAACCTCTTCCAATGTACGAATGTGAGGCCATGGTAATGTCTTTCACACTCATACATTGCAGCTGTCTATTAATAGAAAATCTTTGCCAATCACATTTTTGCTGAGAGCAAATTTAACATCCCATGGTTTTCTATTTGTACACTAAAAGTTTAAAATCAAAGATCTTTCTATGTCTGTGCAGTTTAGTGTAGTCACTTAAAATAAAGGAGAAAGCAGTAGTTAGGGCTTTTCCTATTTCCTATAGGCTTTTCCTATTCCTATTTCCCAGAATTCCTATTTCCTATTTCCTATTCCTATTAGGACTATTTATTTTAAAGATTTTATTTATTTATTTATTTGAGAGAGAGCAAGAGTTAGAGAGCCCAAGCAATGGGGGGAGCAGCATAGGCAGAGGGAGAAGAAGACTCCCCCCTGAGCAAGGAGCCTGATGCGGGACTCGTCCTGGCATCATGACCTGAGCCGAAGGCAGACTGAGCTTAACTGACTGAGCCACCAGCACCCCTATTTTTAAGACTATTTAGCGTGGTATAGGGGCAAGTGAAGAAAGGAGGTATAGAAACAGAACAGTAGCCTCAAGAACTCATGCCCTTTAAGGGCACCTGGGTGGCTCAATTGGTTAAGCATCTGCCTTCGGCTCAGGTCATGATCTCATGATCAGGGTCCTGGGATTGAGTCTCCCATTGGGCCCCCTGCTCAGCAGGGAGCCTGCTTCTCCCTCTGCCTCTGCCTGCCGCCCCCCCCTTGTGCTCTCTCTCTCTCTCTCTCTATCAAATAAATAAATAAAATCTTTAAAAAAAAGGATTCTAAAAATTTGTGACAAGGCCAAACATTTGGGGGAAATTTTCTAAAATAAGCTAGGAAGAATGCATATTTTATAAGATACTAAATTTCAAGCATGCAATGGCTGGTGCCCAAATCTAAAAAGTCGTTCAAACTTCAAAACTTCAAAACTTAAAAGGGAGAATCTGCCCCGAAATACTACGCTGCTTGCAATGCTGTCTCTTAAACACATAACAACATGTGGTTTGAAAGAAGGCTTCCCTACTGGAAAAGGTTTGTCATTTAGAGTATCCACATTTATTTTGGAAGCTAACACCATTTAAATATTATATCCACTCTTTTTAAAAACTGCATGTTTAATTCTATCCCCTCCCAAACTTTTTATTTTCTGTGGGATCTTGTAATTCCTCAATATGGAAGCTTTTAGCAAATGTTTAAGGGAAAGGACTGTACAATAAAACTTAAAAATGAAAGAAAAATTTCACCATAGTGACCCTGGGGAAAGAGAATGTGTGTTACTGAATTTTTAAATATTTCTCCTTTGGTTAAAAGAGATAATGAGGAAGAAGTTTTGGAATCCAGAACACTATCAAAGTCAGAAGTAAAAACAACAGAATGGAATAAAAGTTACTTTTATTTTGTAATATTTGTATAGAATTCTAGAGTTTAAAAATTATCGTCTCACATTTTATCCTCATTTCATCTAGTGTTATCCCAGTATTATATCTAAATTTATCCTAATATGAATAGACCTTTGAGGTTTTCTCTTTTGTTGAGAAACTGACTTTCAGAGTCACTATTTAGCTTGCTCTAAGCCAGGCAAGTAGTAAAAGACAAGTTTTCCAATTCAAACCCCTTCCTACTTTTATAAATCCCAAATCTTTTTATAAATCCCAAACAGTATCACTGCTGCATGATGGTTTTAATTCTGAAAGCTATTCTGTGAACAAGTGAGCTGTTGACAGTAAAAGGCAATATTAAAGTATATTGTATGGCAAAAGAGGAAAGGCAATTCAATAGAGAAAGGATAGTCTTTTCAACAATTAGTGCTGGAACTACTAGACATCCATGTGCAAAAATAATGCATCTGGATATAGACCTGCACTAGTCCCAAAAATTACCTCAAAATGGATCACTGACCTTTCATAAAATGTAAAACTATGAAACTCCTAGAAGACAACATAGGAGAAAATCTGGGTGAACTTGGGTTTGATGATGAACTTTTAGATTCAACGCTAAAAGTACAACCCATTAAAGAAAAAATTGATAAGTTGAATTTCATTAAAATTAAAACTTCTGCTTCACAAAAGAGACTGATGAGAGAATGAAAAGACAGGCCACAGTCTGGGAGAAAATACTGCAATATACATATCTGATAAAAGACTCGTATCCAAAATATAGAAAGAGCTTTTAAAACTGAACAATAAGAAAGCCAACAACTTAAGAAGAGTCAAAAGACGCTTCACTGAAGAAGTTACATAGATGGAAAATAAGCATATGAAAAGATTCTCAATATCATATTTCATTAGAGAATTGCAATTAAAATAATGAGATACCAATACTCATCTATTAGAATGGCTAAAACCCAGAATACTAACAACAAATGCTGGTGAGGATATGGAGCAACCAAAAGTTTCATTCACTGCTGGGGGGGAACTGCAAAATGCTACACCCACTTTGGAAAACAGTTTGGCATTTTCCTACAAAGCTAAACATAGGCTGACCATATGACCCAGCAGTTGTTCTCCTTGGTATTTACCAAAATCAGTTGAAAGTGTACCTCCACACAGACCTGCACACGAATACATACAGCAGCTTTATTCATAACTGCCAAACGTTGAAAGAAACCAAGTGCCCTTTAATAGGTGAATAGATAAGCAAACTGTGGTATATCCATACAATGAAACATTATTCAGTGATAAAAATAAATTAATATAGAAAAGACTCAATCACATTGCTAACTGAGGAAGCCAAACTAACATACTGTATGATCAAATGATAGTACATTCTGGAAAAGGAAAAACTGTGGCGACATGAAAAAGGCCAGTGGTTGCCAGAGGCTCAGGCAGGAAGGAGGGAGAGATAAAAGGTGAAACATAGATTTTTAGGGTGTGAAACTATTCTGTATGATACAGTAATGGTAGATACACATCATTATACACTTATCAAAACTCAGAGAATGTAAAATACAAAGAGTAAACCCTAACATAAACTATTAGTACTAATATATTAATGTTGGCTCATCAACTGTGACAAATGTACCACACTAGAGCAAGATGTTAATAATAGGAATAACAGTGAAACTGTGCCTTGTGGGTGGGGGAACTGTGTGTGTGTGTGTGTGTGTGTGCGCGTGCGTGAGAGAGAGAGAAAGGTTATATGAAAATTGTACGTTCTGCTCAATTCTTCTCTAAACCTAAAACTGCTCTAAGAAAGACTTCCTTTCTTTCTTCCTTTTTTTTTTTTTTTTTTTAAATATATTGTAGTAGAGAATGAATAGGTTCACTGGGTCAGACTGCTTACTCTGCCTTTGCAGAATAATAACTACTGGGAGTTAAAAAGAATCCAACAACAAAACATGCCACAAGCTCCCATCTCCAGACGATGCCCGTTCCCAGTAGTAGAGTAGTACATACTGGAGTTAGAGTAAAGGAAGAGGAGAGATGAAAGACTCCGAATTTTTAAGAAAATGCATAATCTTTTCCCTTTTCAGGGGCAATGAGTCAAATTTTACATTGTGGGATTTTGATAGTAGTAATAAATTTGAGAAGCTTTGTAGTTTCTAATGTGCTTTCCCTTACAGGGTCCCTGATCATATACATTGCTTCATCTGCTCCCTGCTGCCTACTAAGCTCAGTATCTCTGGAGAACTTTGCTGCTTTTCATTATATCATTGCAATCTATCACTGTTATTGTTTCCTGCTCCCCTCCCTCAGGATCCCTGATTATAGAGGTGAAGCTTAATACTGTGTGTGAGTGCCCATAGAATCAGATTCTTGGAGCTAAAAGGGCATTTAGAAATTATCTTTATCAACAAGTGATCACGTAATCACCCTGAGACCCAGAGATTCCGAGTGACGTAACTAAGCGGCTGGAGACATGGACAGAGAAGAGGCACATCCTTGCTTCATCAGCCTAGGCTGAGGGGAATCCTAAAAAACAACCCAAAATAAGATTCTCAAAGCCATTCAATCCCTAAATTCATTAATTCTTCCTTAGCATCATCTCCCAAATCAGCCCTTTGTTCTTCATTCCTGACACTAATATGCTCAGTCAGTTTCTCAGCACGCCATGCAGTTCTTACACCTAGAGTCTTCCTGAAGGTTTCTGCTCTCTTCCAGCTGCAGGGCATCTGATCTGGAGCACGAGATAAATCTTCCTAATGATGCAGATTTCTTCATGGCTTCCTTTGTGTAAAAAAATGAAGTTCAAACCTCTCAACAGAGAATTTAAAGTACTCCACAATTTGATTCCTTCATACCTCTCCATAGTTATGATCCTAATAGCCATTCAAACTATTCCACTTCTTGTTCTCTACTCTCCAGTACATGATGTACAATCTCTCTTTTGTGCTTTTCTTCACACCATCCTCTCCTGGAAGTGCTTCCTTTCTTAGTCAGTTTGGGCTACTATGACAGAATATTACAGACTAGGTGGCTTATAAACAACCCAAACTTATTTTTCACAGGTCTGGAGGATGAAAGGTGTAAGATCACAGTCCTGACAGATTTGGCATCTGGTGAGGGTCCGTTTCCTGGTCCACAGACATCTTGTCTTCACAAGGCAGGAAATGGCAAGAGGGGTCTCTACAGTCTCTTTTACAAGGGCACTAATCCCGCTCATGAGGGAGGGTAGAGCCTCCCAAAGGTCCCACCACTGAATATCATCCCACTGAGGATCACGCTTCAACATATACATTTGGGGGGAAGAAAAACATTCAGTCTATAGCACTCCATAATTTAATGGACATCCTACCATTCCCTTAAGCCCAGATAAATTTCCCTCTTCCCCTAAAGAGTCATTCTGGACCATCACAAGATAATAACTTCTCTCTTCACTGAAACCCAACAACACTTCTTGCCTGTAGTATTCATTAGGAAATTTGCATAAGTATTCTTCAAATTTTTTATTTTTGATTTATATAGTTTACGTCTTAAACTCCCTAAACGTAGGGATCTTATATTGCCAGTTTCTGTCAATATGCTTACACAAAGCAATGTTCGATGAGGGTTTATTTATGAGAAATACAACACATTTTACATGCAACATCATAGGATTTCAAAATCTTTGAATCTTCTGATGCTGAATTATGGAGAAAATTTCTTCACATATTCCAAAAATAATGTTTCAGTGTTTAGCGACACTTTGGTTGAGGCAGTATCCTTTGGGACACAACCCAAATTCTAAATGAAATATTTAGGTTTATACAATGAACTTCTGTCAACAACTTTCTTGAAAAGCAAATTACTTTTGACTTCCTCCTTGTATATTTGATGAGAATTGTCATAACACCATCAGGTTGAAGAGTGAGATTCTTACATGAATAACATCTCTAAAGGTTATTTAATGTTAGAAAAAATGAATCTTGTTCACCAAATGTTCTTTTATATGATGTAATTAACAATTTTATCTTTACTCCATATGGTTATCATTATAATCAATTTTTCCATTTTCTTAAACTGCATATGATCTTGTCACACCCATTTTTGTACTTTGAACATTTCCTCCCCCATAAAGGAAGAGCTTACAAGGATTGAGAGTAGAAAGTCTACTGTAATTTTGAAATTTTTGCTTCAAGAATATTTAGAAATATGAATTCTCTACTAAGAGAAAACATGAAATAGGATGATTTGTTACATATTTCAGAAATGAAGTAAAAATTCATGACAATCTTGGGATAAATGTCAGTCAGATAAAACAAAATGAGGCTATCTATTTGCATCTATCTATTTAAATCTATTTGCCATTGGCATATATATAAATTAATAGGGCCAAAGAGAATAATGGCATACATGTATTTCTTCAATAACTGTAGCAATAGTTTAAAATAATGTCAAAATATTGAACCATAAGCTTTCAATTCGGAAGTTTGTTATGAGTTAGAACATTATCATAATCAACATTTTGAAGCTTGCACACTGGGACTGGGATACAAGTTATACCATAATCATATCACTAACAGGAAAAAGAATCACTTTCTTAACCATTGTTAACTCAAGACAAGATCAATATTTCCCTTTCCACTCAAAATGTATGATAAATAAATATTATTGAAGTGGTAATACAAAGTTCTCTGGACATATACCTCAGACCATAGGGGTCTTCTATAACTAGTGCAAGTGCCAAGGAAGGCAAATGGTGAAAGTGTTTATTATATCATGATATATACAACTATATTCTTAATGTATGATTTTTATTAATTTCTGAATTTTTCATAAATTAAAAGTGAGGGAAATTTTTATATTCTAAAATATAATTTACCTATTCTGATTATGACTTTTTAGTAATGCTGAATTTAATAATGTGGCTTTATTGTTTCTTTAGCCGGTATTATACCTACCATACACTATATTTTATTTAGTTACCTTGTTCGTTCTATTTCTCCATCCCCACCTCTGGAATATAACCACATCAGAGCAGGTGTTATTAACTTGAGGCAACTTCTATGTCTCTGGTGCTTACAAGAATGTCTTAAAGGTATCTATTGTAATAATTTAACATTTTCCAAAGTCTTATACTGCAGAGTCATAGTGTTAGAAGAAATGATATAAGGATTTTATTTTATTTTTTTAAAGATTTTATTTATTTGACAGAGAGAGAGACAGCCAGAGAGAGAACACAAGCAGGGGGAGCAGGAGAGGGAGAAGCAGGCTTCCTGCAGAGCAGGGAGCCCAATGCGGGGCTCGATCCCAGGACCATGGGATCATGACCTGAGCCAAAGGCAGATACTTAACCATCTGAGCCACCCAGGTGACCCAATATAAGGATTTTAAATGAGAATTTTGAGTTTAAAATCACAAAGGAAAATCACCAAATATCAGAACTAGGAAAGATTTTTTATTTTAAACAGGTCTCATTCTACCATCTCATTTTATAACTGTAGAAGCTAAGATGCAGAGAGATCAAGTGTTTTGTCAGATCATAGAATGTTGGTACTAAAGGCCACCTTAAACCTCATACAGTCAAAATACTTAGAGCTACTTAGGCTGTGCTTTAATGCATGCAGTGGTAGTGAACTCACTATCACTGGTGAGTTCACTACCCTATGAAAGCATCACATTTCATCTTTTAAGAACACTATTTGTCAGAAACTTCTTTCTTAGATGTAATTGAGATGTGTATTCCTAGGCTTCGATTCTTTAGTCCTAGCTGTGTCCTTCAGTCATGCACAGTATGTCTAGTCCAGGGTATTTTTAATGTTTTTTTTATATATATATATATATATATATATATATATATATATATATATATATGCACAAACACACACATGTAAAGTGATGTAGTGCAAAAGTATAAATTTGATGTCCTTTATGAATGAGAGCTTCAGGCCAAATAGTTTTCCTGTCTCACTATTTGTCCAATACCTCTTTGCCTCCTGCCTTTTCTCACATACTCACATGCATATATACATACACAAGACATAAATACACACACATATGTTAAGCTGTTATACACATACGCA
This sequence comes from Leptonychotes weddellii, assembly GCF_054177405.1. Lineage (NCBI taxonomy): Eukaryota > Metazoa > Chordata > Mammalia > Carnivora > Phocidae > Leptonychotes > Leptonychotes weddellii. Next base: position 111,781,339 of record NC_138369.1, on the reverse strand, counting down.
CATTACATATGCATCTATTACACAGAAAGGCGTGTGTATTTATATTTTGTGTCTTGTAGAAAAATCAAAAACTTAAATAAGAATATATAAAATAAGTTATAATCTTTCAAACTCCATTTTCCCTCTCTGTTTAATTTCTACTATGTTAGGAACCATAAAATAAAAACCATGTTGTTCCTCTCCCATCCTCTAAAAGCCAAAATTGAATCCCCCTTCCATATCAAAATGGGTTTATTAAAGTATCCATTAAGTTGCTAAAAAGTTTCTAGAAATCACTCTGTTGTGACCCTCCAACTAATATCTCTAATCTGGTTGTTTCCAGATCCATCTAAATCCCACTCTCCTCTGAATAGTAAACTTATTTAGCTCTCTCTTGACAGGGAGCTTCTAGAACTAAACACAATACTCTAATCGTGGTCTTACTAGAAAGAATAGTATAAGCTTATCTCCTGATTCATTCAAGAAAGTGTATTTTTCCCAATACAACCTATAATTCCATTTGGTTTTCCCGTAGCCATATCATGTCTGACTCATTGAGCTTAATGTCAAAAAAAATTTTTAGTCATTTTCTGTATGAAACCGCTAAGCCATTTTCCTTTATTCTATACTCATGCAGTTGAAATTTCCTTTGGGTAGGAGAATGGTCCTCAAATTGTACATATAATAATTACTCATATAACTACACGTGATAACTGCATTAAAAAATAGTGTCAACTGTTTCTTTTGCTGTGCAAAAGCTTTTTATCTTGATGAAGTCCCAATAGTTCATTTTTGCCCTTGCTTCCCTTGTCTTTGTTTCTAGGAAGAAGTTGCAGCACCTGAGGTCAAAGAGGTTGCTGCCTGTGTTCTCCTCTAGGATTTTGATGGACTCCTCTCTCACACTTAGGTCTTTCATCCATTTTGAGTCTATTTTTGTGTGTGGTGTAAGGAAATGGTCCAGTTTCATTTTTCTGCATGTGGCTGTCCAATTTTCCCAACACCATTTGTTGAAGAGACTGTCTTTTTTCCATTGGACATTCTTTCCTGCTTTGTGGAAGTTTAGTTGACCATAGAATTGAGGGTCCATTTCTGGCCTCTCTATTCTGTTCCACTGATTTTTGTGTCCGTTTTTATACCAGTACCATACTGTCTTGATGATGACAGCTTTGTAATAGAGCTTGAAGTCCGGAATAATGATTCCACCAGCTTTGCTTTTCTTTTTCAACATTCCTCTGGCTATTCGGGGTCTTCTCTTGTTCCATACAAATTTTAGGATTATTTGTTCCATTTCTTTGAAAAAAGTGGATGGTATTTTGATAGGGATTGCATTAAATGTGTAGATTGCTCTAGGTAGCATTGACATCTTCACAATATTTCTTCTTCCAATCCATGAGCATGGAACGTTTTTTGTGTCTTCCTCAATTTCTTTCATGAGTATTTTATAGTTTTCTGAATACAGATTCTTTGCCTCTTTGGTTAGATTTATTCCTAGGTATCTTATGGTTTTGGGTGCAATTGTAAGTGGGATCGACTCCTTAATATCTC
>NC_138369.1:111771182-111779315 GCF_054177405.1 Leptonychotes weddellii | reverse complement strand
AGAGAGAAATAATTGAAAATCAATATCTGGTTAGGGGACTAAGTAAAACTCCAGACAAAATTAATGATCAATTTATTTCATTTAAAATATAACTTAGTCTGAACAGATGGTTACCAGACAGGAGGTGGGCAGGGGGGTGGGTGAAACAGGTGATGGGGATTAAGGAGTGCACCTGTTACGATGAGCACCAGGTATTACATGTAAGTACTGAATCACTAAATTGTATGCCTGAAACTAATATTACACTATATGTTAACTAACTGGAATTTATTTTTTTTAATTTTTAATTTTTATTTTTTTTTAAGATTTGATTTATTTATTTGACAGAGAAAGAGAGCACAGAGGGACTGTGAGAGGGAGAAGCAGACTCCCTGCTGAGCAGAGAGCCTAATGTGGGGCTCGATCCCAGGACCCTGAGATCATGATCTGAGCTGAAGGCAGATGCTTAACCGGCTGAGCCACCCAGGGGCCCCATAACTAACTGGAATTTAAATAAAAACTTAAGAAAAATAAAATGAACTGTTGTTTTCACTAGGAACTAGAAAAAATATATATATAATTTAGTCTGAAAAATTCCATTAAAATCTTAGTTACTATTTTCCTTAATGCTTTACTCTATTTCTAATTACTTTTCCAAAATCTATCAAAACTAGTATCATTTATATGTCTTTGAGGTCATTTAAATTAATGTTAAAAAAAACTTTAATGCCATCCCCAAAACTCATACCTGGAATTTTCATGCATGCATATCACCCCCCCACATGCTCCAAAATTGTGTTTGAAAACAAACATACGCACTACAGCTGAACCAGCATCTGCTTTATAGACTGAACAAATCATATGCATTCATATACATCTCAAAGGAACTTAGGGCTGGTGGCAAATGCCACTGTTACTCTCCCTTTCTCTCAACTGATATTTAATATTTACCTAGGCTTAACAAATATCCCTACATCTCTAATCACCCTGAAGATGGCACACAGGGAAATGTGGGTGTGTTGATGTTATTAATGTACTATGAAATGTTGTTAGTAAATGAAAATATGTCCTTGTGAAACTAGACAGGGGAAATTAGCTTGAGACATTATAGAACACGTAAAAGATACAACTTACAAGGAAAATATGTTAAATATTCAAATCTACATATCAACAAGAGTCAAATTCCATTTACTATTTACAAGTTATAATTCCCAGGTGTTTGCACAATTTAAGTCATGATAAAAATACAGTTCAATTTGATCTTCTTCTAAATGCTTGAAAAAAATACATCTCTTAGAAAGAAAGAGGAAGAAGAAACGCTTTTGGTGTTCCTTTATTTCTTTGAGATATTTTTCTCCCAGATGTAGCAACCACTTTTTCCCCAATGCCTACGGTTTATTTGCAGAGTGTTATCCCCAGAATAGTGATCACAAAAATCCTGGGAAGCTGCCTACTCTGATTATGCTGTTTTTCAGGGGAAAAACCTTATCTGCAATAGGTTGATATGAATTCTGTCTCTATTCCACCTCACTACATCCAAATCATGTAAGAAATGCTGATATCTGGAAATAAATTATTTGTAAAAAGGAATTTTTAAAGAAGATTAAGAAGCATTATGGTTTCTTTTTTCAATTTGCACTGGATAATGGAAACTACAGAACAGACATGTTTTGTTTACAGTTTTGGAATCTGGAAACCACACATTATAAGAGATTAAAATGAAAGAATGGGGAGGGAGGAGAAAGGCAACTTCACTGTGTGCTGCTGGAGAAAGTTGTTTTAAGAGTCATTTGGCAGCTCAAACAACTGGAATATAAGCCAGCCACCTTGCTATTTCTTTCAAAAAGAACCTGAGAACAAATACTGGGACTTCTAAGGCACCTGGCCCATGATAGAATGCTTAGACTAAACTGGTTTTATTTGCAGCTTCCTAAGCAAGAGGGAGATTTGCATAGGTCTTGCCATGAAGTAGGAGAAGATGAGCCATACTCATACTCTTCTCATCTACTCTGGATTCACTCTTATTCAGGCAAGCCAAAGCAACCTTCCCTTATATTTATATAAAGCCCCACTCTTTTCAAAGTGCTTTACACTTATATATCTTATCTTGACAAACCTAGAGGCAGGTAGTGGGGGAATTAATTTTATGTTAAAAACATAGGTATAAGTATAAGCCTTACTGGGTTTCAGTCCAAGATGGTAATATAGGACCTTACCTCCTCCCATGGACACACCGAATCTATAGCCACACACAAAACAAATCCGTCTGGGGAAAAAAAAAATCTAATTGAATGATTCCTACACATCAGGCAAATAAGAAAAGCCCCACTTTGAAATGTGTAAGAAAGACTGAAACACACTCTGACCATAAACACTACCACATCATAGCAACATACAATTGGGAGAAAACTCACAACTCCCATTTTCTCCCTGAGGAGTAAAGGGTTTGGGTCCAACATGGAGTGCTCTACCTTTTAAGACTTCCACCTGAGGGGCAGGCTCCCAAAACACTTAGCCCCCAAAGCCAATGAGACTTGTGTCCACAAGACCTACAACACTATGGCAAACAAAGAAACAGCTCTTATGGGGCTTGTGAGGACTTGTGAGTCCCCTGGGCTCAGTGAAGTGGTAGCAAGCAAAAAATGCCTATATCCCCAGTCTTCCCCTGAAAGACGTCAATTTACATATCTTAAAAGCTACAACCTGAGAGTCAGGCTTGTAACTTAACACACATCTAGGGGCCAACTGCAATTCTTTCTGGAGACTGAGGAGGCTGGCAGGTTCCATCTTTACCACCCTCACTTTCTCTCTCTGCCCTGCTCCAGGTCACCAGTGTCTCCTGAAAAAGAGCTTGTGCACCTGTCTGGTGCCCAGGTTTTGTAGCTGCCACCCAGAAGATGCACCCCTTGATTGCTTGGCTCTGGTGGCCAGTGGGGCCTGAGTTCTTGAGTTTGAATTCCCAGAGGATTATAGTAAACACCACCACCACCACCAACACCAACAACAACAACGAAACACTTCTTAATCAGCTATCCCCTCAGGGCTCAGTGCAAAATGAGCAGAGAGAAATGCCAATCTCCCAGTCTTTCCCTGAAAGAGGCCTATTTGCATGCTTTATACCTGCCGCCTGAGGGTTAGGTGCCTAATACAACACGCATCCAGGAACAGATTGTGATCTTCCCTGGAAAACTGGGAAGCCAATAGGCATGAACTTAGCATTCTCCCTATAGTCTGCTCCAAACCACCAATATCCTCCTGGAAGGAGTTTATATACATATCTGGCACCCCAGCTTTTGCAGCTCCACCCAGGGGACACACCCCTTGATATCCTGGCTATGGAGACCAGTGGAGCTTGCATTCACAAGTTTCACAGGACTGTAGCAAACAAAGAAATACTTCTTAACTGGCTATCCCTCTAGGGCTCAGCACTTAGGAAGCCAATAGAAGGGTGTCTGGGGGGCTCAGTCAGTTAAGCGTCTGCCTTCAGCTCAGGTCATGATCCCAGAGTCCTGGGATCGAGCCCTGCATCGGGCTCCCTGCTCAGAGGGGAGCCTGCTTCTCCCTCTCCCTCTGCTGCTGCCTGGCTTGTGCTCTCACTTTCTCTCTCAAATAAATAAATAAAATCTTAGAAAAAAAAAAAAAGGCAGCCAATAGAAATGCCTGTCTCCTAGTCTTTCCCTGAAAGAGGTTTATTTGCATACTTCAAAAGCTTCTGCCTGAGGATCTTGCTTACAATCAGCCCGCATATAGTTGCTGACTGAGATTCTCCCCTTTGGGACACTAACAGGTCTTGGCACACCCTCAACTACTGTAAGCCAAATCACAAAGGTTTAAGAGAAAACCAAGAGCTAGAGCCAGGCTGAATAGTACAGTTAGTCTCCTACACAAGCCAATTCCATCAAGAATAGGAATGGCAGTTTTTTATCCAGTGCACAGAAACCAACAGAGACGGTGAGGAAAAGTGAAGAATAGAGATATATGTTCCAAACAAAAGAATAAGATAAAACTCCAGAAACAGATCTTAAGGAAATGGAGATAAGTGATTTACCTGATAAAGAGTTGAAAGTAATGAACTTGCTTACCAATATAAGAAGAACAATGCATAAGCAAAATGAGAATTCCAATAAAGATAAAGAAAATATTTAAAAAGTACCAAACAAACCACAGAACTGAAGAATACAATAACTAACTGGAAAATTCAGTAGATGATTTCAGTAGCAGACCAGATCAAGCAGAAGAAAGGATCAGCAAACTCAAAGATATGAATTCATCCAATCAGAAGAACAAATAGAAAAAAAATAAAATAGAGTGAAGGCAGCTTAAGAGACATATGGGATACCATCAAACAGTTCAATATTCACATTCTAGAGGTCCCAGAAGGAGAAAAGAAAGAGAAAGGGACTGAGGCACCTGGGTGGCTCAGTCATTAAGCATCTGCCTTCGGCTCAGGTCATGATCCCGGGGTCCTGGGATCGAGTCCCGTATCAGGCTCCCTGCTCCACGGGAAGCCTGCTTCTCCCTCTCCCACTCCCCCTGCTTGTGTTCCCTCTCTCGCTGTGTCTCTCTCTGTCAAATAAATAAATAAAATCTTAAAAAAAAAGAAAGAGAAAGGGACAGAAAGCTTTAAAACCATTTTTTTTTTTTAATTTGAGTATAGTTGACACACATGTTACATTAGTTTCAGGTGCACAACATAGTTATTGAACAACTCTATACCTTATGCTATGTTCACCACAAGTGTAGCTACCATCTGACACCATACAACACTAATAGAATATCTTGACTATATTCCCTATGCTGTGCTTTTTATTCCTATGACTTATTCATTCCATAACTGGAAGCCCATATCTCCCACTCCAATTCACCCATTTTGTCCATTCCCCCAAACCCCCTTCCCTCTGGCAACCATCAGCTTGTTCTCTGTATTTATGATTCTGCTTTTTGTTCACTTTTTCATTTGTTTTATTTCTTAGATACCACATATGAGTGAAATCATAAGTATTAGAAAGCTTAGTTAAAGAAATTATGGGTAGAGCACCTGGGTGGCTCAGTCAGTTAAGCATCCAACTCTTGATTTTTGGCTCAGGTCATGGGATTGAACTCTGGATCACCCCAAGTTAGGCTCCAGATTCAACGGGGAGTCTGCTTGAGATTTTCTCTCTCCCTCTACCCCTCCCCCCAACTCACACTTGGCATGCACTCTCTCTCTTTCTAAAATAAATAAATCTTTTTAAAAAAGAGAAATAATGGCTGAAAACTTCCTTAACTTGTAAGATCCAAATAAGATGAATCCAAAAAGAACCACACCAAAACACATTATAATTAAATTGTCAAAAGTTACAAACAATGAGAGAATCTTAAAAGAAGCAAAATGAAAAACAAATTATTCCATATAAGAGAACCTCCATAAGACTATCAGTAGATTTTTCTAGAGAAATTTTTCAGGCCAGGAGAGACTGGGATAATATATCCAAAGTGCTAAAAGAAAAAGAAAAAAAAAAAAGCCAACCAAGACTACTCTGCCCAGCAAATTTGTCCTTCAGAATTGAAGGAGAGATACAGAGTTTTTCAGACAAGCAAAAGCTGAAGAAGTTCACGCCCACTAGACCAGTCTTACAAGAAGTGTTAAAAGGAACTCTTCAATCTGAAACAAAAGGATGATAATCAGTAACAGGAAAACATGGAAGGATAAATTTCACCAATAAAGACAGATATATAGTTAAATCCAGAATAATCTAATTTTTAATGGTGGTGGATAAATCACATAAATCAAAAATATTAAAAATAACTATGTAAGTTTTTAATGGATATACAAGGTAATGATGTAAATTGTGGCATCAAAAACATAACATGTGGGGGGAGTGGGAAGGTAAAAGTATCAAGTTTTAGTGTGCATTTGAATTTAAGTTGTTATCAGCTTAAAATAGGCTATTGTAAATATAAGATGCTTTATATCAGTCTCATGGTAACAACAAAGGAAAATAACAGATACACAAAAATAAAGATAGCAATTGAAGTATACCACTACAGAAAATCACTAAATTACAAAGGAAGAGAGTAAGAGAAGAAGAAACAAAAGAATTCTAAAACAGCCAGAAAACAATTAACAAATGGCAATAGTAAGTCTATGCCTGTCAATAATTACTTTAAATGTTAATGGACTAAATTTTCCAAGGAAAAGATATAGAGCGGCTGAATGGATAAAAACACAAGACCCAGCTATGTACCGTCCACAAGACACTCACTGCAGCTTTAGCGACACACCCAGACTGAAAGTGAATGGAGGGAAAAATAGTAAGTTCCATGTAAACAGAAACCCAAAGAAAGCAGAGGCAGCTTAACTTACGTAAGATAGAGACAGGAATAGGAGACAAAGAAGATCATGATACAATGGTAAAGGAGACACCAACAAGAGGATATAAAATTTGTAAATATTTAGGCACTCAACATAAAAGCATCTAAATATATAAAGTAAATATTAACAGACCTGAAGCAAGAAAAGAGTGAGACAATAACCGTAGGGGGCTTTAATGTCCCTTTCAGCTTGGATGGATAGATCATCCAAGCAGAAAATCCGTAAGGAAACATTGGACTTAAACTAGACGTTTGACCAGATGGACCTCACAGACATTTACAGAACATTCCATCCAACAGCAGCCAAACACACATTCTTCTCAAGGGCACATGAAACAGTCTCCAAGATAGATCAGGTGTCAGACCCCCAAAAAAGTCTTAATTTAAGAGGATCAAAATCATAACCAGCATCTTTTCTGATCACGATGGCAAGATGAAAACTAAAATTCACAAATATGTGGCAATTTAAGGTGGCAAAGTATCTCATTGGCTTAGGCAGCTGAGGTACACGACATCGACAATTGCATGATCCTTGACAGCAAGAGCTGTGTGGGGCCCTGACTGGCTGGAATGGCTGTTGGGCTTCTCAGAGGAAAGGAAACAGGTTTTGTGGCAGTGGTGGCCGGAGCTGGCGGTGTGCACATACGTGGCTGTGGAGCCGGCTGCAGGTGCCTGCATGGTGACAGGGGCCAGCTGCAGGCACACACACATTGGCAAAAGCCCTGGCCAGCAGCAGGGGCTGGGGCCAACTGTGTGCATAAGCAGCTGCAGGCCGTGGGCAGTCAGCCTGTACCCAGGTGGCTGCGGAGGCTAGTTGCAGGCCCGGGCACTTTGGAGGGCCTGGGAACCGGAGCGGCAGCAGGTGTGGGCTACAGCGGCTGTTTGCAAGTCCCGGCAGCCGTCCGGGCCCGTGACAGGGGGCAGGACTGGCTTCGGGCACACACGCGGCTGTGGGGGGTTTGGCTGCCAGCGTGCACTCGTGTGGCCGCAGAGGCTAGCGATAGGTGCACACACAGTAAACGCTGGTTACGGAAACGGGAACCAGCTGGGTGCACGTGCAGGTCTTCACAGGGACTAGTTGCTGGTACGCGGACGTGCGGGCCAGCGATAGGAGTACAGGGCCAGATCCTTTGTGTAACTCCAAAAGGTTAGGGCATCTAATCACTCATAGTGCGCTCTTTGTGCCTGCAGGGAGAACTCTTTCTGGCTAGGAAGTTCTCTCCTGGCACTGAGCAGTGCCGGCCTGGGGGACAGGATGATGCAGGCAACATGAAGCTGTTCTTCCTACCCTTTTCGTGGGCTTACTTGCAGGTTATTCTGCTCTGCTATTTTGCTGAAACTTCTTAGGTGGGCTCCTGAGATCCCCCAGAGCTATTTTCATTCTTGGGCAGCTGTCCAATTGTTCTTTGTGGGAAGATGGAGGCCCAGATCTTCTGCCCTACCATCTTGGTGACGTCACACCCCTGAGCTCTCCGAAATTCCATTATAATAACCTTATAAGCACACAGTCTGCCTCAAGACCTTGTGTCCTTTCTTTACTCTTCCCAGACCATCCTACCCCTGAGCAGAGGATAAAGGAAGAATGCATTAGAACGACAACAAAATTATTTTAAGAAGTAAAAGTGTCCAAAAAATAAAAGGATTATTATATTGAAAAATTAGTTAATGGACCCACACCGCAAAGGCTTTCCTCTCTCACTAGGTAATATGGGTATTTCTGGAGTTGGTTTCATTGGTATTAGGCAAGATTATATTATTGAAAGATAATAATTACTAATACAGCCTTCTTCTAGATTTTAA
>NC_138369.1:111745795-111771082 GCF_054177405.1 Leptonychotes weddellii | reverse complement strand
TTTTTTTTAATTATAGGCAGAGACACTCAGTAAACATGTGATTTGCTCCATTTTTATAATTCCAAATTAAAGCAACCATAGCTTATGCCTCATACCTAAGCCGTAAGTTCAACTACCATTGTGGGATCGCTTTTATGTCCTCAGTCAGACTTATAGTGCAATCAAGCCCCATTCTAGAAGGTAGTGCTGTGAGATAATTATAACACCTACTTTATAGGTTAGTGTGAGGAAGGAATTGAGAGAGACTGGGATGCTATGGCATGGTGTGACACAATAGGACAAATAGTAGATGAATCTTGAACCATCTCTCTAGTATCTACTGAGCTTTTATCATCCCTGTGAAATTGGGAGAAAAGAGAAATATAAGACAGTTTCTCCCTTTATGACTTACCTCCCTGAGAGAGGTAAGTCCATATCACTTTCACACAATTGGAAAAAGAAGTTAACAGTAGAAAATTTCATAAACGTGAATCTTTTGTTTCCTAGAAAGCACCATTTTATCTTCCACTTTAAACATACCATGGGATTCTGCCACATGTACGTATTTTGGGTTCAAGAAGCTAGAGTGTAAAGGGGGAAAGATATTCTAGATGAGGGAAATAAAATGAGCAAAAACCTTGAGGCAGAAAGCAGCACAGATTTTTAGAGAAACATAAAGAAACCAGTGCAACTGGAGTGGAGTTCTTGGTTAGTGGGAAATAAGTTTGCATGTGGGGTATGGGGTGAAAGGGTCAGAAAACCCTAAAACTCAGCCAAGGCATATGGCCATGATTCAGTGATCTATAGGGAGTCTTTCCCCATTCCCTTAACTTTCAGGGCAGAGGCAATAGCTAATAAATTATGGTCTAGTGAAAGTCTTCATAACATGATTCTGTGGTGTATGGTGCCCTTTGGGCTGCTATGTTCACCCTGAAGCGACCTGACTCTGATTTATGCCACTTTATAGTAGAAAACCCCCAATTTAGCAACAAACGCCCTGTGGATAACAAACCTCAGGGCAGCCAGCTATGGACAAGGGGCTTCGATGTCCCTGGAGGTGAGCAGAGCAAGAAGCAGCCTTCCAGTCCTCAGGATTGCTTTCCAAAATTGTGATGCCAGCAGAGGAAAAAAAAAAGCAAGGATGAACTCCTGACGTACACAGCCTATTTTCTTGACAAAAGGAGAAAGTAAATGGCACTACACAATATTAGCACATAAAATCTACAGACCCTTAACATGGCTAAAATTCAGTATTAAGATTCTCATTACCCGTCATTAGAAATATTCCACAAACTCCCTAACTGATCTAAATATCTGCCTCTAACCCCTTCTCCACATTACAGCCAGAGCTGTGCAGTTGTTTACTCAAAATATATTCTTATGCACCCCCCAAAAACACCTGTCTATGTCACCTCCTTTCTACTGCTTTCTTTAGCTAGGAAAATTGATGGTAGGCAACATTAAACTCAAAAACCTATGATCTGACAAGTCTATTTACAGAAAAAAAATTACTTGAAAGTAAAACTGTCTTAGATAATCAAGGACTTATATATGTCACCCACAACTCTCAAAGCATATCACTTCAGACCAAACTTACATCACAGAAAGCAGGGCACAAAACTTAAATGCCACCACTGTTCCCTTGGTGCTAACAGAGACAGCCCTGTTAAGAGTTGGCATGTGAAAGTGAAGACACCCAGTCACCTTGGAAGGGAGCTCCAGTGGTTGTCAAAGGGCGGCTCAAGGGCTGCTTCTGTGGAGAGGTTTGGGTATGACGTTTAGGAGGCCTTGCCAGAGCCCTGTGCCCACTGTTCTGCACATACATTTGTGAAGCTCCAAAGTAGGGGGAGACAGATATAGGAAAATTGCTATGGAATTCCTAAGCTTCCAGGAAGGAAACAGTTCAAGATCCCACCCTTTCCTTCTTAAGATTTCAAAGACATTAAAATAGTTTGATGAACTGAGGTCGTCTTTTTTTTTTTTTTAAAGATTTTTTATTTATTTATTTGAGAGAGAGAGAATGAGAGACAGAGAGCATGAGAGGGAGGAGGGTCAGAGGGAGAAGCAGACTCCCTGCCGAGCAGGGAGCCCGATGCGGGACTCGATCCCAGGACTCCAGGATCATGACCTGAGCCGAAGGCAGTCGCTTAACCAACTGAGCCACCCAGGCGCCCGAACTGAGGTCGTCTTAAATGAAGTTGCCTTGTAGCAAAGGATTTCAAAAAAAATCATTGCAGAATTCCAAAAGCTACTGGGAAGGAAATTCATGTTAAGGAGGAGAAGGATTTTTAACCAAGAAAAATAAACGGGATATTTGGTTCCTAAAACTTGAGGCCTCTATTAGGAATTCCCTGTGACCGATCCTGTCTGGGCCATGGGCCTAGTGCAGGGAAAGTATGGGTGAACTTAAACACCTGCGTTAAGCAAATGGTGGTAGACTTGGGAACCCAGCACGGTTGTGCAGTGGGATGCCCATAGATATACCACTGGAGGAGAGAAAGCCGTTTTCTCGACAGCATCTGAGAAAATTCTGTTAAAGTTATCACCACGCCCCCTACAGCTACCACGGGCTGAGCACGGATTCTGGGACACCTAGTTTGGGGGCTGGCCTGTGCTTTCACTGCAGAGCTGCTGCAACTGACAGATTCTGCAAAAACTCTCTGCATCCCTGGGGGCCATGATGGGAGATTGAGGAGCTATGGAATAAAGAAAAGGAGGCATAAACAGGGTATGTCTCCACAGTAATTTAATTTGATTATTAAATAGATGGGCTCTCAATCTGTCCCCTAAACTGATGAAGGTCTATTTTTTTTATAAATACACACTAACCATCCGTGAATGCCAGGCCATTAAAGAACTAAGAAGACAACCTCTGCTGGCAAGAAACTAATTGGCTAGTAATACAAGCTTCTGGATACTAATCCTCCTTTCCAGCCTCTGCTCCTGCTGTGAGCCCCATCTCCTCTCTGTGTACTCAACCTCAACTCCGACCACACTAACCAGGAGTTTACCATGAGCCTTACTTTGGATTCCCTCAGAAACGGACCGTGAGACAAAATCTGAGTGCAAGTGTTTCATTGAGAGGAGAGGGAGCAGTATGAGGAGAGGCAAGACAGAGAAGACAGCCAATACTAGGCATTTTGTCAAGTCAGCAGTCGCTGTGTGTGACTGGAACTTAATCCTGCCGGGAACAACCCAAAAGCCAAAATAAAATAGGTTCCTCGGAACTTTCTAAGGTTGCTTCATGGAGGTATTAAATCTTTAACTCTTCTGGACTGTTGTACACTGGCAGCTCTCCATGGCACAAGAAAACCGCAGGCAAAGAGATGGAGATCTGTTGCTAAAATAGAATGCTTCCTTTCTATGCCTAGACTACAAAAGTAACTGCTCCAAGTTGTGGGTTTTTTTTTTTTTTTTTTTGTAAATTTTATTTATTTATTTGAGAGACAGAGAGAGAAAGAGCAAGAGCGGGGGAGGGGAGGGGCGGCAGTGGGAGAGGGAGAAGCAGACTCCCCGCTGAGCAGGGACCCAGACGCGGGGTTCGATCCCAGGACCCTGGGATCATGATCCGAGCCAAAGGCAAACGCTTAACCGACTGAGCCACCCAGGAGCCCATAAATTTTTTTCAATGTTAATTTTCCTTTTTCAGTGAGTGTCATCACCCACCTGTTATTAAATTGTAGCAGAATATACGTATATATGTATATGTGTATATATATATATATATATATATATATAAAGTTAGTTTACTGGTAGTTTTTGGTAATTCTTTTTTAGTACATGAAGTCATAATTTTGACTTTGTAATACAGTTGTATCTTCTGCTAGTCATATTGTTCTTAGAGAAAAAAAACCCAGTTAGCGTTTCTTAGCACACTGGAGAAAGACACTTTAAGATGCCAACTTTTCTTTTATATCACATCTGGTAGTAATTTGAATTGAACTACATATATGCTCATCGACAAATTAAAAATTAAGTATATTATATTTCACTAATTTCAGCACAATGTTAACAATAATAAAAACTGCAATAGCAACTAACATTTATGAGCTCTTGCCATATGTCAGGCATTACTCTAAATTCTTTCCAAGAATTAATCCATTTAATTCTTACAATAGTCTTATTTTATTTTTCAGATGAGAAAACAGAAGTACTGCTCAGTGAAGTCACTTTCCCAGAGCCACTTAGGTATTACATGCTATTCTGAGACTTGGGGCTGGGCATTCCAGTTGCAGAATCTGGACTAAATCGCATCTTTTTCTTTCATTTCCAATCCCTTTCCTAATTTTAACAAATCAGGAAACCCAGTGGCCACGGAGACAGCAATGACCAAATCTGCCCATATGATTCTCAGGAATAATTAAGGGCTGATTACACCTATCAGGCACATTTAATAGCAAGATAGCACGTGGCCCTATCGGAAATCATAATTTGTATACTCAGACTAGAAAAATGGATGTAGAGATTTATGAAGCAAAAAAAAAAAAAAAAAAAAAATCTCTAAAATGCCCTGAGTATATAATTTTATCGTTTTCCTTACAATGAGCAGAATTGTTTAAGTAGATCTAAAGTACATCTGGAAAAGCGAGGCTAATAAAGTAGGAGGGTCAGCTGGTATGCACGATGATTGGTATTTATCTATCTTAGTAGACCATAGGTTATTATTACTCCGCTCTTAGGTTCTTTGAACAAGGTTTGGGGAAAATACTTAAAAACTAACATGAACGCTTACCAAACGGTGATCACCTCTCCATGCATAGTCATACTGCTTCAGGGCATTTCTAGTATAAAATACATATTTAGAAGGCACTGGCTGTGTGTCAGAGACTGTGTGGAGTACTGGGAACTTCCAGGCTTTTCATATGAGAGGAAGCAGGTATTGGCTACAATTATTAAATATTTAAATGAGGGTGCTGTGGGAGGGTATACCGGAGTCCTCTGAATCTGAGGGGATCAGGAAAGCTTCCTTGAGAAAATCCCTTCTGTGGGGAAGTCCCTGGGCTAGGCTGTATGTCATACAAGAAAAAAATCAGAAACAGATTTGGTACAAAGCATATGCCCTTACCTCAGTTTACACAAGGTTGCTTCGCTGGATTTTACGTATCTTTAGACAACAATAAAATTAAAATGTTAAAAATGGGTTTTATTATTTATCTTACATCTATTTCATGCTGGTTTCTTCTAAAGGAAAATGTGTATCTTCGAGTAGACACAGCTCCCCCTAACTGCCCCCATATCACTAGCAGAACAGAAATGAAGTTCTCTGTTGCAGAAACCACTACAGCTCTGATATGGCAAAAAGGGTAGGGGTTGTTTATTTTTTAAAAGGGTAATTGTGCATTTATTCAATCATGTACTCGGTATATTATCCAAAGTAATTAATCATGGAGAGAAAGATTAGAGAATTGATTAAGCAGAGTTTGTAATAATGTTAAAGAAAACACATCAAATATACATAATGCAGTAAGACAGAAGAGGCCAGTGATTTCCTATTTATAGTTTGTTTTTAGAGACTGCATTTTCAGGTCATAATGCTGGATTTCTGTACATGCAAAATAATGTGGTTTCAGTCTGCTCCTTAAGAATTTAATAAAACAGTGCTTTACTAAAGGATAAAGATAACATTTATTCCTAACACCCAATCATTAAACAGAGGATACTTTTGTAATAATGGATTCAATACATATGAAGTCATTTATTTAGCTGGTAGATCAATATTAGCATTTTGATATAAATTGTTAGTATAATTACTTCCTTACGTCTCAGTTGAAAAAACAACAAAAAATAAATTAAACCTCTGTTCTACTCTAAGTTTGGACATCTGATAAAATTTTGTTTCTCTAAAAATATATTCAGAATATTGTTTCATTTTTTACAAAAATACTAACATAGAAAAATAATGACATCATGTTTCTATACTATGGAGGCAATTCAAGGGCAATGGGGGACTAGAGAGATGAGAATGAAAAAAAATAAAGATTGTTTTTTTGAACTTGGCTGCTCCTACCTAGAGATACTTTGAATAATGGCCAAACTATATGTGACCCTTACTGTAGGCAATTATATTGTTAATGCAATTTCTTGTCTGGCTGTTAATGCAATAACTGTTTTTTTAGACTGCATCCTACAGAGTGAGACTTGAAAATTTAAAAATAGTAAAAGAAACACAACGGCTTTAGATTCTTTGATGTGTGATTATATTCATGACAAGTTTCTTACATCAACTGTCTCTGAACTAGATGCTATTGTTCAGTTGAATACAGAAATATACATGTAAATAAGGAATTGCACAAACAGAGCACACTATCCAGCTCTAGATTTTCCACAAGTTCTCTATTCGTCTTTGCATGTTGCTGACACAGAGGACTCTTATAACTCCTTGTTCTCAGACATCCCAGGATGTCCCACAGAATAACACAGACCAAAAAATTCAGAATTTTTTTTAATATTATCATTCACCAGTTAACCAGTATAACATGATCCTTAATTTTATAATTAATTTTAGAACATTTTATCTTAGAGATATTTATTTTGAATAAGCGCTTGTAAAGCACCTACAATTCAAGATTCCTGGGATAAATGCTAAAAATGAGAAGCAGTTCTTGCAGTAAAGGAGTTTATATGTTGAAAACAAAAGAGTATATAAAATGGTGCATCCAAGGGATCAAATTAGTAGGAGAACAGTGGTCACTAAGGACAGCAATAGTTGAAGAATACTTCTTGGATATTTTTACTTCTGTTGGACCCTGAAAAAGGATGCAGTTGAGGGAGGTGGTGAGATTTGAAGGCAGTCTTTTCCACAAGATGAACAGGCAAATTTAAGTTCACATTCCAACCACTGAGTAAGTTAGTTTTGAATGGAAGAAGGATTCTTTCAAAGGAGAGAGGAAAAATAAAGTTGGAGAAGTAAACTATGTTGTAAGAGATTTCTTTCCTTGTCAATGAGTTCCTTATTACAGGAGGAAAAGGACGTTGAGAGGTCTTAACAAGTCAAAAAAACTTCCAAGGATTACTGTGATTATTAATAAACCTTAACCTAGAAAAACACTAAAGCTATTCTATATGTAAAAGGCCAAAGCAAGGCCTGATCCAGAAAGGTGAAGAAAGGTTTTCATTTCAGCATTTCATTTAGCAACTGGTAATTTGTGTTTCCATGTTCGCATTGCCAAAAATCATAATATCTGAATGCATGTTGTTGAAACCACAACAGCCTTCACTTTAAAATATATAGATTTAGTCCTTGCACTTCTGTGGGCCTTGATTTCCTTATCCGTAAGACCCTACTCTCTAAAACCCTGTCATAATATTCTCTTGAATTTCTAACATGTGGTTGGTTATCGAGGGGTATTGAGAATATTGAGGGACTCAGTCTAATCACAAAAGTTTGGGACTGTCTAAAGAGCTTAATGTGACACTTTTTTAGAACCTGAACTGGATTTTCACCAATTGCCATGTTTGCTATGACAAACTCCATGTTTTGTAGGCAGCTCATTTCTATGGATGCTGCGCCCTGAGTAGTCCCTTCTAAAAGGGGGAGGGTTGGAGTGTTTGGATGGCTCAGTTGGGTAAGGGTCTGTTTTCGGCTCAGGTCATGATCCCAGTGTTCTGGGATAAAGCCCCGCATCAGGCTCTCTGCTCAGCAGGGAGCCTGCTTCTCCCTCTCCCTCTGCCTGCCACTCCCCTTGCTTGTGCTTTCTCTTTCTCTCTGTCAAATAAATAAATAAAATCTTTAAAAAAATAAAAAATAAATAAAAGGGGGGGGGGTTGTTGTAGAAAGGCCAGGGCTTAGCAGAGCCTGACACTAGCTGCTGACTGAAAAGTAGAGCAAGAGATCTTTCCACAAACTTCAGGAATCCTGTTTTCTTTGCTTTCTGAAATTCGTTTGATCCCAATGTTTTAGTTCCTCAGAGAAAACAGGACCATCCTACTATCCACCACTGTATAATATGTCTTCTTACTCTTTGCAAAGAAACTAGTCTAATAAAGAGGTGATATGGTAAATTTATGGTTTTCACATGTTCCAAGGATACAGGAAAGGAGCAAGTATGAACTGGAAATCTACTATGTGCCTTTCACTAGAACTGTGAATACATGATTTTGTTTAATCCTACTAACAAACCTGCCAGGTTTCATATATTATTTTTTTAAGATTTATTTATTTATTTCAGACAGAGAGAGAGAAAGGGCCTGTGTATGGGGGCGGGGCTGAGGGAGAGAAATCCTCCAGCAGACTCCCTGCTGAGCACAGAGCCAGAGGCAGGGCTCAATCCCAGGACCCTGAGATCATGACCTGAGCCAAAATCAAGAGTGGACACTTAACGGACTGAGCCACCCAGGTGCTCCCCTGCCAGATTTCATTTAATCTCACCATCAAATCCTACCAACAAACATTAAGCAATGATGGTAGTAACTATAGCAAGGTAGCTTAGAGTAAGTCTGTGAAGGGCCTGGTAGGTTACTAGAAAGATTTTGGACTTTGTACTGCTGACCAGAATATCCCAGTGTCTGGTCCCTGGACTATGTGCATCAGAGGTACCTGTGAAAGATTTTAAAATAAAAATTCTCAAACATGACCTCACCCCATCACACATGCGCACATGCACGCGCGCGCACGCACACACACGCACACACGCACATGCACACACACACACACACACAGTTCTGACTCCGTTGATCTACATAGAGATGCTGAAATTCACCATTTTAAAATAAGCACTGCTGATGATTCTGATGCAGGTGGGTGATGGATCAGATTTTGGCAGCACTATAGACAAAAGAATCTAATAAAAGATATTTGTGTGGGGAATTGATATAATGAGATTTATATATTTCTCTAAGTATATATTTTATAATGTTATCAAACTTTCATGTAGAAAGTATTGAAAATGTGAATAAGATGTCATAACTGTTTTATGGCAAAGTACATATATAAATAAGAGAATGCATAAGAAGACATTCAGCCTGAGAACAAAGCAATTAACAGCAATTCTGAAAAGTTTACCAATGCATTCAGGTAATTTTTAACAATGGAAAAATGTATCATGTAATAAAAACATAGGTTTCTTTACTTAAAATACAATTTATTTAGTGGAAAACAGGATCAAAAAAGGCTACACTTAGTAATGTGCCTGTTTTATTTTTCATTTCATATATGATAAGTTGCTAACAATATATCATTTTTAAAGGGGACATGGTATCCAGTTCCCCATTCAACTTATTTAGAAGATTGGGGACACAAACTGGGCTCTTGCTGTAATGAACTATCTCATATATTTAGGCAGATTAAGAAGTGCCTGAGTTTTATTATCTCATATCTGTATTATGCAATTCATGTAATAAATAAGGTAATTTTATTTTCCCTCATTTCTTAATGGAAAAAAATTAACTGCTGGGCAATATACCCTTATGAAATATATAATTTAAATATACATTTATAAATAACAAAAATAATCCCCAAAGGTCAAACATTTTACATAAATTTATGGAGCAGCAAATGATGAACGAAATCTTGGCTGCCTGATCTTATCACCTCAATTTTCAGTTAAGGAAATATGGGTTGAAAATTGAAATGATGTGCCTAACATCACACAGCTGTTTAGAGGCAAAACTAGAACTGGGATTAGGATTTTACAACTCTCAGTACATTGGTTTTTACACAGTAAAATGCTAGAAATAGAAGACAATTTGTGTGTGTGTGAGAGAGAGAGAGAGAAAGAGAGAGGGACAGAGGGAGAGAGGAAAATGTGGAGGAAAAATAAGAAGTTTGTTAAACACACCAAATACACAAAAAGTACATAAACGATAGTGGACATGGAATTTGCCCTGTGTGTTACCAGGGCATATCCATAACAATGCTTTAAAATAATCTCCTCAGTCTATTCTTTTCCAATGCCTCCAAAAGTAACTCAAAGTGCCTCTTTCGGGCACCCACATCTGTCTTCCAGGTGTGTTCTCCCATAGTTACCCTACCTTCCATCCTACTACTTGTCCTATTCCAATTTATCCTCAGGTTCTCTGTACCCTCAGATAATTTTTCATCCTTCACTTTCTGAAAGCGTGCATTAAAAATCCTACATTATAATTGTGGATATATTGATTCCTTCCTGTAATTTGATCAGTGTTTATTTTGTGCATGTTGTTGGTGCCTCCATATTCAGAATTGCTGTATCTTCCTGATTAATTATTCCTTTTATCCTTTTGAGATAATCTTCTAGTTAGATAAGCCTCTAAATTTGAGCTTTGCCTTACTGTCTATTTTGTCTGATGTTGATGACCCTATATCAGATTTCTTTGGTTAGTATTTGTCTGATATATCTTCCTTTTTTCCTTCTTTTCTTTCAGCTTTCCTGTCTTGTAGGATTTTGTATAACTTGATATCAGTACACACTGCTTTTCTTAAAATTCAAAAATCCAGCCTGACAAATTGATTTAAACTTAAACTGATTTAACCTACTTATAGTTACTGTAACTACAGATATATTTGCATTTGTTCTATTACCTCATAGTATGTTTTCTAGACAATGAACTCTCTCTTTGCTTCCTTTTCCTCTTCTTTGAAGCCTATTAGTTTGAGTGTTCTTTGTTCCCTTTTTCTATTAAAACCTGGCTTCCCATGGCACTCCCAATGCCAGCCAGCATCTGAGAGGCCAATGGCAATGTGGCCCTTCAGGTTCACTTTGAGCCACTCTCCCTCTCACTTTATTTCCCAGGACATTCTAAGGTCTTCCTCAGAATTTGCAAATACTCTTCCTACTGCTGGTAGTGCTCTACTTAAGATTCTTTGCAGAGCTGACTTTCTCACTCTTTAAACCTTAGCTGAAATCTAAGCTTCTTAGTCAAGCTTCCATGTGGACCACAGGGAAGTAGGATTCCTCTCTACCTCCCTCAGCATTTTTCTCTTTTAGAGATCTATGTTTACTAATTTCATAGAGCTTTTATCAGTATATGTGTATATTTACTTATTTGGTTTTTGTCACCATCTATTATTCTCTGCCATCTTAGCTCACCATGTATTAAATATAAGTTCTTTGAAGGCAGCTAGCTGTCTACTATATACCCCGTACCTACCACAGGTCATTCTTCACACTAGGTGTTTAATGAACATTTCCTGAATAAACAAAGGATTTGTAAAGCTAGTCACATCTATATTTTCAAATATTTGAGTGTTGATATGATATGATAATATACTCATTTATTGAATGTTTGGACTCCTCAACATCCCTTGATCAATTATTACCAGATTGCAAAGGCTTTGGAAAAATACATAAAGGCATCTAATAAGAGTATTTGTGATGTCTATGCAAAATAAAATTCAAGGTACATTCTAGTGATAATTTTGGTACTTACCATTCATATATTTACTAATTAGAGAGAGATCAAGGAACGAATATGAAGTTTTGATGACACTAATATTGTATTAAGCATTTTAAACATCACCTAGAGACTCCTCCACACATGATCGAACAGAATAGAGTAAAATGAACACTAGGGTAGCAGTCAGTGAAAATGGATTCTAACCCCCGCTCTGTCAAGATCCATGTGACTTCAAAACTACTTCTCTAGGCCTTGGTTCATTTACTATATGAAAGATGATGCGAGAGTAACTTACATAATACAAAACAAATGATTTATATATGCTTAAAGCATTATTACTATTAACACTAATGTAAAGAATATTAGGAAGAATCTGATCTTTCTTAAATATTTGTACTTACTTTTAATGTGAATAGATAATTTAGGAAAAAGAAAATACTGATTCTTTTAAAAACCTGACTTGAACAGAATGTCAAAGCTGTTTAGAAACTCCTTTATCAATTATTAAGTAACATCATAAATACTTTATATCTAAAATGTTAAACTCTTCCTCAAAAAATCTTTATACCAGAAGCCATGAAATTATGTTAAATATATATTAGCAGCCAATTCATACTGTTGCATTTTGGGGCAGTAGAAGACATTTTGCAGAATTAATGGAGTTAGCTATTTCTAAATAATAAAAAAGCATGAGTCATATCACAAACTGCCATGAACATTTTATTCTTTTCTCCTAAACAGAAGCAATGAATTGAGTTCAAAATTGTTGATGAAAAATAAGTATTGGGTGGGCAAGTCAAAACCTGCAAAGCTATCTCACTCAAAATTGTTGTAGCTTTTAACTACCAAGCACTTTACCAATTTACAATAACACAGTGATTGCTTATCTACAAATCTTAACTTCATGATTACCACCTTACAGGAAATCTACCAATTCAGAGTTTGTATACGAAAATGAAACCAATGTTTGACTCCTAATTTCATACTGTAGAAGGAATGAAATCACACATTAAGTTGTGTTTGAATTGTTTTCCTATTAAATAACAGCAACTGTTAGAGCATTTAGATTAAGAGCACAGATTTTGGGGCACCTGGGTGGCTCAGTTGGTTAAGCGACTGCCTTCAGCTCAGGTCATGATCCCGGGGTCCTGGGATCGAGTCCCGCATCGGGCTCCCTGCTCTGCGGGGAGCCTGCTTCTCCCTCTCCCACTCCCCCTGTTTGTGTTCCCTCTCTCGCTGTGTCTCTCTCTGTCAAATAAATAAATAAAATCTTAAAAAAAAAAAAAAAAGAGCACAGATTTTGGGACTTAATTACCCCAAAAGCTAGAATTATGGACTAGGTAATGCCACAATAACAAATTAACCCCCAAACTTCAGTGGCCTAACACAATATTGGTCACTGGGGTCTCTACACATGGTCATTTGGAGCCTCAGGACATGTTGGAATCCACCATTGGGAGTGCTGTTGGTTGTTGTGGAAGCTGAAGGGAAATGCTGGAGGATCATTCACTGAGCTTAAATGCTGTGGCTCAGAATTGATGTGTCTTATACTCATAGCACATTAGTTAGAACTAGTCCCATTACCCCCAACTAACTTCAGTTGGCCTGTGAAATGAAAAAGCACACGGATGTAGGATTAGCAGGAAATTGTTCTACCGGGCAGACCTGTATTTGCGCACCAGCTATGCCCAAGTTAGATAACTTACAACAAACCGCATAACACCTTTTTAAGTTCTAACATTGTTATGGGTGACTAGAATACATATGTCTTTTTAAAAATAAGTTAAATGAGACAATTCACCCAATTTGTTTATCTTTGTACTTAGTATTCTGTTAGCATTTTGGGGAGATGTAATGTGTTTTTCACTAAAATGTTAAAAATCAACAATAATAGATATATTACATATTTTTCTACTTTTAAAAAGAGATGGTAAAGAAAGGACTCCTTTTCTGCTTTCATATAGATGGCCCATGAGTCATTATGGGTTTTAAACTATGTGAGAGCCTGGTAACTTTAATAAAGCAACCTTATTAAAGACCATTCTTTTCTATGTTGTTCTCTCAGAAATCATCATCATACTTAACATAATGACTTTTCAGCAAATGTCTCTTGAACTTAAAGCTTTTTAGCTTATGACATGACTGAGAAATGTCAGTGATTTTGTGAAGTATAGCAGACCACTAATGCACATATCTATAATATCTATAAAACCATATTAGAAAAATAATTAGCATCTTTGACCTGATTCTTTTCTGCTGGGCCCAGAGACCAATGGTACTTTTTCCTTTATTAAAGTTACTAGGCTCTCCCATAGTTCAAAACCCATATTGACTCTTGGTTCACCTGCATGACAGCGAAAAAGTTCTTGGTGTACCAACTCTTTACACTTTATCTCCTTGCCTCCCCTGAGATATCCTGCTTTTAAATTTTGACTTCATCACAGCAAGAAAGAGACAGGGACTACAACTTAATATTTTATGTATCCTTTTTACATAGATTACATGAGAGACAAAAAGTGTATTTCAATATTGCTTTGCAGATTAATGGCAAATACATAACTTATTGATCTCAATGAACTGACAATCACCATGGTACGAAGGAAACAATTTAAGTGAAAACTTTTAACTAGTTTTTATATACTTACAATATAAATGATTTGATTATGTCCTATGAATACTGCTTTTATTTCTTTTTTTTTTTAAGATTTTATTTATTTATTTGACACAGAGAGAGAGAGAGCACAAGTAGGCAGAGTGGCAGGCAAAGGGAGAGGAAGAAGCAGGCTCTCCGCTGAGCAGGGAGCCCAAGGTAGGGCTCGATCCCAGGACCCTGGGACCATGACCTGAGCCGAAGGCAGATGCTTAACCGACTGAGCCACCCAGGCACCCCTGCTTTTATTTCTTAACTATAACTTCTGATATAGGCATAATGCATTTTTATATGTATTCTAGCAAAATATTAGCATTTCTCTATAAATTCAAATCATATCTCATTGCAATATTCCGTATGTTTCATTTCATCAATATGACAAATAGGCCATTGTATGCTTCTCCTAAGAATATATATATATATAAATTTTAAAAAATAAGCCTTTTGTGAATGTATATTTCTATATAATGAAAGACACTAGAGTAATGTTGAGTGCTGTATTTTAACTGCCTAGAGATAAATGCATATTGAAATTGCATTTGAAATTGATTTAAAAACAAATGCTAACCCTTATTTTTTTAATACTAAAAGCCTTGTATTTTCTTTTTTTTTTTAAGATTTTATTTATTTATTTGAGACAGAGAGAATGAGAGACAGAGAGCATAAGAGGGAGGAGGGTCAGAGAGAGAAGCAGACTCCCTGCCGAGCAGGGAGCCCGATGCGGGACTCGATCCCGGGACTCCAGGATCATGACCTGAGCCGAAGGCAGTCGCTTAACCAACTGAGCCACCCAGGCGCCCATAAAAGCCTTGTATTTTCGATGACAAATACAGATAAAACATTTTATTCTGTAATACTTCTCATAACTCTAATCATCCTGGTTTTGTTTGCTACAGAATACAGGAGCAACAATAATCCCATTCAAGTATTACCCAGTCAAATGCCATAAACTAAAAATAAATTTTATGAGAAAGGGAAAAAATTAAGGTCAATGGGTTATGGATGATTTGAATTTCTTCTTTCCATTTGAGATACACACTAACTTCTGAGCTTATTTCCCACTAATTATAAGGCTGACTGACAGAGGTGGTTGTCTTTTGTGAATAAATGAAAATTCTCTAAATCCACCAGTAACATTAAATCATAGCCTGATTAAGACATATAATTTAATCACTCTTAAACTTCTTTCATTAATTTTAAGCCCTGTAGTCATTATCTAGTAAACCACATTGCAGAATTAAAAAAAAAAAATAGATTCTTTGAATGATGACTCAAAGTATGATTCCAATAGCTTTTCTCTAATCACTCACGATTATTGAAACGAAGTTGATTTAATTGAACCTGTAAAAGAGATTGCATTTTCTAATCATACTCATCTATAGATGCTTATTATTCAAAGGAAGCCATATGTATTTTCAAGCACCCCTAATTAAAATAATGCATATAATCTTAGATATCATTTTCCCTTGGTAGTTATTCTAAAGTGATTCTGGTTTTTCCACCATTTGTAAATGTATTTCTTATTCTATGCACTACGTAGTCAATATTTTCTTTTTAGCACTGAGCAAAGAGAAATTTAAAAATAATTCATAACTACCTACAGTGGTAATCGCTTGACTAATATCTTCATATATTAGAGGTAAACATCAAAATTCACATCAGAGTGGAATATTGTGTAGGCACATAAATTCATAGAAACATCAAGAATAATTCTGAGCTGTATTCATTCTTGAACAACAAAAATAACAAAATGATGGCATAATTTTCCCTGATCAACTCCATATTTATCAAGTCTTTCTTTTAAAGAGTACAATTGTACAAAGAACACAAATATACTTTAAGAGAATGGTGAAGATACAGAAGAATACGTCTTTATATTTCACTATTTTATGTATATATGTGTGCATATACATAGATATGTATTTACATATACATCATATATATTACATATATACAATAGAAATCACTTAATTATCTCATTGGAGTATTTATAGAGTATATAATATTTGCCACACACTTGTGCTAGGGACTTCATTATCGTAGAAATAGGCAGATTTAATGTCACTAGTAATTCATGATCACCAGTGTCCATCTGGCCTTTTTTCCTGTTCAAGATCATACTATCCTCTTCTCCAAAATGATTATCCAAATACAAAATATTAAATAAATACCCATATCTTGACCATCCTACTTCATTCCTCCTCACTTTTACCTACTTTGTAATAAAAATGTTTAGAAGGAAATATCTTCCCTCTCTGACACCTAGCCGACAAGCATATCTACCATGCATTACTATTTTCCTACTTCACTGTTATTTAACATAAGCACAGGGTATCATCCTGAAAATAAACCTTCTATCTATTTCCTAGATTCCTTCCCCTCCTGTTTTGCCAGTGATTTCAATCACTTATTCACCTCTGCCTGGACCTTCAACATCTCTTCCCACTGGATCTTTTCTATCCCTACTCTCCCAACTTAAAGAAAAAAAATGAAAAATAAACAATAATTTATTAGCCTTTTCCCTATCCCCTATGAGGCCAAAATTCTTGAAAGAGCTATTATACTCATGGCCTTGATTTTCTCACTTCACCCTCATTTCTTTCCTCACTGCAGCAAACTTCCAACCTTACTGTTGACACCATTTTGGTCAAGATCACTAATACAGACTCTGCTTTGATAAATCCAATGGCCCTTTACGGAGCTTTTGGTACAATATACCACTTTGAAACAAATTTTTCTTGGCTTCTGTGGCTGTCAGCTTTGAACTTACCTTCTACCTCTTAGGGGCTCTTCCTCTATTCTTTTTGCTGAGGTCTTCTTTTTACATCTTTCAAATGTTAATATTCTCCATACAATTCATTAAGTAATTTCATTCACTACCATAGTTTCAAATCATATACAAAGAAACTAATTGCCAAGTCTATTATCTCCAGCTCAAAGCCTTTTCTTTCTTTTTTTTTTTTTTTAAGATTTTATTTATTTATCAGAGAGAGAGAGACAGAGGCAGGCAGAGGGAGAAGCAGGCCTCTTGCTCAGCAAGGAGCCCAATGTGGGACTCGATCCCAGGACCCTGGGATCATGACCTGAGCCGAAGGCAGACGCTTACCCGACTGAGCCACCCAGGCATCCCTCAAAGCCTTTTCTTGAGGTTCACATGAGTGTATACAACTGCCTAGTGGACAGATCCACTTCAGACTTCATAGGCACTTTAAAGAATATGTCAAGAAATAACTTATCATTTCACTCTCTGTATATGTTTTATTTAAGGAATATCTCCATTTGCTAAAGTTCTCAGATCACCTAACTAGGAGACCTTAGAATGATTCCACCTCCAGCTCTGGAGTATTTGAAAAATACCATTTATGAATATAGTTTATTGTATGTAAAGGGCATAAAATACAAAGCTATTTGTGTTAGTTCAACTATATATTCACTTCTGGAAACAACTTGCTTGATGGCAGAATAATCATTAGCTAAAAATATTCAGCAATTGAACTCTATTGATGGGTAAATATCATTCTGAGGAAAATTATTGGCAGTACTAACCATGTTCAAGGGGTCCCAGAAAAAAGAAAAAAAAAGAAGTAGGGTGTTCTTTGTAGGACTGGTAATGATCTTGGTAGGAGCCACCTTGGATGAAGAGAGTCACCCCTGGAACCCAAGCTTCTGTCAATGCTGTATTCAATTAGGGTACAAAAGCTCCAAATAAGGCATTTGAAAGTAGAACAGTAGAACAGTAGAACAGTAGAAAGTAGAACAGCTACCCTGGAGAAAATGTGTATTTTGGAAGATGGGGAAAGAGGCATGGTACATTAATAGTTTTCCTCTGATAACTGCTCATATCAGAAATGTCTGCTCCTGTTCTGTAACTCCAGTCATATATGCCTTCTCCTCCATTTTTTTTTTTTAATTCTCTGGGCAGAAGAAAGCTGAAAGAATAGTAAAGCTGTTTTAGAGAGCCATAAACCTACTGTTTCTTTCTTTTTGGTTGTGGTCCTAAAGAACCTTAGAGGAGAAAATGCACTAAGGAAGAACTATAAAGAATTTTAGTTAGAGTTTTTAATCAATATACATCAAGTCCATTTGTACTTTTATTTTTTCTTATCTCACTTCATGCTACCACCATCTACACAGTTTATTTTAAAGTAAAAACCTGGAAATAACTTTTTTTATAATAATCATATAAATATAACTTTATATAATTTCATATAACCTTATAAAAACTTCTCACTCTTTATAGTAATTATAATTCAATAGATATGTAATACCAGTTGTATTAATGTATGATTTCAATGCTATTATACAATTCAACTTTTCATAAGCTTTTTCTTTTTTAAAAAATAAATGATATACAAGTGAGCATTTCTGTGCTTTAGACTTTCCCCTTCTGTTGAGCTGTAATTGTTGAACAAATTCCCTGGGGACAAAATATGAAGTAATAAGAACTATGGCTACATATTACCTTGTTGTTTGTTTGGTTTTTTTTTATTATGTTATATTAATCACCATACATTACATCATTAGTTTTTGATGTAGTGTTCCATGATTCATTGTTTGCGTACAACACCCAGGTTTTGATTCTACATTGCCCATCATTCTGACATTAAAGCAGACACGTCGGCTTTTGTTTTGCTATCTCCCCAGAACCTCAAAAAGTGGGTGGTATAAGTAGACATGAAATAAATATTTTAAAATCAGTCCAATTAGTTAATATTTTTTTGAATCTGACTATTTCTCTTAGTTTTCTCCTGGCATTACTCTAATTCAAGCCACGATCATCATTCATCTGAACCACAGTATCTACTATTGAACTGGTATCCCTGACCCATTCTTGCCACTTGCCAATCCACGCTTCATATTGCAGGAGAATGACCTTTTCGAAATGCAAGCTTAATGTTATTTCCTCATTGCTTAAAACTCTTCAGGACTTTCCTTTATTCTTGGGATAATGTCTAAACTTATTAATGTGCCTTTATATGTCTTACTTCTCCAGCATTATCTCTTGTACTCTGCTTTGTTTATGTCTTGATCTCTTGATGTTTATGTTATGTCTTGATGTCTATTATAATTTTTATTTATTGTATATCATTTTTAAGATTTTATTTATTTGTCACAGACAGAGAGAGAGAGCATAAGCAGGGGGAGCGGCAGGCAGAGGGAGAAGCAGGCTTCCCGCTGAGCAGGGAGCCCAATGTGAAACTCGATGTGGGACTTGATCCCAGGACCCTGGGATCATGACATGAGCTGAAAGCAGACGCTTAACCGACTGAGCCACCCAGGTGTTCCTACTGTGTATCTTATATCTTATAAACTTAACTGTAAGATTCATATAGGCAATGGCAAGACCCGCTTTGTACACTGCATATCCCCTGAACTTGAGTATTTCAGGGAAGAGTCTGCAACTAGGAAGAATTAAATAGTGCTTGAATAAATAAATTGCTTTCTTTAATCCCCATAATGCCACTATAAATGTGGGTACTTTTTCGCAGTTTGCATATGCAGAAACTAAGATTCAGAGAGGTCAGGAAAATTGCCAAAGGTTTGCCTTGCTATGTAATGTTCAAGTCAGTTAAATGTTTCTGATACTTAGTTTCATCATCTATGCAACTGAGATAATACATTTACCTCAAGACGAAGGAAACAGTTTGAGATGAAAAAAGTAAATGTCTGGAACAGTGATGAGCAAACTATGACCCACAGATAAATCTAGCTTACTACCTGTTTTTGTAAGGACCATGAACTAAGAATGTTTTTTACATAGCTGAAAAAAATCAAAGAACAACATTTCATAATATGTAAAAGTCACATGACACTTGTATTTCACTCTCTGTATACAAAGTTTCACTGGAGCACAATCACACCTATTCACTTATATATTATCTGCTTTTGTGGCAGCAGAGTTTAGTAGTTGCAATAGATCCTATATGGTTCGCAAAGCCAAAGTGTTTATTCTTTGGCCTTGGTCTAGAAAAATGTAAGTATTCAATAGATATGCTTACAATTTTTAGTACTATTTTTAATAATAAAAACCATCACAAATGACTTCCTAGTCTAAGTGATTTGTAGTTCATCTACCAGCAAAATATCTGGCTAATAAAAAACTACAATGACAAGTTTCTTTGTTATTAC
Source organism: Leptonychotes weddellii (assembly GCF_054177405.1). NCBI lineage: Eukaryota > Metazoa > Chordata > Mammalia > Carnivora > Phocidae > Leptonychotes > Leptonychotes weddellii. Next base: position 111,751,011 of record NC_138369.1, on the reverse strand, counting down.
TCCAACTAATACATTAAATACAGAGTCAAGTAATGAAGTAATTTTTCCTTCAGCAAGATAAGCCACTTCTAATATAAATATAAAGAATTGCATATGATTCTCTAAAAATGGTAACTCAACTTTTTATAACTTCTCTCACTTTCCAGCTTTGTATAATAAATATTTATCACAGATATGATCAGGGTCTTGACGAAAGGTAGCTAAACACTAAAGAATTAACTTGAGTATCCAAGATTTGTGAAGAAGCCTGGAATAGGCTCAAAGAGGTATTGAAGCCCTCTTTCTCTGATGGAGAACAGTCTCTAACATAATGGATTCCAGTCTAGGAGCTTGAATTAATAGCCTCCTCTGATGAAGTATAAATGTGTTGTAGAAGTTAGCTTGGTCAACAATGGTAATTTTTAAATGTTTAGATATTTGAGATCTGGGACAAAATCTGATCATTTGGAACACTGATCCTTTGGGAAATGTGGAGTAATGGGTATTGGGTACATTCACAAAGCAAATATAATTTAAGCAGGCAAATGAAGCCCTTGAGAACCAGAGATTCTGCTAGTTATACAGTGTATTTCTTCCTGTCCACTTATTATTTCTTCCTCATGCTGCCTCATGCCCTTTTTTTGTCACCCATATGTTCCCTTGACCTCTTATTTTTTTTTGTAAATTTGGAATCCAAAAGCTATTCAAAATGCAAGATTATTTATATGATTGAATTGAAAATGCCCTGTTACTCTCTTTGCCTAAGAATGCCCTTTCTTAACAACACTATCTAAAACTTTCCTCCATCAATGTTTTTAGCTTACTGATTGGCCTTGTTTTGAGCTTAATGGGGAGTCATTCATGAGAAACAGAGTTGGATAAGTAGACGGGATAATTTTGGCCTGGGCCGAACAGACCAAGATTCTAAACTTAGCTTGCCACTTAACTGGCTGCATGATCTTGGACAAGTTTCTTATATCTCAATCTGAGTCTTCATTAGTAAAAAGTGGATAATATCTAACTTAAAGAATGTTGTGAGCATTCAAATCACATAACATCTGAAATATCTAGAATATTCCCTGAATCACAGTAGACAATTAATCAGTCTCTTTCCTTTCTTCCCTTTCTCCTCACTTCCAGTTTCCTAGGGTGGGAAAAGCACCAAGATACGTTCAGGATAATACTTCATTATGAGCAAAGGGACTATCAGGTCACTGGTAAAAATGTGCTCTGTCAAAAAGATCCCCTCTATATACTGGACCAGAGTATAATGCCTTGTATCTAAATGAGTGATTTAATATTTTGATTAAGGATATTCTTTTTTTTTTTTTTTGATTAAGGGAATTCTAAGTAAGTATTTAATGTGGTAAAAAGAGTACAGGATGGGAGCTGGGAGAAAACCTGGTCTTGAATTTGGGCTCTGCTGTTTATTTTCCATGTTGGTTATGGTCAATTTATTTTTTCTAATTCTTAAAATTTTTAATTTTTTTCATTATGATAACAGTGGACTCTTTAATCCCCATCTCCTATTTCACCCATCCCTTTACCCACCTCCCCTGGGGTAACCATCAGTTTGTTCTCTATAATTAAGAGTCTGTTTCTTGGTTTGTTTGTTTTTTTTTCTTTGCTCATTTGTTTTCTTAAATTCCACATATGAGTGAAATCATATGGTATTTGTCTTTTTCTGACTGACATCTCACGTAGCATCATACTCTCTAGCTCCATCCTTGCTATTGCAAATGGAAAGATTTCATTCTTTTTTATGGCTGAATAATAATATTCCATTCTTTAAATAATATATATGTCCCCTTTTCTTTATCTACTTATCTATCCATGGACACTTGGGCTGATCATTTTCATCTCCTGCAAAATTAGGATAAAACCAGCCCTATAGTTCTGGCAGGTTGATGTGACATCCTCTCATGATTCCCACCCTCTCCTTCTTTCTAGCCTATCTCCTACTGCTCTTTCTCTCCAGCCACACCAGACACAGTTCTCCAGATTATTGAGGTTTTGTAAGCAAATGTCTCTGAAAAATTTGTTTCCTGCACCTGATATGTCTTTCTAGCCCAGGATTGGATCCATCTTTCATATACAGGGGTAAATATTCGTCATCTAGAAGATGGTTTTAGCATTAACCCTCTGAGGTAGAGTCGTTCCTTCTTTGTTTGCTCCCACAGTCACTGGTGCCTAATATTCTCACTCGTTTCTGCCTGGTTAAATAGAATTGTTAGTTATCCATGTCATCCAGCTTTCAGGGCCAGATTCTAGGGCTCATTCAGCTTTCATACCTCAGTATCTAGGAGAGTTTTAGTACACAAATCTCTGTTCAAATAAGACAGGGGAGAATGTAAACATGCTTAGCAATACTTAGTCATTAAAATATCCCAATTCTAAAGATTTGGGGAAACTATTGTATAGATCAGTGAAAAGCAAATGCTTGCCTGAGGAAAGATTTTGTATAGAAAGTCTGTGAGCAGTTAGCATACATCTGACACATCTGGGATTTAAATGAAGAACAGAATCAGGACAGAGTAAAGGAATTTAGAGAGAAATTAAAAAAAAAACTTTACATAGCTGCCTGGTACATATTCTTTTTATTGTTCTGGTAAAAGATTATCTGTGAAAAAAATTATTTTAAGCCTATTCATATGTCATAAAGATAAGTTAAATGTCTCCAGGAAAAGAAATTTGATGGGAAGTAGTATTATAAGCATGGCATAAACATTGCTGTTACTGGAATTCATAGAATAGGAATGAACTTTACAGATTATATCTTTCAGGACCTTTCAAATGTTTGCACCTAATGACAGAGGACAGAGGAAACCCTTCCTCCCACAGCTTACAGCTCCACTTTTAAATAATAATAGCTAATATTTAAGGAACATTTAGTTTATTGCAAGTAAAATGCTAAGCATTTTACATATATTAACTATTTTAATCCTCACAACTTTATGAGGCAAAATGATCTTATCCCCATTTTGGAGAAGGACAGAGAGAAAGGCAGAGAGGTAGAATATCTTACTACATCACACAGCTAATATGACACATGTTGGAGTCATAATTCAAGCACAGATAATATGATTTGAAGTCAGTGCTCTTACACTCCATACCAGTGGAATCCCCCAGAGATCTTGTTAAAGCACAAATTGCTGGCCTCACACCTAGAGTTTTAGATTCATTCTGGGGTTGAATGAGATCATTTGCATCTCTAAGATGTTCTCTGGTAATGCTGATGCTGCTGGTTCTCAGATCACATTTTGAGGCCCTTGAGACTACTGATCTATTCTAACTCACTTCTATGAAATCATTGTTTATATGAGAATCTCCTGTAGCCTGAGTTCCATATTTCACATATGGGGAAAAGAGATCACAAATCATACTGTTTAAGAAAATGGGCTTTAGAGACAGATGTTGACAACCAATTCCCATTTTTCCCATTGTGTAACTCACTAGTTCTGGGACCTAGGCTAAACAACTTACCTTCTCTAGATCTCAGTTTCCACATCTATAAAATCAGTATAACGGCACCTACTTCATAATATAACTGTGTAGAAAAATTGAAAGAATATATGTGTACAGTAAGCATGTAGTGCCTGGAAAGCATTTTCAAAAATGGATCCTTTGTTATGATATAACACTCTTGGCACACAACTTATGACCCAGAGTGAGCACTTGAGGAGTACTTCCTGGGTACCTGGAAAGTGATTTGCTTGACATCAACCACATGATTAGGGGCTAAAACTGGAGCAGGACACTATTTTATAAAAGACCAGAAGTAGGGGAGCAAGACGTTGGAGGAGTAGGAGACCTAAATTTTGTCTGGTCCCTGGAATTCAGCTAGATAGGTATAAAACCATTCTGAACACCTGCGAACTCAATAGGAGACGGAAGAAAAGAATAGCAGCAACTCTCTGAACAGAAAAGTGACCACTTTCTGGAAGGCAGGACATGCAGAGAAGTGAATCTGAGGCGATATTAGGGAAGATAGACCGTGGGGTGAGGGGGCCTCTGTCAGCCGCTACTGGCAAGTGATAGAGCCATGGAGCACAAAATCAGAACTTTTAGAAGTCGGCTCCACTGAGGAACATTGCTCCAGTGGCTAAGCGGGGGGTGGAACCCTCACTGGGGACAGTGTGGTCTCGGGACCCTAGGGGTCACAGAAAGACCGGGGTTGCCTGAGTGCAGCAGAGCTCCCAGGTATCAGAGCGGGGAAGCTGGCTGCAGAGATGGAGCCAAGGCGTGGGCTCTCAGCTCAGGGTTGCCATAAACTGTGATCCGTGGCACAGTCAGGCCACTGCTCTTCCAGCAGGGACCCAACAAGTGGCAGATCCATGGAGACTCCCCTTCCTCCCCAGGGAGGAGTGGTACAGGGGTGCACTGCAGGACTCTGCTGGGTTTGGAGACTCCAAACGGTCGGGTGCCAGAGATAGAAACGCTCGGTCACAGGCCGGGTGAGCACGGAGTGCAGCCAGAGACTGGGGAGATGAGAGTGATTGACTGCTTTTCTCTGGGGGCACACTGAGGAGCATGGCTCCGAGTTCTCGGCTCATCTGGGGAGGAGATTGGGAGGCCACCATTTTCACTCTCGTCCTCCAAACCTGTGCAGAAAGCATGCAGGGAACAAAAGCTCCCGAGAGCAAACCTGAGCAGATTACTTAGCCCAGACCAGGCAAGGGTGGGGCAATTCTGCCTCCAGCAAAGACATTTGGGAACCACGGCAACAGGCCCCTCCCCCAGAAGATCAGCAAGAACAGCCAGCCAAGACCAAGTTTACCAATCAATGAGAATGGCAGAATTCCAGTGCTAGGGGAATACAGCACATAGAATTCATGGCTTTTTTCCCATGATTCTTTAGTATTTCAAAGTTAATTTTTTAATTTTTTTTAAATTTCTTTTTCTATTTCTTTAATTTTCCTTTTCCCTTTTCCAACCAACATGTTATCAATCCCGTTTTTTAAAATCTTTTTTATTTTTCATTTTTAGAGTCATATTCTATCCCTTCATGGTAGTTAACCTTATTTTTGGTATATATATAAGTTGTTCTCTCTTTAAAATTTTGGGATACAGTTTCTTCTAACAGACCAAAATATAACCTAAATCTCTAGTATATGGTTTTTTTCTAGTCTCCTGCCTGATCACATTCTCACCCCCCCTTTTTTTTTTAATTTCTCTTCTTTATTCAACCAACTTCTTATCTTATCAATTCCTTTTATAAAATCTTTTATAATTTTTAT
>NC_138369.1:111697544-111745295 GCF_054177405.1 Leptonychotes weddellii | reverse complement strand
TATATATATATATACACACACACATATACATATACATAACAACTAATCATAATGTATAATGAAAGCAATAACTATAAAAGAAAAGAAAAAATACCTAGGGATAAATTTAACAAGAAATGTGCAATATCTATACAAAGAAAATTTTCAAATAGTATTAAAAGACACAAAAGAATACTTGAACACAATGAAAGATATACCATGTTCTTTGGGGGGGAAAGACTAGCATATCAAAAGCATCCTTTCAATGTAAAGTAAGAATAGATATCACATGACACCAATAAAACTAACAAAAGATTAGTTCTGTTTTTGATTTATTTAACTAGATGTGCTGATCTGCAAATTAATTAAAAAATAAAAGCAGATTAGCCAGAAAAATACTGAAAAAGGAAAGCCATATAGACAGGTTACTCTTGCCAGATATTAAAAACTATTATAATAATTAAATAATTAATAATCAATAATTACAAAGTTAAATAGAGGAGAAGTCCAAATTCAAAAATTACCGTATTCTTAGACACACACAAATAATAATTTATTAAATTATAAAGGTAGTATCTTAATCCAATGTTATGTCCTACACTTTATTAATTTATTTATTTTAAAGATTTTATTTATTTATTTGACAGAGAAAGAGACAGAGAGCATGTGAGCAAGTGCACAAGCTGGGGCGGTGGGTGGGGGGGCAGGGGTAGCGGCAGGCAAAGGGAGAGGGAGAAGCAGGCTGAGCAGGGAGCCTGATGTGGGGTTGGATCCCAGGACCCTGGGATCATGACCTGAGCAGAAAGCAGACATTTAACCGACTGAGCCACCCAGGCGCCCTTGTCCTACACTTTATTTTTTTATTTTATTTTATTTTCTTAAAGATCTGTATTTATTTTTTTGACAGCGAGAGAGGGAACACAAGCAGGGGGAGCGGGAGAGGGAGAGGGAGAAGCAGGCTTCCCGCCAAGCAGGAAGCCCAACGCAGGGCTCGATCCCAGGACCCTGGAATCATGACCTGAGCCGAAGGCAGACGCTTAAGGACTGAGCCACCCAGGCGCCCCTGTCCTACACTTTAAATAGCAAAGTTAGCAAGTCATTTTTCTACTTCATAGTATTCTTTTCTCTAGACAAATAAAGATTTCTGAATTGGGCAGAGTTTTAGAAAAACCTGGAAATTAAGAGAGAAAGAGAAATATTTCCAAGACATGGGAGTAAACCTAAAGGGTGGCCCAGTAAGCTAAATTTAAAGTCTCCCAATGAAAATTGCATTCTTCATTGGAGCAGAGAAAGAAATACAGATACGGAACTTTACCTCTGTAAGATACTGCTAAAATTCACATAAAAATAATGCTTATTTTATGAGTCCGTATCTGACCCAATATGTATTGTGGGTTAGGGTACATGAAATTATGCAGCTGTAAAAGTCATACCCATCTCCTGACCTCACGTGGTTTTTTTCCCATTTCCCATTTTCAACAAGTTGAAATACCCAACCCCCACCATTTGGTGCTCACCTCAGAATTATTAGATCATTTCCCCCCAAGATTTGTCATCCTTACCTGCAACAACTGGTATGAGAAAAGGCGACATTAAAATCCTTATATTATAAAAGGGAACACAGAAGCAGCACTAAGAGCAGATAAATTCTTGGGATTCACTCACTGAAAACTTTTCATAAGGTAGACACTTTCCAAATAACCTGTATGATTTGAGTCCAGAGTATGTATTTTTAACCCTTTCATCTTGCTTACCAATTTTATTCTCAACTGTAGTTGAGAAAGGGGACGTGTACCACATGGTATAAGTGAGCTTTGGAGTCATTTTGGCCCGAGTACCAATCCTGTGACATAATCTATGTGCAGAATGTGGGCAAGCACCTTGACTCTTCTGACCCTCAATTTCGTCATTTGTTAAATGTGAATAATAATATTTATTACAGAATTGTTTTAAAGACTGAATGAAAGAATGTATATAAAATGTGTAATTCATAGCCTTAACTCAATAAATGCAATTATTACAAAGTGATCCAAGCTCAAGTATAAAGGCATATTTCACAGGCAACTTGTGGATCAACAACAGGCCTTTTTCAAATATGAGAGCTGGGATCTTGAAAAATTACTAACATAGGAGAACTGACAGTGGAGGTATTTAAGATCTTATAGAGAAAATTTAGTTTGAGGACTGTGATAATGAGAAAATCCACAAAAAAAACCTTTATCACTGTTTTTACACTAAAATAAAACAATAAAGGCAGCTTGCTCAGTAAAATGCTATGAATGATGCTTTTATACACCCTAAATTGTTAATGTAATTAATTGCCATTTATCATCCGTCAACTGCTAAAGTTGCCTTAATCTCCTTCCGCTGTAATTCCAAGGAAATTTTAAACATTCATTTTCTGAAGTTTCAGAGAAGGTGCATATTAAGAGATTCTCCCCACCCCATATTCGGTTCTCTAAACGTTCACATCCTTTCTGATTTTATGATTCAGGGTTCTTGAATCCTGTGTCTTGAGTTCTATCACAATCCAGGAGCAATACAGTTTGAATGGCTGAGATGAAATAAAACACAAAAATAGCAACAATGCCAATTTGGAGTTATTTTCAATTAGCATATTTGGAATAACCAATACATTTTTCTAAAGTTTGCTGTGGGATAATAAGATTATGTAATCATAGTACATGCCTTCTCACCCTCCTAAAATTTAATTTATCTTCCTCAACTCTTAATAGATGTGGGAATATAGTTTGAAGGCCCTGGATATTCTTCCTCCACTTCCTTATCCTCTAAAGGCACAAGACTACTGTTCTGTGTTTTACCTTTTATATTTACAGCCACATTTTTAATTGGCCAAATATGAGCGAGTCACAAGTCAGAGTAGGAATTCTGGAATAAAAGTTCTCCCAGGTGCCCTGAAGGACTATGGAATTAAACCTTTTATGTATATTTACATAGTCACTATATCTGTATTCTCTGCACATTTTGTGTATATACTAATTCTTCCTCAGCATAAGTCTCAGTGGAGGAAGTATCACTAAAGCCCCAAGGTTTTTTGAAGGGCATTTCAATATATTTGTCTAATAATGCAATTAAGTTCAGTTGATAGTAATTCCAAAGAAGGAATTTAGAATTGGAAAGAGAAAGGGAAGCTAAAAATGATAGGAGAAGAAGGCATAATAAATACTCAGGGAATGTAGCTAATAATGCCCAGTGGGTAATGGGGCATTTCAAAGTCACAGGTTCTTTTAGCCTGAAGCTTGTGGAGATTTTGGAAAAAGGTCTGAGTAAAGAATACAAATGTCACAATGACTGTTCTCTAAATATCAGAGATTAGCACAACTTTCCTTATCAAGAAAAAAGGAAACACTTAAGTCAATTCATCTGGCAAATTACACTAAATTGTAGCAGGATTCATTAGGAATGTTTTCAGTGGCTAGAAAGAATAATCCTGCATTTGCCAGAGAATCAAGTGATAGGTAGGGTTTGACCAACCACATATATTTGAAGTCATATGCAAGGAGTCTGCTTCCTGGTTCAAAAACCTTCGCGTGACTTCTTAGGCCTGAGCATAAGCAACTAGTATGGCTTTTTCTGTCAGGCCTCAAGGGGGAAGCTGCCCTCACCACAAGAGACTTGGTGCACGGTCAGTGCACTGCAGTCCCTGAAAGGTTTCCATGAAGGGGACCCAGGCCCCCTTGTCAGTCATGTTCTTTGAATTTTTAATTCTTAGCTCAGGTGCCTTTATTCCTAGGCCTCTTTATCTGAGGATTTGGGCACAGGTCCTCTTAGAAGCCTCTGCTGAGGCCTCCTTGGGGCAACAATGGGGGGGAGGAGGAGAGATAAGGAAGAGAAAAAAGGAAACTTGAAGACACTTTTCCTCACTCTGAGTGCCCAATATTTTCCACTTCCAGCCCTTCCTCCCTGCCCTCTTATTGACCCCAAGGTCCATAAAATTGCCCAAGTTTTTTGTTCTGGGCTCCCTCAACAGTGAAACTATCTCCACATCCGTGCTCATCCTCCCTGACCCTTGACCAGTGTACTCTTCCATGGGGGAAAATGGAAGAGGGGGAATCTGTCTTCTCCATGGGCTCAAAACTCTTGCTTGTATCATCACAGTAAGTGACTAAAATCTTAAGTCTTTGATTTATAGCTTGTTGCTTTAACTGGCTACTCCAACAGCTAACAGTTCAGCTCTGTTTCTCTCATCTTAGCTAAGCTACTGACAATATGTTAACATAAGAATCTAAAATATTACTCAATGACCTTGTTTTTTTTTTTCCCCAACACAAAAATACAGCTAACCTCTCAAAATAATGTCTAATTCCTCTTAGGAAATGTAACACATATTGAGAAAACAAATACTGAGAAAAAAAACGACATTATTTAGGTTACTTTTACAGCATCAACAAGAAGTGTTCATTAATTTGTCATCTGAGGAAACCCACAGAGTCTTCATCATTCTAAAGTTAGTTCATTCTACTTGACAGAACTTTCATATAGGATCTTACTTAACTTTAGGATTCCTAAACATGATGAATATTAATTTGTAGAATCTTGTTACTCTTCAGACTTATATATAACAAATACTAAGACAGTGTAGGGCATGGGACGCCTGGATAGCTCAGTCGGTTAAGCGTCTGCCTTCGGCTCAGGTCATGATCCCAGGGTCCTGGGATCGAGTCCCGCGTCAGGTTCCTTGCTCGGCGGGGAGCCCGCTTTTCCCTCTGCCTGCCACTGCCCCTGCTTGTACTCTTTCTCTCTCTGACAAATAGATAGATAAAATCTTTAAAAAAACAAAAAAGACAGTGTAGGGCATGGAAACAGTATAAGCCTAGACCCAATATTCTGACTCTACTTGCTAGGCCTATAACCTAGAACCAGTCGGTAATCACCCCTGACCCTCTGCCTCAAAGGTAGGGCTACTATGTAAATTGCTAAGTGTTGTCAGAAATTCTGATACTCATGAGTGTATGAATAAACAGTAACATATTTAATGGATATTAGTAATAGTACATTTGATCTCTCTGGGCCACAATGACATAATATCTCCCTCAAAGATGTTATCAACTAAAAGTGCTAATACATATATGGCACTTGGAATAGTGAATCGAATACAGCTCATTATGTTCCATGTATTGATCATCACATGATCATCAATATTTCATCATTATTACATTCTCAGGGTAAATGGAACAAACTGGAAAAGAACTATAACTTAGAAAAACCTATGATCAGTGACCATTTTTTCTTTTGTAAATTTCTAGAAATTTTACAATCAGATCGTGATCAACAGTTTATCCTTCTGGGAAATACTGGTTTACTCAAAAAAATTTTGGAGCACACTGCATTGCAAATGTCTTCATAATCTATAAATGAGAAAGTTATTTTTATTAATTTAGAATTACATCTTACTTTAAAAAGTTTAATTTGCAATACCCAACTTCATTATCTGCTTTATTTATCAAATTACTTATTTTGTAAGGGATTATCTGCCTTATTTACCAAATTATAATTTATTTATTCCATATTACTTGTTATTGTTTTCAGAGTAAGATTCAACATTTAAAGATATCAATATGTCACTATTTAGGAGTTTTTGACAGTTTCTCTACAGAAAATTTTCTTTTCTCATTAGAGCAAATAATTTATGTAGAATTTATGTAGATTCAAACTCTGGCCCTGCCACCTTATAACTTTGTAACTTAGACAAGTTACTCAAACTCTAAGATTTGAGTTTTTTCTTCATGTGAAAATGGGAATAATTATACTTTAAATGTCATAGAATGAGATTAAATAAAATAATATCTATAGAAAATATAGAACAGAACTTGTTCATAGTAAACACCATGTAATTGAATTGTAGCAACTTTGGTCATTCTGTTTCATTTTGGTCTTTCTCTAACATTGGACATCCTTCAAATTAAGAGATACCTATATATGTGCAGCTAGATCTAAATCTAAATCTAGATTTACTGGAAACTCTGTAAATCTACATCTATAATATATAGATAGATATTTATATTCTTTCTCTGATGAACAAGCATTCAATATGAATTTTTGATATGTTACTGGATTATTAAGTTCCTTCAAAAATATTTGGCTACGTAGATATAGCCATTTGTTATACCTTATGCTTTCAGTTTTGCTTTCCGGGACCTACTAACCTCTTATAATTCTCTGGGCTGCCTATCAACATTCCACCCACCTGTATTCCAACAAACACAAGGGCATTATATGCAGCTTGTTAACTTTTGTATTGGTTTACTTTGAGATCTTCTTTTGATTTTGTTACATGTTTCCCTAAGTGCATTATATATTCAGCTCATGCAGTAACATCTAAATAAGTTGTGAATATTTTTTTTTTCTCAAGAAAGAATGAAGGAATTTTATTTGGAATTTTAACAATAAGAGTTAGAACAAGTAACTGAAAATTACAAGACTGAATCAATATATTTCAAATTCCTAATTTCTAATTCCATCTAGTTCATGACAGAGATAAATGTCTCTAAAGATGAAAAAAGTAACTGAAAATAATAAATGCTGATTTAAAAAATGGTTAAATGGCTATGCATTAACTTGTAAAATGTCACTTTTAAGTTATTTTTGTGTTATATTTTAAAATGCTGTTCTGCCATTGTCTCCAGTCATTTATGGAACTTGCTTTGGGTAAATATTAGAGTACTGCAATCTATCCCACAATCTACTAAAACTGCTTTATTACATTTATTATGCCTTCATTTCTCAGAGTTATATTCTGTATTAATTCCTCAGTGCTAACCTCCAATTCATGAATTCTTTCTGCAATGGTGTCTAGTCATATAAAAATCTATTGTACTTTTTAAATTTCAATGAGTATATTTTTATCCCCAAGTTTTATAAGTACTTTCTTTTCCTATTTACCTACTTTTAATCCATTTATTCCTTGAATTTAGAATAAACATTTATAAATGTATTAGAAAGTTACATAACAATTGTATGTAAAATAGAGAATCGATATTCTAAATGTTTTTGGCTGTCTCATAATCAGAAACTAGGAAATTAAGAAATTATACCTCTTCTCATTTGCAATCTAGGTTTCTAGATTGAAGTTCATCTGACTGAAAGGCTTTTGTCCTATTTTTCTTTCTCTGTGATGAGTCTTTCTAGTCCAGGGGTATTATGGTTAGTGCCATATAAACCTGATCTGAAGTTATAATGGCATTTTGGCACTTTTGCCCTCATGAAGTTACTGTAGTTCCCCCCCTATCTGCAGGGGATACATCTCCAAGCCCCCAGTGGATTCCAAAACTGAATCTTACATATACTATGCTTTTTCCTATATACACATACTTATGACAGAGTTTAACTTATAAATTAGGACAGTGAGAGATTAACAATACTAATAATAGAACACTTATAACAATATACTGTAATAAAAGTTATGTGATTGTGTTCTCTCTCTCTCAAAATGTCTTGTCCCCTTCTTGTTTGTGATGATGTGAGATGATAAAATGCCTATGTGATGAGATGAACTGTGGTGAATAACTCAGGCATTGTGATGTAGCGTTAGGCTACATTAGAAGGAGGATCATCTGCTTCCAGACTATAGTTGACTGTGGGTAACTGAAACCATTGAAAATAAAACCACAGATAAGGGGGGCTACTATATGGGAAAAAAATCAATTTTGGGAAGATTCAATCTCTAAACCAATAGATAATTTTATTCAGTTACTAACTTCTTTAGGCTTACAAGTTATGGAAAGCTACAGCCACACATGAAAATTGGTAACAGGGCTTGGCTTTTTTAACCTAATTTCACTTGCTACAGAACTCCACATCAGGCCCTGTCTTCAAGCACTGGGTCAGGTTTTGATCCCTTTCAATAGCTTTCAAATGCTCAGATAATTACACTGTGTGGAAGATGAGTTTCTTATAGCTAATGTCTGTGTTGGTATGACTTTTTAGTTTTCTGTTTTCATATTTGATCTGTTGTTGTGGGTTTAGAGTAAAGGAATCAAAGAATGAGAACAGAGCTTTTGTGAACAAAAGTATTGAGTATTTTTCTAATATTTCTTTCAGGATAATCTAAGGAAGCACACAAATACATGTGCATGGCTTTAAGATTTTATAATAAAAACTCATACAAGAAAATATGTTGCAGACCACTTGTCAGTTTATTATGGTATTAAAACTATCATTAAAATTCTAATATTTATAAAGTATAATGGTGGCTTGAACTAAATCAATATTCCATTAAAATTAGAAATGTTCTGAAGAACATGATAAAGGATATTTCTATAAGTTATAACACATACGTGTCAGACTATAAATCATACTTACTTTATAAATATTTGGTATCCATTTTTAAAATATTGTAAATAAACAATTCTCAAATCTATTGTGATATAACACAATAATAAATGTAAAAAGTAGATGATACAAATTCAGAATAAAAAGTAAATTAGATAAGGAGTACAAAGGACATTCATGGGTGCCTGGGTGGCTCAGTTGGTCAAGCATCTGCTTTTGGCTCAGGTCACGATCCCAGGCTCCTGGGATCAAGTCCCACATCGGGTTCCCTGCTCAGCGGGGAGTCACCTTTGCCTTCTCCCACTGCCCCTCCCCACCATGCTTGCTCTCTCTCTTTTGTAAAAATAAATAAAATCTTTAAAAAAAAAAAAAGGACATTCGTTATTGAATTCCCACTGACGCTTGCATATTACATGACATGATTCTTGCACAGGGAAGAAATTTAAGTTAGTAAGTAAGAACTTGGTTCTGGAATTCAACAGGCCTGGATGTGAATCCTGGCTTGGACATTCCTACCTGTGTGGCTGTGGCTCAGAGATGTAGCCATTTTTAACCTCAGTTTCCTTATTTGTAATGTGGGGATAACTGTTATATCTACTTCTTGAGAGTATTGTGAGGGTTAAATAGAATCAAATATGTAAAGCACATAACACTGTGCCTGGCACAAGGTTAAGACCAAAAAAAAAAAAAAAAGTTATGTTGAGAAATGGAGCAAATTAATAAACAATTTTGTTCTCCTTCAATATAATGTAAACATTTATTACCATTTACATTTCTGAATTGTAATATGTATATACCCATCTGTCACTGGCACTAGAACACGAGTTCCTCATGGAAAGACCATTTATGACTCTTCAATGCCCAGCACAGTGTCTAGGTCAGATAAATAAATGAGTGGAAAGCACAGACACATTCCTATAGAAAGATCCCAAACAGAAAACATTGGAGATTTCCTACGCAGTCAAGATTACTATAGTACATATTTTAGTGCAACAATGAAAGGCATTTTAAAGTACTAAACTATCAAAAGAGCAAGGCTCTCCTGAAATAGGGTGCTAGGGTTAAATACCTCTGAACCTATAACATCTCAAAGCAAATTGCTATAAACCTCAGGGCACTTCTGAGCTCTTCAAAGCTCTCAGAGATTTGGTACCAGGGATGATAATTTCATCCAAAGGTAAGGAGAATCATTTTTTTCTCACCATTTTCTTTTCCTTTTTCAAGCAGGTGAAAATGTGTGTGAAGTCATCTTTTATTTTTTCTCACGTTCTCCATCCTATCAACTTGTTTCTATACTGTACTATCTTGACTCAACTGAGCCCAAGTTCTAAATTCTATTTCTGTTTATTTGTTATACTCTTCACTGAGAAATCTTTGCTCAAATTGAGTCTCTGACATGCATGGCATAGGCAATTTTCATGGTAAGAAAACCACTAGCAAATATAGCCTTCCCTCACTTCTCAGGCACAGCAGTTGCTGATGCTAATGGAGCTAGTCATTTGCTTATCATGGGCAAAATAGATTTCATATTGATTGGTTTGACTCAGGACTTCGGTATTCCAATTAAGATTGCTAAAAGGAGCCCCAAGTTAAAACAAGCAGTGATGCAATGGCATACAGATATTTACATTCTGCTACAATTCACAAGCAATTCCACACTATAGACAATGTTTCGAGTTCATTCTCCACAAGACCTTACAGAAAAACCAAAGTAGACTTTAGATCATAAAAACCACATTTTATTGCTATAATTTTCATTTTCACTTTAGAATCATTCATTTATTAGCCATCAGCCTACACCTCAAATCTCACTTCTTTTTCTAAAAGCAATTGTGTTTTGTCAGGTGCAATCCTCTAGAAACAACAATTAATACCCACAATAGCAGACATTCAGTACAAGACTCTCCTCGAGCCGGCTCTGAAGGTCTCTACAGCTCCTGTTGTGTTTTCCACTGCTAAATGATCTCACAGGGCTATAAGTACACAAACTATGTTGTTGGGGCCAGGGGACAGAAGAGGGCAATAAGCCACTATTTTTTACTTGAACTCATTTATATTTTGTCAAATATCAAGTTTAAGCAGAATATTTTGTTCCCTGCTACAAGATGCTCTTTTTTATATTTCCAATGAGTAAAAGAATACATTTTTAAGAGAGCAAAATTAAAACAACAAACAACACATCTGGATGGAAGCATACACCTTAATTGAAACTACAACAATGCTATCATTTTGTTGTTTAGTGGCCCAGCTAGCAGGCAGTGGCCAACCCTTTGAATCCTCCAAATTCTCCAAAAAATCCCTGAGAGGCTGAGCCTTTCAGTCAAGTCTAATTTAACTATAACTATATAGAGACAGCTGAAGACCGCCTACTCAGGTAGAGTGGAAACCTGAGGCAATTATGAAAGCGATTCAAGCAGAAAAATTTCCTGCTGAGGAAGAGATAATGTTTGCTTGAACTATTCAGATTGGCCATCTATAATAATTAAATTTGTTAACTCACTCCTTCACTTCTTTTGCCAATGAAGACACAGCCTTGTTGCTATTCAAAATACACACACGAGGCATCCCAAATATTTGTGAATTTTCAAAATACTTCATTGATTACTTGTAAAAATAGGTTCATAGGTTTAATGAACTATTGTTCCCAGAAAATTAGATAAGGGAATACCCAGTGGGGGTAGTAAGGATGGGGAAAAGAAGAATAAACTATATCAATAAGCTGATTCTCTAAGATGTACCCCCCATCCAAGTGACCCTGCTGTAGGTGAATCTTGTACACATGCACACACACACAAACCCTTGTACATTTATCAGCCACTAGAAATCGATAAATGAATTTTAATACATTTAATGATTTAATAATAATTATGGCTATCAAAAGAGTCCATGATCCTTCAATTTTAAAAGCAATAGAGAGCACACAAAAATTTAGGGATAAAGTACTTACAAACCCCTTCTTTTTTAAAAAAATAAAACAGCCCCATTTATTTCCACTGGTCTCTCGTCAAGTAGCTCCAATTCTTGTCATTGTCATCCATTAGATATCACCATTTCCACTCTCTCAAGACTTCTCTGTCACTGCAGCCACCTCCAGGGAACTCATGACACTTGATTTTCTCCGGCTTTTTCTTCACCAACCACAACCATTGACATCATGGTTACCTACTTGGATGCCCCGAATTATGGCCAGGATATAGGGTTTAATGCACTTTGATTAGGAGGAAGTAGGGAAGAGCCCCTATCGGGAAATAAGTATGGAAACATCCCATTTCAGGAAAGGCTTTGCTCTTTTGATAGTTCAGTTCTTTAAAATGCCTTTCACTGTTACACCAAAAAAATGGCCTATGGTGATTTTGACAGCATAGGAAATGTCCAATGTTGTTTTCTATCTGGGAGCTCTCTATAGGAACGTGTCTCTACCAGAGGTAGAGAAGGCACAGTGGATGACCATCAGGCTCACTATTCACACAAAAGGGGTAGGTTTAATACCTTCACATACAGGGAGAACTATATCAGAGATCATTCTAGTCTGCCTAAAAGATTTCAGGGCAGGAACTCAAAATGGTGTTTACAGTACTCCAAATGACATCAGGGCTTTGAAAGTCACTTCGGGTCAGTCAGTATACAGACCAGCTTCACGACTGGTGATTCAACAGGGACTTACCAGCTACGACAACACTCAGCAATATGGAATGAAATTTCCAAAGGTGCACATGGTATGAATCAGCAAGCATATGCATGTGCTATTAACTGTAGCTCCACCTATGATTGGTATCCAGTGGCAATGGGATATTGTCAATAAGGCTTTCAAAGTATAGTGGATGTCTGTTGTTCATAATTGCTCTTTCAATTGGATGTTATCACATAAAATAGTTATTTTAAAAAGCAGAAATGAGGGGCGCCTGGGTGGCTCAGTTGGTTAAGCGACAGCCTTCGGCTCAGGTCATGATCCTGGAGTCCCGGGATCGAGTCCCGCATCGGGCTCCCTGCTTGGCGGGAAGTCTGCTTTTCCCTCTGACCCTCCTCCTTCTCATGCTCTCTGTCTCTCATTCTCTCTCTTTCAAATAAATAAATAAAATCTTTAAAAAAAAAAAAAGCAGAAATGACTGCAGTGTAGTAGTATTATAGTTCACTTTTTTGCTATTTAAGTTGGACATATCTTTATAACTCTGAAACACTTTTTTTAATTTAATTTAATTTAATTTAATTTAATTTAATTTTTGCACTAGACAGCACAGGTAGTACTTTCACAGTAATAAATGTACAGTTTTTGAAATACAGTTAAGTCAATGCCTGGCCTGCCAATAAAAAAAATTTGAAGATGGAATTCAGTGGAAATTGTATTTTATTATACATATATGACATTATGCAAAACTTTGCTTAAATGATCTGCTTTTTTAAACATAAAAACTAAAATGACTATTAAAATGTAAGAAAATAATCTGGCCAAATAAGAGATTACTCAAAAAACACATAGAAATGAAGCAAATCTGGGAATAAAACAGGTGTTAAGCATTGAAAACTTAAAAAAATAAAATTAAATTAAAAGGCAGTGTAAACATTCCTAGGAGAAAAAAAGGAACTAGTAAACAGTTGGAAATTACTGTTACACAACAAAATGTGTCCTTGAAAACATGAATAACAATAAATTAATAAATATTAGCAATCAAGGTTTGGGGCTTAAAGGGAGATTTAGGAAGTATGCTATTTCCAACATCCTACGAGCAGAAATTTAAGAAATTTCATCTTAAGTGGACAGAGCAGCAAAAATAATGAATAATGAATTCAAGCTCTCAGATCTTTTCAGGATCTTTTTTTTTCTCTTTTTCTCATAACATATTAGGGCTCTTTTAGAAACAAATATATCTTGTAATGAAGCAAAATCAAATATTGCCTCTTTTCTTAATTAATGTGTAAATAATTATTTCATTAAAATACTGCTGCCTATTCATCTATTTTCCAACTGTATATATTCTTTGAGAGATTATTAAAATAATGCTCATGAAGTTTTGGGTTTTTTTTTAAGGATTTTATTTATTTATTTGACAGAGAGAGAACACAAGCCAGAGGAGTGGGAGAGAGAGAAGCACTGTATATATTCTTTGAGAGATTATTAAAATAATGCTCATGAAGTTTTTTTTTTTTTTTTAAGGATTTTATTTATTTATTTGACAGAGAGAGAACACAAGCAAGAGGAGCGGGAGAGAGAGAAGCAGGCTTCCTGCTGAGCAGGAATCCCGATGTAGGACTCGATTCCAGGACACTGGGATCATGACCTGAGCCAAAGGCAGACGCTTAACCATCTCAGCCACCCAGGCACCCCTGCTCATGAAGTTTTAACAATGGTTATGGGAGGGTGGGATTTGGGTTAACTTTTTAATATTTTAATCTTTATATGATTGAAGTTATTATAGGAAGAATCTACCAGAGGGTATGGACAACACTGGTTTCAATGAGAACAGGAAGCAAATGATTAGGTACATGGATATGAAGGGACTGTTGAGAATCTACTCTTGATAACTTTAGAATTTTGAATCTTGTTTGAAAAAGGCAAATTAAGTTCACATTACTTTAGGGATTTTATCAAATTTACATACATACACACACACAAAGATTTAAAAAACTACAGTCATTAATATTTAAAACCAGTTGAAATTTGAGATTCAACTCTACTCCAAAGACTATGGTTATACTGGTATGCGGATGTAACAACAAAAGCCCTTGGCACAACTTATAAATAAATCCTCGTGATTGATAAAAGAGCAGAAACATTATTTTCCCATGAATAATATTATAATAGTTATCCATCTCCATTTAGTGTCAAGATGATGTTTTGACTTCCCCTTTACTCGGCAGGCAAGGTAACATCCAATTCAAAATAAGGCAGTTTTGCAACATGAAGATGCTGTAAATTGTTTAACAACCTCTGTAGAAGTTTCATTCTTAGAAAAGATAATATAAATGTGTCTGCCTGGGGTAAGATAGAGTTAGAAGGTGATGACTCAAGTGAGTCAGCTGGACATAGAGTAAACAACAAAGAGCTATTAAAAGGGAAACAACCTTCTAAGACGAGATTCATGCTCAATATGAAAAATTAAACATATTCCCACAAAGCTCATTAACATTCCTCATAAAATAATTATGATTTGAATTATCAAAGTAACATATAACTAAGGAGATATAAGGAAGATGACTCCCCATTTTAAAGCTAAGAATTGTAAGGAAATGATCTATAAATGACATAGCTTAGATAACCTCAAAAGCTTTATATAACACACTTTAAATAAATTTTCAAACATTTGCTGTATTTTATAAGACCATCAGCAGATTTATAAAATCTAGGAGAGGCATGAATCATGCCAATAAATCCTAAATTTGAAATATTTTTGATTTACAAATCTTTCCTGTGCATCTTAAGGATAAAAATGGCATATTTATAAATCAGTGCTTTTGGTCCCATGCCATTTTCATTGAGTTTATAAGTCCTACTTTCTTGTTTTAGTTCAAAGTTCTGATCTATGAATCCTAACTGGTTCATTCTTCTATAGCTAGTTCAGTCTTTTGAAGTTCAGATTTGTAATGAGCCCCATAAGATGTTACACAATACTTTCCCTGTCTTTTTCTGAAGGGGGAAAAAAAATCCACCCTATTTTCTTTGCCCAGTTGCCAAGAATAAGCAGTCTTGTTCAGCAGGATTTTCATTAAATGCGCTAACAGATTATTTTTCTCCATAGAAGCCACAGGGTAAGAGAATCAACTTTTCATTCTTAGAAAGATACCTCTGCAGAAGAAAAGCAAAGTAAAGCCAGAATCAGTATTTATGCACATCACTCATTATCTGGCACTTAAGATTTAGTCATCAATCAATGATCCTGGATGGGGTTAAGATGGAAATGTGTTTCCAGCAATTGCAACTAAGCACCATTAAGAAGCCAGCACAATTTCTAAAAATGATTAACTCTTGTCTCTGGTTCAAGTTCTAATTCAGCAGTATTTCCCTCCCTTGGCAACTCCTGCTCCACCAGGCTTCAGTAATTAAAATTATGTTTAAGTCCTGAAATAGCAGTGTTTCAGTGGTTGGAAAAAAAAAATGATCTCTCTTGGTAACATTTTAATAAAAGAAATCATAGATTAAAAGCTTAGCAGTGTTAGACATTGCCTTAGAAATAAAAGTAATTTCATGAGAAATTATCTACGAACACATTTTCACATTATAACAATATCATAACATAGTAATGAATTGAAATGATTTAAGCTCATTAAACAGTCATTGATATTTTTAATGATTCATTTCAGAAAAAATGAGAGAAAACGTTTTTTAGAAAATATTAAAATCACATCCATTTTGGATGAGAGCCTAAAGTAGTGTGAATTTTGGAGGCACAAATATTTTTCTCTTTAAAAATAATTTTATTTATTTATTTATTTATTTATTTATTTATTTATAAAGACTTTATTTATTTATTTGACAGAGAGAGAGAGAACACAAACAGAGGGAGCAGGAGAGGGAGAAGAAGGCTCCTCATGGAGCAGGGAGCCCAATGCAGGGCTTGATCCCAGGACTCTGGGATCATGACCTGAGCCAAAGGCAGATGCTTAACTGACTGAGCCACCCAGGAGCCCCTAAAAATAATTTAAAAAAGTAATTTAGTATATGTAATTTGACTTTTTCCAACAAGAGATTCTCTTTCTTTCTAGGTAGTTATAAAGGAATTGAGCTATTTATTTCTAGCAATCTGCCAACCTTTTAGTGTCTTCTCTGAAATGGTTTGTAAAATTGAGTCACAAATCTCCGGGGATTGACTCATGGAAGATTTCTAGTGACTAACGCCTTTGGACAAACAAGAAACCAAGCCAAAACAGCTAAGATTCACTCATAATGGAATCTAAATATGTAAGTGATATTTCCTTCATTATCTCGACGTACAACAACAGATAATTCAACAACAAATCCCAGTATATATGAAATTATCATTAAGAGGGAACATAGCAGATGCTAGTAACTTAAAGTGAAAGCACTAGGTTAAATTCATACAAGCAAAAACTATTTCTGGGCAGGCATATACTTTTTTCTTCATTAATTAATTAATCAATTTATTTATTTACTTTTCTTTAAATAATTTAGAAGCTTATTCACATATGTATCCAAATTTCAGCTAGATGCAGCAAAATAGTTCACAGTGTATTTTAATTTCCAAAAAAATGGAATTAACATTTTATAGAAACTTATATAGAAACTTTACTTATTTACATAAGAAAAAAATGCTCAAATTCTTTTTTCCACTTGTTCAGTAAAAACTTAAAAATTCATAAGTCCTAAATCACAGGTGACCATTATAAATTGATTCATTTCTTTAAAACAAAACTAAAATAATGTTTTCCTGAGAGACATATTTAAAACATTTTTATTTTATTTTTTTAAAAGATTTATTTATTTATTTTAGAGAGAGGGAGGGGAGGGACAGAGAGAGAGGGGGATGGGGGAGAATCTCAAGCAGACTCCCTGCTGAGCACAGAGCCCAATGCAAGGCTCCATCGCAGGACCCTGAGATCACCACCTGAGCCAAAACCAAGAGTCAGACACTCAACGAACTGAGCCACCGAGGAGACCCAAAACATCTTTGTATATTTTAAGTTAAATTTTCTTTCCCTTTTTTTTTTTTAACAACTCAAGGCCACTCATTGCTCACAATATCAAAATATACAAGTCTATATATGTAGTAGGAACATTCACAATTGCTCTGTAACTGCATTCAATATCTGCAATGACCTGAAAATTAATGCCTTTTGAGTGTATTTTTTGAAAATGAGACAAATAATATTTTTATAACATTCTTCATGTATGTTTTACCTTAAAATAACAACATTTATAAAGAAACATAGTTTTCTGAAATGCTGGACAATTTTTTACAAATACTTTATTTTATTTTTTTAAGTTTTTATTTAAATTCTAGCAAGTTAACATATAGTTTAATATTGGTTTTAGGAGTAGAATTTAGTGATTCATCACATATAACAGTACTCAACACAATGAGTGCCCTCCTTTTACGAATATTTTAAACTGCCAAGGGTCAAGAACAACCAAATGTTTCTCCATTTTTCTATTTAAACAAAACTTACAAGTCTTGCAGGACTATTAAAATTCCTGTGAGTAGAAAACAAATGTATTTATGAATGTAATATCTAATGGAATTGTGTTACTAGTTTTGATTAAAACATAAACACAATTGTTAGTCAATTTAATATTTATTTAATTATTCTTAAACTTTACCTCATAATCTTTAAGTTAGCCAATGAGTTCCATCTTTACTTTAAAGTGCTTTCTGTTGATTGTTCCTAGTTTATTTGTTTGTTCGGGTTTTTTGTTATGGTTGTTGTTTTTTGGGTTTTTTTTTTTTTTTTGATTGCCTTAGTTTTCATCATGAGCATAGATTCTGGAGCCAGATTGCCTGGGCTCTAGTCCTTGCTTTACAACTTGCTGGCTCTGCTATCTTGTTCAAGTGACCTTTCAGCTATGTCCTCTCTTCTTTCATTTGTAAAATGGGGATGATAATAATAGAGATTACTTCATGAAAACGTTGTGAGGAAACAAATTATGTAAGGTGCACAGTGCATGGGACACGATAAGTTCTATGTAACTGTTTGACATTACTATTTTGTTTTTATATTATTGATTGCAAAATTGTCAAGCACTGAATATTGTGTTTGATACAACACACTAAGCCTAATTATTCAAAAGAATGGTGTCCTTCATTGTATCACTTGAGAAATTATACATTTACTTCACACTGTCACTAATCAAATAAATTCTGGATTTTCTCCTTGGAAGTTGCGTTTAGAGTCCTTCAAAGCCAAATAAGAAAATTAATCTCATTACTCCCAGTGTGACAAACAGTATTTTCCAATTTGGTCACTCAATGCAGTTAATAGTCATACCCTTAAAATATTAACAATAGTAACAAAACTCAGATTCACTGAATATTTTATATGCCAAGTACAGCACTGAGGATTTTACAGTTATAATCTCTCTTTTTTTTTTTAAAGATTTTACTTATTTATTTGACAGAGAGAGACACAGGGAGAGAGGGAACACAAGCAGGGGAGTGGGAGAGGGAGATGCAGACTTCCCGCTTAGCAGGGAGCCCAATGCAGGGCTTGATCCCAGGACCCGATCATTACCCAAGCCAAAGGCAGACGCTTAATGACTGAGCCACCCAGGCGCCCCCAGTTATAATCTCTTTTGGTTAACTTTGACCAGTTGGAAAAAATGAATAAAGCTGTATATCATTGGGGACATTCTAAAGAATGTGAGCAAAGCTTTGGAGGCGATCCCATCATAAGAGGCCACAAAAAGTTTTGCATTATGATACAACTCGTCATAAATAACCACTGGAGCTAAAAAAGACATGACTCTCTGGATGCTGTATATTATCATACTTTGGTTAAAATAGATTGTCACATGATTTCAAAGTCATAAGTCATCAAATAACTGTAATTTACATGAAATTCATAACTAGCAATGGACAAAAAACCCTAAAATAATACTTAGCTTAGGCTACATTTTTTCTCTGATTTAATTGCATTGGGGAGTTAGAAGATCACGAGGGAATATATGGCAATAAGATATGCTTTGTTTCAATGACTTCCAATGGCCTATAATAGATTGTCTGTTCTCCAAAACTTTGGTGAGGTCCCCTAAAGTAGAGTTTTTAAGCTTCTGTTCCCCATTGGGTAAATGGGGATGACATCCACCAAAAATAATTAATATAAAACAGATGGTACGGTGCCTGGCACATAGTACATGCTTAATAAATAATAGCTGTTATTAATAAATGTTGTTTATTAACAGTCACAAAATTTGCATCTGAAAAAAACGACCAAAGCACAAAAATGTACAACTAGTTTTTTTACTGCATGCGAGTCCTTCTTGTCCTTTAGCTATTTATTATACCAAGTGGGAATTTGGCTATTTGCTAGTTTTGTCAAAAGGAAAAAAAATGCCTTTATGTACAAATACTACTGACACTGCTATCCAGGCAAAGCCTGATGAGGAGAAATTAGTTGTTGCAAAGGAAACAGCGGTGGTGAGAAAGAAGCAGAAATCTTATTAAGCTTTGTATACAGAAACAAACTAAATAAAAAATTATAGGAATCACTTGAAATATTTCCTTTCCTCTCATTAACGTTTCCTTGTACTGCATGATTGCTGTTATTTATTCTACAGTCACTTAAACAAGACCCAAACTCATTCACATGTAGTACGGCTGCAGTCTGTAGACAGTCTCATTTTTGTGCTTGAAAAATGAAAATATCTGAAAATGCAGTAAAAGCAGTCTGCCATACTAAAGTAAAATTACAATGCTATTCTTAAGGTTATCATAATAGAGCAAACAATAGGTCATAAAAAAGATTTGTGGCCATGGCACAAAACTTATCAAATGCCACAGTGGTTCTCTTTCTGATAGCTACAGAAGCCAAACTTGAGGGATATTATGGCATGTTAGTAACTCTAGCAGCAACAAAAGTTCATTGTAAAGAATAAAGGCACTAAAAGGACTGAGGTAATCAGTTTCATCCATCTTTCTGGGTAATTAGAATAATATGCTCCATCCAGAGGTCACATATTGCCTAATGAAATAGTTCATCCGAAGAAAAGGGTACAGTAATTCTTACCAGTTGAAGGAGAGGGTAGTATTAAACCAAGGCAATTACTGCAACCTGGCAGTCTTGTGAGATGTGGGTACACTCTCCACATTACAGGCTGGACTAACCTGGAAGTTAGGAAATGTCCTCAAGATTCAATGGTATCTTGGGCGCCTGGGTGGCTCAGTTGGTTAAGCGACTGCCTTCGGCTCAGGTCATGATCCTGGAGTCCCAGGATCGAGTCCCATATCGGGCTCCCTGCTCAGCAGGGGGTCTGCTTCTCCCTCTGCCCTCTTCCCTCTCGTGCTGTCTCTCATTCTCTCTCTCTCAAATAAATAAATAAAATCTTAAAAAAAAAAAAAGATAATGTATTAAAACATTTTTTTAAAATGTTAAAATGCTACCATAATGAACTGGAAAGGTATTGGTGTTTATTGCATGAAGATTGAATCATGTCAGAATTTATTCTATCATTTAAATTCTATGAGACCAGGAGAATGTGTTAGAAACTCAGAAATAAAACAGATTTCTATTTGCAATCTGCCTTACTATATATTTAGGACTTAACTGCCTAACTTATTAATTCTAAATTGAAAAAATTAAGAGTTTAAATGTGCCTATTAATTCATATTCTATGTTGGGAATTTATTATAGTTGAAATCCATAAACAGTTGGTTTAAAGTCATAATGTGAAAAAATATATTTAAAAGGATATCTATTTTTCAATAAACTTGAATGTTTAGATGGTTACAAATAACTGGTTTAAAATATGGACTTGTAACTGTATGCTTTATGTCACCTTGCATATAATCTTGATTACGCCAATTTCATTTTCTTATTGTAAGTTTCAAATTCCACTGAGCTTACATCATGAACTTTGATGGATGAGCTAGACTGTTGTGTCTGTCTGGGCAGGTGTGAGATAAATTGCTGGGCAGGCTATGATCTTTGGGCAAATTACTCTCCTTGACTACAATATATATTGATGAGATGTGTCAGTGTTCATATACACACTTGTCAGTTGCATTACCCAGGTGATGAAAATACAAGTTAAGAGACCATCAAAATGAAGAGGGAGAAATCCACAGTGTCATAGGATATTAGTAAAAGAACCATCACCGTAAGCTGGAAATATAAGGAGGTAAAACCTTTGGTCGGTTTTGATAGGGAAAAAAATTCAAACCACTTAGTCAAGTATAAGTAATTATATTTTTTCATTCCCATCTAAAATTAGTTTTACTTAATACAAAGGAAAGTGAACATGACAATAATTTAGGGTGTTTTAAGTGGTACAGAGCAGGTAAAAGGCTTATAATTTCAATTCAATAAGTTTTGACCACTCATCCAAATTAAGAACTGCTTTGTTATTATTTTGGGTTTTATATTTTTAAAAATTGATTCATTAGCTCTATTAAAGAAACCTTGAGAATATATGAATATCTTATTCAGAATCCTTTCAATAGATGCACCATTTATGCACTTAGAAGTCAGGCACTATTACATGAGACACTGTGTGTTACAATATTAAAAAACAGACAAAAATACCTTCCCTAATTAACTAATGCAGATTCCTTTTTATAAAATAGTCCTGGAGTATTTCTGCTCCTTAATGAAAGCATGAATTGATCTTGGCTTCAAGATACAGAGTATTAAACATGCAGTACACAAAATATCTCTGTATTCAAGAAAAAGGCAAATTTCAGGAGGAAACCAGATGATTCCCATTGAGTTTGTGTTTACCAAATAATTTCTGATATTGGTGTACTCCTAAAAGCCTAGTCCTCTATTAGACAAAACTACTTCAGACTAGTGAATTTGTAGATGCACAAAGACATAATTACTTGTGAGCATAAGTATTTAGGAGAGGGAACTAGAAACTACCAGAAATTCTATAACAGAATTCAGAGTGGAAAAATATTTTAAAATTCTCCAATAATTACTTTAGCTATCCCCACTGTTATTGCCCAACAAATTGTGCACTTCCACATCCCCCATTTTGTTTCTCCCAGACAGACCTTATTCCTAAACACTGGTGAAAAATATAATTCTAAAAGGAGGCTCACAATTCCACAAAAATACATCATGCAAACATCACTTTACTTATTTATGTATATTCTTTAGATCTGATACTCTAGTAAAAAAAAGGTACTTTTTTAATACTTTTTCTGAAAATTGGATATTCTTTAATATTACAAATACCACTGCTCCAAATTTTAATAATTCAGATTTAAAAGTTATATATATGTTATATATATTTATATTTATATAAATGTTCTATATATATGAAATTTATCTTAGTAAATAGAAAGTAAAAGTTCTAAATCTTCTGCTAATTTTAATTTGAAAAGAAGAGTTGGACCTCATCTCAGTTACATCAGGATTTCTACTGCATTAGATACTTCATAAAACTCTCAAATTATTCTTTATAAAGAATAATTTTACTTTAATGCTACAGTACTCTTTTTCATGACAAATGGAACAATAAGTTTCTTTTCTTAATTAGTATAAAATTTAGCCAAGAGTTAATACTTTTAAATTATAAGAGTCTCTGATAAACAATAAGAACTAGTACTCTGAGAATAGTAATTTATCTTAAAGCATGAAGGAAGTTGATTCTAGCATTACACAAAGATTAGCAAGAGATATATATACCCCATTACCATCTCTGGTAATTCATGCTCCTATTACCTGGACGCATAGATAGATAGATAAGCAAAAGAAAAAATAGGTCATCAGACTTATTCTCTCTTTTATTATGATCCTCCTGTAAATTTCTTCTATCACAAAGGTTATAGAAACCTATGATATTATTTGGCATTATTTGTCTCAGTGATAAGGTGATAATCAAGAATAATATAGCTGTTTCTGTCATGGAAAGCACCCCAATATGAAAGCACATCTTTTTGGAATGTTTTAAAAGGGTCTTATATATAGTATCACAGTGAATTTTATTCAGTTATTACAAGATTAACATTGTGTATCATCTGGATCCCTATGCACAGCTCAAATTTGTCTTTGGCAGGACCCAGCTGAAAACCGAATTTGGTTTCCTTGGAAACATGCTAACAGAGCACTAAAAGACAAGGAACCCAAATGCTACATATAGAAATCTAGTTCCTTTTTGGCTAGCTAGTTGGGTGGGATATAGCAATCTCAAGATCAAATTAAATTTTATAAAATAATGAACTCATCTAATTTATTTTTAACAATGTCTTAAGCTTCTAAGAAAGACTTTATTAGCTAAACACCTTAAATTGAATACTGAATTTAATCAATTCAGTTGTGCAAAGTTCAATGTTGGCTTATTTTTTTTTTTTTTAAGATTTTATTTATTTATTTGACAGAGAGAGACACAGCGAGAGAGGGAACACAAGCAGGGGGAGTGGGAGAGGGAGAAGCAGGCTTACCGCAGAGTAGGGAGCCCGATGTGGGGCTCGATCCCAGGACCCTGGGATCATGACCTGAGCCGAAGGCAGATGCTTAACAACTGAGCCACCCAGGCGCCCCTGGCTTATTTTTGTTAAATTACAAAATACTGAATTGATCAGTGAGACCTACTAATGCCTATACTATTTGCTCGATAGTGATCCAACATTCTAATAACTAGAAAAGCAAGCAGTGAGAAGTCAGGGAAATTTGAGGAAGTATAAAATGGACCACATGTTGAATTATCAAGAAACAATGAACACTTTATTGAGAATATTCCTATAACATGCAAAAGATGAGGGGGGCTGCCTTTGAAAATTTAACAGAATTTTGAATTTTCCTTAAAATGCTGTGATGAATCTGATGACCTATTTTTTTTTTAAGATTTTATTTATTTATTTAAGAGAGAGAGAGAAAGCGCACAAGGGAGAGGGACAGAGACCAGCAGACTCCCCACTGACTGCAGAGCCATAGGTGGGGCTTGATCCTACAACCCTGAGATCACGCCTGAGCAGAAGTCAGACACTTAACTGACTGAGCCGCCCAGGCGCTCCTGAATCTGATGACCTATTAAGAAAAATATTGCTCTAATCACTTGGAAATATTAATGTTTTCATTTGGCTCTTTTTATCCACAAACTTTGGGGGGATAAAGATATTACAGGCTCTGTTGATAAAGGTACAATATTAAGTAACATTATTTGCTGTGTTAGGCATATGATCATCACAACAATATGGTAGATATTATCATTATCACCAATTCATAGAAAAAGCAGCAAAGATTTTGAGAATTTAACCTGAGGTGACATAATTACTAAATAGTGGACCTAGGATAAAAATCACATCTGTGTTCCAGAGCCTTAACATCCACACTCTCCAGCTTTAGCTTTGTAAATCTACAATATAGCAAATGTAAATGTGTGTTTGAATGTTGCATGAGGAAAGTGATAAACCCTATGAAAAATAATTATTTGTGGGATACTCTGGGAGTATTGCTTTGACAATTTTGAAGTTTAATGAAAGCAAATGTGCAACTTTACTTTAAAAATGTAATTAATTCAAATTATTATGGGGCTCCTGGGTGACTCGGTTGAGCCTCTGCCTTTGGCTCAGGTCATGATCCCAGGGTCCTGAGATCGAGCCCTGGGATCAAGCCCCACGTCAGGCTCCCTGCTCAGTGGGGAGCCTGCTTCTTCCTTTCCCTCTGTCGCCCAGCTCCTGCACTCTCTCTCTATCTCAAATAAATAAAATCTTTAAAAAAATTACAGTGAACTTGCAAAACCACCATTGCTTGAATGCATCCATACATTTTCTAGTGTCTATTTTTTTATTTCTGCATACTAGAAATAATAATGTATCTATGTCGATTATGAAAACATAAAAAGCATTTCTGAGTTCAGAGAACTTCCAACTGTCTTTTGTTCCTTGTTTTGCAAAGGAGAAACAACACTATCATATTCAATTTCTACCCTGTGGTATATTTTACCTCTTAGTCTACTAAATCTTCCCATATTCCCAATACCAGCTAACCATAATCTCTGTCTGAAGAAAAGAAAGAAAAAGTAAAACAAGGGAACACCACAGTTTCAATCTGAAAGATAATGTATCACTCTTAATGACCAGTAAGTAAGCTTATCACATCATTTTCCCACAAGTCTGATATTTTTCCTACAGAGTAATTAGCTACATTTGAGAAAGTTCTGTGAAAATTCGAAGAGACCATATTGTGGGTCCTGTCATTTGCGCTGCATAACCCACAGTGACCCCTACATTTGTATTACATAATCTATAGCAATGGCAGCAGGTGTGGAATGCATGCATAAAACATATCCCTGAGGTTATCTGTGACATGATAAAAGGCTAATTTCATTCAATCTAGCAGTCCAACTGCAGAGAGTGTTTCAGATTCCAGAATGCTGAAATGTTTATGATCAGTCACTTTCCCTTAAATAATCACAACTTTTTTCTTTTTAAGATTTTATTTATTTGACAGAGAGACAGACACAGCAAGAGAGGGAACACAAGCAGGGGGGAGTGGGAGAGGGAGAAGCATGCTTCCCGCCATGTGGGGAGCCTGACTCAGGGCTTGATCCCAGGACGCTGGGATCATGACCT
Source organism: Leptonychotes weddellii (assembly GCF_054177405.1). Lineage (NCBI taxonomy): Eukaryota > Metazoa > Chordata > Mammalia > Carnivora > Phocidae > Leptonychotes > Leptonychotes weddellii. The sequence continues at coordinate 111,719,841 of NC_138369.1, read as the reverse complement.
GAGCCGAAGACAGATGCTTAACAACTGAGTCACCCAGATGCCCCAAAGAATCACAACTTTTGTCTTTAAGGAATGAGTAAAAAATAAACATAAATCTATAAATAAAAAATTAAAATAAAATAATATATATATATTTTTTTCTTCCTTTTCACATGCCCATTAGACTGAGCTCTTTGGCAGAGATTGTAACCTGGCAACACTGGTAAAAAGGACGATTCTAAAGCACCAATTAAAACCAGTAAATGAGTCTTCCTTTCCGAGTTGTCAGTTTCTCTCCTCATCCAAACTTCAATTAATAACCACTTAGAAAACTTTATTTTGTTTAGAGAAAGTCCTGATAATTCATTTTAATATCTTCATTCTGAAAATGAGGTGAATATTAAATAGTAAAATAAAAATTCTATGATTCTATGGCAAAAATTCTATGACAAAAATGGAATGTCCTTTTTACCTTTTATTTCTTTGAGATTTATGTTGTATTTGAAGATCTATAGTTCATCTTAGTGCACAGTTTAGTTATTAAATCTCAAATTAGTTATTTAGGGTCCCATTTTTTTATTCACTTAAATAATTATATGAATAGTGCATTTATAAAGACAATGCTCTTTAACATGTACTCAGAATCCTGGAATTCTGGTGGGACATAGAATGAGGAAGCAAAAGAGGGCCTGAATCTGACCAGGAAAAAAAAAAATACTGCATTCTGAGGTAGGTGTCTCTGAACTTCTACTCATATTCCCTTGAAAAACAAGACTGTGCTTGTCTCTGACTCATAATTTTGGCAGGAAAAAAAAGAGAGATGGTGGTCAAACTCTCAGATGGTTTCTACCTCTAAAGAAAACTCTCTTAACTGATATTTAGGTTGAGAAGGCTTAGCACATCAAATAGTTAATAATATGCTAGACTGTACTTTGGGAGTTGAAGCTCAGCTATAGTATTAACTAGCTTTTGAACTTTAGCCAAATGACTTTAGACAAACCATTTCAAAAGTCTGTATCTCAGCCACCTTATAAGTAAAATTAGGGGTTTGGAATGGACAATTTTTTTTTTTTTAAAGATTTTATTTATTTATTTGAGAGAGAGAATGAGAGAGCACATGAGAGGGGGGAGGGTCAGAGGGAGAAGCAGACCCCCTGATGAGCAAGGAGCCCGATATGGGACTCTGATCCTGGGACTCCAGGATCATGACCTGAGCCGAAGGCAGTCGCTTAACCAACTGAGCCACCCAGGCGCCCTGGAATGGACAATTTCTAAAGCTCCTTTCAGCAGACATAAAAATGCCAGTAGCAAGCCATTTAAGACACACAAAAGACATAGTATTTGCTTTCCTTTTCATATTAATTTTCCTTCCACAGGGAACCAACAGTAAATTCCAGCATCTACAGCAGGCATCAGCCAAATCTTGAAAATAGAAAATAGGAAAATAATGGGAATCTAAAGCAATATGGAAACCTGATCTGACACTTTGAAGTACTTTAAAAGGACTTTAAAAAAAATACAACTGCAGTGCTCTTTGTTTCATAATACTTAACTCTGAAGTATTGTTACATATTGTTGCGATAAGAAGAAATCTCTCTTGCTGATGAATGTTTCAGTGATTTTTAAAAGTGGTTTTCCAGTGATTTTCAAAGACACTTTCAGCAATCACAAAGAACATACCATGCAATCCAAGACCATAATAGTGTATGTGTTCTTCATTATTTAGGAAGAAACACACAAAAATATTATAATTTAGCATTGTTTGGCTAACTCCAGGTAGCAAAGACATTTAGAGATATACGATCCAATGAAATACTAAAAGCTAGTATCATAAATTAAAATTAAAATTAAATGATGATCTTTCTTTCAATAAAATACCTTTTTTTTCCCCTTCTTTTTCTTTCCTTCTGCTTCTCAGTAGTGAGAATGGCATGAGTTTGACTATAAGCTTCCTCACAAGTTTTGAGACTAATGATTATGACACTTGATACAAGACTATAATTCTCCATGTCCTCTTGAGTTAATATTACATCTCTAAAAGTCTGTGGCAAAAATATCTTTCACATATCTACTACTGAAAGATATTCCAGGAATAAAAAAAATATCCACATTTTTAAGTGCATAACACCATAAAAAATCATATACATATATATACACACATATATATATACATACACATACATAATCTCATATATATCACATCTTTATAATCACACATAAAGCCATGGTCTAGAGATGATTTTTTTTTTCATTTCAAAGATTAAAAAATATGAGCATTGATATATTATTACTATGGTACATTTTAGCAGTTTATTTCATCTGTGAAGTCCAAAGCTCCTATATGGGATTTGTGTCTGGGTGTGTTGGGGTTGGGGAACATTGCTGCCAACAAATCTTAAATATCTTCCTCAATTTAAGCTCATATGCAAAGTAAAGAACAATGTTTTAAACATTTCATCCATCCTGGCACTGGCTTTTTCCTACTGCTTCCCCACATAAATAATTAAAGGCCATGTTGATGTCTGAAAAAGGAATATTAAAGAACTTAAGCTTTACTGTTCGTGACAGTGGGAACTTATTAAAATTAACTCTTTCAAAATGCTCTTGGGCACAAGGAGAGTTATATAATATCTTTATTTTCTTATTAGATTATTAGAATAAAAAAGGATACATAGACTAGTACATTGAACTTTGAGGTATAGTGTCTCATCAGATTATTTCTCTTCGTGAACCATGAACTTTGAGAGTAATAAGGCTTCTATGTCATGAGCAAATATGGCTGTCAATACTCAGAAAGAAGTTCTGCTTCTCAAAAGCAAGCATCTCTTATTTTTGTTTGCTTGCTTTGCTTTGCACAAGGCATTTAAAAATCTATTGGGTAAAAAATATATTGCATACATTCATTGTGCAGTCATAGGAAACTTAGCTTGCTGAAGGACTCATATTTAACACTGATACAAAGTTAAGAATGTGATAAACTAGAACCTGAATATATTACTGAGCTTTAGTGGAATGCTAAGAAATGGACTGGAAACATTTCAAAGATATGCATCATGGCAATGTTAGTCTCCCACTACCGAAGGGATTAAAACATACTCATATCTGAAAATAATCGGTGGGTTGTGGTGAGGACTTTATATAGACTCTTAACAATATTTAGATCCCTACTTCTGCTATGATGTTTCAATAAATCCCAAGTGACTGCTGCTGTTCCATCTTTAAATAATAGGATTCCTCTGAATTCTCTTTTCCTCTGGATTAGCTGTGATAAGAACCTCTCTAAAATGAATTAAGAGTGAAACCAACAGTCACTTCCCACAAAGGCTCATGTTAGTAGATTACATCATTTAATCATTAAATGTTATAGGTTTGTTCAAGCCCATAACATTGAATTAAAAAACTCAAATATACGGCAAATATTTGACATGAGCTGCCTTCTTACATTGCCCTTGAAAGTTATTTTGATGAGCTCATTATACTCAAAATAGCAAGATTTCTTGTTGATTGTGTCAACTGTACTTTGTCACTGATTCAATAATTTTCTTCAATTATGGAGAGAAATCTCATTAAGCTAAGACAGTGTAATTTTGAATTAGTGAAATGTATGAATTGCAATATATATTAAAGAAACATTTTCCAGGAATGAAAGAAAACACATCTAATACTCGAAGGCTATATAAGCAATGTTACAGACATTGGAGTAAAAACCTCTACTACTAATTTTTCAGTTGTATTTCCAACAATCCTGCTGATGACATCCATATTTTAGAGATGAGGAGATAAACTCAGAGAAGTTAGGCAAGTTAGATAGGGTCACTCAGCTAGCATGAAGTAGAACCAGGATTTTCTTATTCCAATAGCCCAGGCATTTTGATCTATACCATATTGTAACACCCACTTTCTCATAAATGTTCCATTTTATAGTGTATCTCTCGGGTGATCTGGATGTCAAGGATATTTGATTAAGAGAAGAGAAAAATATTTCATATAAAGAAATATTAAGAAATATAAGTCCTCTAGGGTGAAGTAATATTCAGAGATGAGAATTCTTCCCTGAAAGCAGTTAGAGAGAATACTGAGATGAGTTCCAGAAATCAAAGCTCATTTCAGGGGAATAATAGGAAGGAATATTATTGAAAATTGGCAAGAATTCAACTTGATTGTACTGAAATAATACAGGGACACATATTTTCTATGAGAGAACCTTAATTTTTTAACAGCTTTATCGAAGTATAATTTACATAGCATAAAATTCACCCATTGCAAATATATTCCATGATTTTAAGTACATTTATAGCTATGTGAATCCATCTCCACAATACAGTTTTATATTTTCATAATCCCCCCCATAATTCCTTGGAGTCTCATTTGCAATCAGTCCTGCTCCAATCCTAGGCAACCTCTTATTTATTTCTATAAATTTGTATTTTCTGAACACTTCATATAAATACAATCATATGTATTTTGTAGCCCTTGCATTTGTATTCATGTAGCCTTTTGAACATGACTTTTTTCACTTAGCATAATGTTTTTGAGGTTCATCCATGTTGAAGCATATGTCAGTATTTCATTCTTTTTGTACTGAATACTATTTACTTGTATGGATATACCACATTTTATTTATCTATTTGCCAAGTTGATGGAAATCTGGACTGCTTATAGTGTGGGGCTATTCTGAATAATGCTGCTATAAACATTCATGCTCATGTATTTATGTAGACATAGTTTTCATTTTTCATGGGTAGATAACTAGTAGTGGAATTATTGGATCATGAAGTAAACTTATGTTTAACTTTTTAAGAAATTACCAAACTGTTTTCCAATTTTACACTGAAAGAGCTTTGATTTTTATCTTTGGAGTTAAATATTTAAAACTCACGGATTGATATGAATAGTAGAGCTCCTTGAATATCTAGAGTTTAGATGCTAAACCACCATTAAGGACTGAATGGTTGTGTTTCCCCTCAGTTCATATGTTGAAGCTTTAACCCCCCCCCACCCCTGCTTGCCTGTGTTTGGTTATGGGACCTCTAAAGAAGTAATTCAGGTTAAACGAGGTCATAAACTTATGGTCATAATTAGATAAAATTAGTGTCCTTATAAGAAGAGACACCAAACCATCAACAAAATGAAAAGGTAACCTACTAAAGGGGGAAAATACTTGCAAATCATATATCTGATAAGTGGTTAATATTCAAAATATATAAAGAACACATACAACTCAATAGCAAAAAAACCAAATCATCCAATTAAAAAATGGGCAATGGATCTGATAGAATCTTTCCGAGGACATTCAAATGGTCAACAGGTATATGAAAATGTACTCAATATCACTAATCATCAGTGAAATGCAAAACCACAATGAGATATCACCTCACACATGTTAGAATGGTTGTTATCAAAAAGACAAGAAATAACAAGTGTTGGCAAAGATGTGGAAAAGAGGGCACGCTTGTGCACTGTTGGTGGGAATGTAAATTAGTGCAGCCACTGTGGGAACTAGTATGGAGGTTCCTCAAAAAATTAAAAATACAACCAGTATATGATTCAGCAATTCCACTTCTGGATATTTATCCCCCCAAAATGAAAACACTAATTGTAGAAGATATATTCATCCCTATGTTCACTGCAACATTAATTACAATAACCGTGACACGGAAACAATCTAAATATCTATCAATGGATGAATGGATAAAGAAAATGTGCTATGTTATACATATACAGTGGAACATTTCAGCCATAAAAATAATGAAATCTTTCCCATTGCAACACCATGGATGGACCTTGAGGGCATTATGCTAAGTGAAATAAATCAGACAGAAAAAGATAAAAACTGTATGATCTCGGGGCACCTGGGTGGCTCAGTCGGTTAAGCGGCTGCCTTCGGCTCAGGTCATGATCCCAGGGTCCTTGGATCGAGTCCCGCATCGGGCTCCCTGCTCTGCGGGGAGCCTGCTTCTCCCTCTCCCACTCCCCCTGCTTGTGTTCCCTCTCTCGCTGTGTCTCTCTCTGTCAAATAAATAAATAAAATCTTAAAAAAAACAACTGTATGATCTCACTTATATGTGCAATCTAAAAAAACCAAAAAACAAACATATACACATACATGAACACACATGAGCTCATGAATATAGAGAACAGATTGGTGGTTGCCTGAGGTGGGGGGTGGGCAGTGGGTGAAATGGGAGAAAGGAGTCAAAATGTACAAATTCTTAGTTATGAAATGAATTAAGTCATGGGGATATATGTACAGCATGTTCACTATAGTTAATAATATTGAATAATTTATTTGAAAGTAGCTAGGAGAGTAGATCTTGAAAGTTCTCATCACAAGGAAAAAAATTGTACCTACAGATGTTGGTGGATTTTAACTGGAGTTATTGTGGAGATCACCGAAGAAAAGAGGAAGAGGAGACACCAGAGAGCCCACTTGGCTTTCTTTCTCCATGAACATGTACCTAGGAAAGTCCATGTGAGTACACAGTGAAAAGGCAACTTTATGTCATCCAAGGGAAGAGCTCTCGCCAGACACTAATCCTGCTGGCACCTTGATCTTTGGACTTTCCAGCCGCCACCAACTGAGAAAACATCTGTGGTTTAAGCCACTCAATTTGTTGTATTTTTGAAAAACTAACATGTATTATTTATTTTGTCTTACAAAAGCAGCAAATGATTACTTAGGAGAATTTGGAAAAGAAAAAAATTATTTTGCATGTATTTTCACACTCAGAGAGAAACATTGTTGATATTTAAGTACATTTTTTCTCAATTTTGGTATATATATGTATGTATATATATATATATATAGAGAGAGAGAGAGTTGATATACAATGTTACATTAGTTTATATACAATGTTATATATATATATATATATATATATATACAATGTTACATTAGTTTTAGGTGTACAATATCCTGATTTGACAAGTCTATATGTTATGCTACACTCATCACATGTGTACCATCTGTCACCATACAATGCTATTATAACACCACTGAATACATTCCCTAGGCTGTACCTTTCATCCCTGTGACATATTCATTCCATAACTGAAAGCGTGTATCTCCCACTCCCCTTCACCCATTATGCCCATCCCCCTAATCCTCCTCCCCTCTGGTAAACATTAGTTTGTTCTGTGTATTTATGTGTGTTTCTGCTTTTGGTTTTGTGTTTCATTTTTTATTTTATTTTATTTTTTTAAAGATTTTATTTATTTATTTATTTATTAGAGAGAGAGAGAGAGAAACAGCATGAGAGGGTGGAGGGTCAGAGGGAGAAGCAGGCTACCGGCTGAGCCGGGAGCCCAATGTGGGACTCGATCCCAGGACTCCGGGATCATGACCTGAGCCGAAGGCAGTCGCTTAACCAACTGAGCCACCCAGGTGCCCTGTGTTTCATTTTTTAGATTCCACGTGTAAATGAAAGCCTGAGCAGACTTATATATGCACCAACAATTTATTCAGGACCACTAATGGGACAGTTGAGAGTTTGCAGGTATCAAAGGTATCAAAGTTCCAGGGAAGACTATTTCTTCACTGAAGATCTCTCAAAAAACCAGTGGAGATTTGGAGTCTGGAACTGCCTCTAAAATATGAGTAATTAGACCATATCATATGTTTTCGTTCTTATATTTCCTTCATAGATTTTAATTATAAAGAATAAGCAGTTGTGGATTGAAGAGATGATGGTGCTGAGAATGGAAAACAGAATATATTGAGTTAAAAGACGAAAATAAATTGCTGATGCCATATCTGCAGTTGTGGTCCATTTGTAGATTTTTTTTTTTTAAAGAAATTATCTTGTTCTCACAGGCATCCAACTCACTAATTATATGCAAACAATAAGAATCAAGCTTCTGCCAAAAGAATTAGCTCTGTAGCCAATAGCAACTTACTTTGGCAGGACAGATGTATTCATTAGCATTAAAAGCACTTAATTTTTTTATTCCTGAATTAAATACTTGTAACTAATTTCCAAAAGGGACAACTGAAGATGTGAAGAGAGAAGACAAGTGACCCTAGGCAAAGTATTTGATTCTAATTATTGGAAAAATAAAGCTTAACCTTACTATTTTAGGAACTGGAATTCATAAAAAGAAAATAATGTTATTTTTTTAAGCTGCACTGCTTTCATGAGATACAGTGAGGCTTAGTAATGATGTTTTGAAATAAAAAGGGTTTGGATCTAAGGAAAGTTCTCTGGAGTACATATGGATTCAGCTAGATATTCAAGAGTAAAATTAAGAGTAGTCAGTTGAAGTAAATACTTTGGAAGCATTTGCTGGCAAAGTATAAAAGTCTAAAATGAATGTGACACTGGCACATATTCAAAAGCAAAGTATTTTTATAATTCAATAATAATTAAGTATGGAAGAAAGTAAGGAAAAGAAAATTATCTGAATTTGAACTGTTGCCAACAAGAGTACTACAGCCCCAAACTCTCACTCAGCTGTGTATTTTAGATTCAGATAATATCCAGTTTTTAAAAATAGCTTTTACATATCGAGCACACTCAATGCCATGAACTTCTACATGCATTATCCAATTTTTTTATCTAATAAATCCTCCCAAAAGAATCCTGCTGTCTGCATTTTTTGCCTGTTTCTTAGAAGTAAGAAAACCAAGGAAAAATAGTGAAATGAAACTATCACCATTCTCTAGTCATAACACAGTTGAAGTGAAGATAAAGTGGAACCTACTATAAACAGGTGTAGTTCTTTGCCCCATCCCCACCCATGCCTTAATTCTGATATCTCTCAGTGAAGTATCTAAAGCAAATACGTTAAATCTCCAGTCATGTGAAATGGGGTATGATAACCCAGCATGAGAAAGAATGGAAAGACAAAACATGGCGTTAGTGTTCACCATTTTGTCCTGAATGTTATAACAATACTCTACTGGGGGTACACAAGATCTAGACCAAATCAACATTTTAAAGTATTGATTTGTTTCTGATTTCTCTAAGGGAAATCCAAAGATAATAAATACAGAGCCGTAACAAGCACAAGAAATGAGAGCTGCTGGCTGGAAACTTTCTTTCTGCCATGATGCCATAGTAACTGTCGAAGAAGTCCTCTGTGGACAGTAATCTAAGTGCTGCTAAGGCTCATCTTACTTAGATGGTTCTTAAATTTACACAGGGATCCAGGTGCAAAGCACTTCACAAACATTACTTGGAATCATTGTGCTTTCCAGTGAATTGTGCTTTCTTCTAAAGCTTAAGTAGCAAACACATCAACCAAAAGTTGCCTGTTAGATCTTAATCCTTGCAAACCATTCCTCTTTCTAAGAGAATCTTTCAAAAATTTTAACAGATGAAATTCTGTAATCAAAGATTCAAACTGCATTTAATTGACATTAAGACAAAACAGTGGGAAAATAACCTGAATATAATAGTTAGGGTCTGAAAGAAAATTACGGACATCTATATCCTAATGAAGAACTCAACCAACAAATGAAATTAATAAATTTCCTTTCTTTTTCCATAAAGTTTATTATTTGAGAGCTTAAATGATACTCTAAAGAAAGGTATTGCTTTTTCCTTATGTCATACATGTCAGCCATTTAGAAATAATTCTCAAGGTGCACATGCAATATCACATTTAATGATAATATGTATGTGGATTTTCATTTTGAATTTCCAATAATTTATATGCAAAATACAATTCATATTCAAAATAACCTTAAGTATCACTTGCCTTAAAGTACAAAACATATCCACATTAATTTTGAAGATTTTTTAATGAGCATTTTATAGAACTAAATAAGCATTTTATAAACAGATAATATAAAATATGTGCAATGCAATTTTTAAGGTTAATATGTCAAATATATGATAAAAATATATATCATACATACTTTGTGGAGATTCTTTTTTTTAAATATTTATTTATTTGAGAGAAATAAATAAATGAGAGAGTGAGTTCAGCGGGGTGGGGCAGAGGGAGAGAGAGAGAGAGAGTCTGAAGCAGACTCTGCACTGAGCGCAGAGCCTGATGTGGGGCTCCATCTCATGACCCTGAGACCACGACCTGAGTCAAAACCAAGAGATGGACACAACTGAATGCACCATCCAGGTGCCCCCTTTGTGGAGATTCTAAGTAGAGGTACAAGTTTTCATTTTATATGAATGTTTGTGTTTATATATACAATTATATTTATGTCCTTCATCAGAAAATATTTCATTAATAAAAGAAGAGAATCATACATTAACCGGCATACAGGAAACCAATATTTCATATAAAATTAATCCCTAGCTGTGGATTAAAAATTTATTACACTGCAAGAATTTTTGTATCAATAAAATTACAAATAATTTAATTTCAGCTATGTTTTTTTAAAAAAATCATTCAAAAAAGTCGGTTCAAAGATGTAGAAAACTATACTAACATCTATTTATAGTGTCCTTTCACCGCAGAATTCAAAAACCTTATTTTATATTAGCTTATTCAAACTAACATATTTTTTATTTTTTTTTCTGGAATAGAAAATGTTTCTGAAAATCATTAGGTAGAAGGATTTTATTTTTATGCACTTATAAGACATCTGAGATTACGTATAATAATAGAAGATCTTAACTCTATGAATTGTGAAGGAGAGCCCTAATCCTTAAACCTTACTTTACAGTAGTATTTCCCAAAATATGTGCCATGAAAAACTACTTCCATTTTGAAAATACTGGTCTAAACAAAGTTAAGCAGGCATGTTTAAGTCAGAGCTTTTCGAAGTCTCTGATTTAATAATATGCTTTGTGACTATCTAATAGTTTGTATATGATATGCAGCCTTTTCAGAAACTAATTGATTGTAGATTGTCTTTCCTTCTTTCACAACACAATCTGAAGTGATTACTGTACTATAGGGTCTACTTTGAGAATGTAATTATAGGCTTTCATGATAAAGAATTTTAGAAGTAATTATAATAAAGATGCCATGAATTACAATTTTGAGTGTAAAAGAAAAAAAAAGTTAAGTAAAACACTGTGTTGTTTATTTTTTTAAAGATTTATTTATTTGAGAGAGAGAGAGAGAGAACAGGGGGCAAGGGCAGAGGGAGAGAGAGAGAGAATCTCAAGCAGACTCCCCGCTGAGCACAGAGCCTGACATGGGGCTGGATCTCAGGACCCTGAAATCATGACCTGAAATCAAGAGTCTGACGCTAAACCAATTGAGCCACCCAGGTGCCCCAAAACACTGTGATGTTTAAATCAAGGGGGCTGTATAATTTTTTAAAGTATGTATTTTCTACTTCTCCCAATTTAAATTCTAAAAGTAATAGCAACATCATGAGCACCTTCAGTGGCCAGGTATTACCCTTTTCTATCATTCTCCATTAAAGGAAACCAGAGACTATTGGAGAAATGGCTCATTCTAGATCATTGGCAGGGAAAGTACAAGGCATGTCTCAAAAATCTTGTGCCAAAAATCAAGGAAGCTGTCAAAGATTGATGTGGTCATGTCAAAAAATCTTAGGACAGGGCGCCTGGGTTGGTTAAGCGACTGCCTTTGGCTCAGGTCATGATCCTGGAGTCCCAGGATCGAGTCCCGCATCGGGCTATCTGCTCGGCAGGGGGTCTGCTTCTCCCTCTGACCCTCCCCTCTCTCATGCTCTCTCTCTCTCATTCTCTCTCTCAAATAAATAAATAAAATCTTAAAAAAAAATCTTAGGACAAAATTTCAAAGATCAAGTCATAAGATTTTCCAAATCAAATTTGGACAATCCAAATTTGGATTAAACCTGGATTACCAAATTTGTGACAATCTGAGCATTTAACACAAATGATTTTAACTGATGGAGATCATTGCTTTTAGGAAAATTGATTTAATATATAAAATACTGTAACGGGAAAACACCAAAAACATTTGTTATTATCATTTGAGGCAGCTATTACACCAAAACCATGAAAATTGTTTTGTTTTTTTTTTTAAGATTTTATTTATTTATTTGACAGAGAGAGACACAGCGAGAGAGGGAACACAAGCAGGGGGAGTGGGAGAGGGAGAAGCAGGCTTCCCATGGAGCAGAGAGCCTGATGTGGGGCTCGATCCCAGGACCTTGAGATCATGACCTGAGCCGAAGGCAGACACTTAACAACTGAGCCACCCAGGCGCCCCATCCATGAAAACTGTTATTGGAGAAAATTAATTAAATATGTAATCTGCTTTTTAATAGAAACTACATTTTATGGTCAACCAAATAGTTTGACTTTACATAAGAATATCTGTTAATAAAGACAGAACAAATGGTAAAATTAGAAAGTTATCATTCTATAATCTTTAGTAAAACTGGTGTTTCAGGCAAGAAACATCACTGATTATCGATGATAATCATCAATTATCATTAAAACTACTAGGTAAATGGCTGATGAATGTGATTTGTGCTGATCACCACTATTTCTGTTTCTTCTCTGTCAGGATGCATTGTAGTCATACCTTTTCCAGTCTCCTCAAAGTTAGGCATAATCTTATGACTTGATATATGAATGAAAGCAAGTGTTACTTAGGGGCAGAAATATTTAAGAGCCACTCCATACTTGTCCATTTCATTCTTTCCCTGCCTTGGTGATTATAAAGAGTGCATTGATATGCAGATGTAATTCTGAGTCATCATACAGTGGAAAGTTGCAGGCTTTGAATGAATAAGTATTTTTTGTCATTTTAAGCCACTGAGATTTTGGAATTGTACTGCAGTGTAACCTAGTCTTTCATGACTATTATAATGGGAAATTGAACACTTGATTCTGCTAAACTAACATCATAGATACAATTTTCTAGTAACAACCGAAAACATCACTGTACAATGAAGAGATCAGAATATCATTACTCTCATCAAATGATGAATCTTAGAATTATTGATGATATTTCTACTAGCTAAGAAGTGCCTCTGACAGAATACAATATGATGCATATATCATCTACGTTGTATTCTAGCCAAAAAAGCTTAATATTAATGTGTGATTTAACTTCCAATTCATAGGATATTCAGGGGATAGAGGAATATGTTAAATGACACCACATATCCAGAAGGTAAAACTAATGACAGGACAACTGTCCTATTCTCACCACCAAATCAGTGTTGTGGGGTGGGGGTGGGGGTGTGAAGGCGTTGAGGGGGAAGGACTATTCTACATAAAGAGGCTTAACCCAGTGCAATGTTTGGTCCTAAATTTAATCCAGGTTTAGACAAACCAGCTGCAAAGGGTATAAGGAAGAAATTAGGAAAGTTTGAATATGAAATAGATATTAGCTAATATTAAGGGATTGTTAATAATTCTGTTAGATGTGAAATTATTTTGAGTATTTAGGAATAAGTTTTTATTTTTAAAAATATTAATTGCAAAGTATTTAGAAGTGAAGTCACTTACTTTTAAGAATGCCAACATACTTAAAAAAGTCTATAAATGCCTGATACAAGTTTAATACATGGCAACAGAAGTACCATTTTAAAGATTCAGAACATAAAAAAATTGAAAAGAACTAAAACAAAGTTGAAAAAGGCAAAAAAGATGAAGATTTAAACAGATGATTTATAATTACATATAAATTAATTTTAAACTAGACTTCTAGTTTAAGGTTCTACAAATTGAACTAACAGTAATTATTTTACATTGGATCTCATTTCTCCACATCCTTGTCCTATTTTCTTTATTTAAGTATTATCAGACATTGAACCAGTTACTACTGAAACTAATCAACTCCACTGTCTGAAGCTATTTAGTGCCAAATGAAAGTCAATAGAATCGCCCATCATTGCCTACTCTAAAGAATTTAATTAATTGTTTTTAAATTTCCCATTTCATTGGCTTTGGAATGCTTCTCATACTATATTGGAAATTTCCTTTCTTTTATAAACAATATATGCATCATGAGGTCCTATTTTATCAACTAACCCTATCCCTCCTTCTCATTTATACCATCATTACTCTTGCTCTCTGGTTTCCAGTGGCGTAGCCTCCTTTCATTTCCTAGGATAAGCTGGGATCCCGCTTTCCTCAGTTACGTTAGTCATACAGATTTCTCTGCCTGACTCTTTTTCTTCTCCCTCTTTAACTAGTTTAGGTTAAAAACTCAAAAATTACTTTTCCAGGAAAAAATTCCCAGATACCCCAGACTGTCAGTATTCCCCACAGCCCTACTTAAATTCTAACAGTACTTTATATGTTCTCTCAGAACCTTAGCATAGTTTGTATTTATACCTATAATTTTGTGATATCCATTTCCCATAGACTCTTGGCTCCTGGAGGATGATAATCATTCCTCTTTTGTTTACTGCTATATCCTTTGCTACTAAAACAGTTCCCAACAACCAGAATGTGTTTCATAAAGATTTGTCTAAAGGCTTTTTTGAGTTTGGGCATGTAAGGCAGTATGATACAGTGAAACACAAGGCAAATACACTTTCTTATATTGCTCATTGTTATATTCCTGGACTGTATGACTATATTATTAAATAGAGATGCTGAGTAAATATTTTTTTATGAGTATAAGTGAGATTGGAGCTTAGTCTGAGTCCTATGTCAGCTACATACCTGCTGTAATTTTGATCTTCACTTCTATGGGTAGCAGTTAATTACCTATAAAATGAGTTGTTAAAAGGATGACTTTTAAGGATATTTTCAGCACTAAAAAGCTGCAAAACAAGGATATTCAGTTATTTACCTTGCTATTGCCATTACTACATTTGATGCTAGTAATAGAATAACCTTTTGAGAACAATCAACTGTTTCGGATCAAGAAATATTTATTTAAAAAGTATATAGTGCCTTCATTTCCAATTGATATTCTGACAAGGTTTTTGTAGAACCTGACAAGTTAATTTTCACATTTATATAGAAGAACAAAGGGCAAGAACAGTCAAGATATTCTTACAGAAGAATTAAGTAGGGACCATGAACTACCAGATAGGACGTCTTATTTTAAAGACATAAGGCTAAAAAGTATTGTGTTTGTACACCGATGGATGAGTAGACTGAAGAATAGAATTGAGAGCCCAGAAAAAAACCTATACATGTACAGAAACTTGATATATAAGTTTTATTGTACATCATTAAGGACAGATAGAATTCTCAATAAACTAGGTAGAAAAATAAAAAAATTGCACCCCTAACTAAATCATCAAAATCATCATCATCATCATCATCATCATTATCATCACGGTAGATTAAATATTTAAATGTTGAAAAATTATAAAGATTTATAAAGTAGTACAAAAATACTGTCCTAGGGTAAGGAAGAACTTCTTAAAACCCTAAAAACACTAAACATAAAGAAAGAAATTGCTAAACTAGATTACACTGAAATGAAGAACTGTTCATTAAAAGATACAATAAAAAGAGTGGAAATGAACGTCAAAACCTGGGAGAAGATATTTATGACACATGTAACTTACAATAAGTTCACAGCCAGAATAAAGAAATATCTCCTATGAGTCAATAAAAAAGACAAACAATCCAATAAAAAAAAAATTAAAACTTGGCAATGATTTTAACTAGCACCTAGAAAACATACGTACAAACAAACATCTAGAAAATCCAATTGCCAATATCTAAAAACATTCCATTTCATTAGCAATCAGAGAAAGGCATATAATTTAAACCACAATTAGGCAACACTTGCACATATCGGATTAACAAAAATGAAAAACTATCAAGTTTGGTGGAGGATTATTTTAAAGAGAATTGTCACACGTGGCTCCAAGAATTGAGACTACATGAGTCCACTTAGCTTAACCATCAGCACTGAAAAGTAAACCCACTTGTGTCAACATAACTATTTGTTCCAGAAAATTTTTGTTTATGAAGATAAGGCTTTAATAAATAACTTCACTGTTTGCATCAAGAAATTTCTACAAGCCAATATATCCAAACAAATAGCTTACTCTTCCTTGCAAGTACCAATGGGCAATATGTTGCTCACTTGGACAAATAGCTCATTTATCAGTCTTCCTTTTATCATGTCCACCATCCCTAATTTATTGTCATGAATTTTTCCTATTAACAATTATTTGTCTGAATTAAAACACTCACCTTAAAACTTAAGTCAAGACACTCAAATATTCTATTAATATTTCCTCCAGGATACTCCCTCCTGAAATATTACTAAGGTTCAGTCAAGGTGTCTTCTCTTTGTGAAGTCAGTATAATAACTTTTGCTTAATCAATAGACTATTCAGGTGGTTTTTTCTTTCTTTTTTTTGGGGGGGGGGGGACTTGCAGTCAATTATCCCAGCAATTTAACATTACCTAATAGGTTTAAATATGAGTCTGTAATTCCATATATTAGAGAAACTTTTATGCAAGGAGACTTGTACAAAAATGTTCTTAATAGTTGCTGGAAACAAACCAAATACCCATCAACAGTGGAGCAGTACATAAACTTTGGTATATTTAAGCAATAAAATGTTTTACAGTAATAAAAATTAACAAACTACAGTTATACCTACCAATGTGGATGAGGAAGCAGGCACTCAGCTTCTTTTCATTACCAATTAAAATTTGTTTTACTATTCTAAAACTTAAAACCCAGCTAACATATCTTTACTTAATCTTCAAAGTCAAATACATGTTAGTTCTTCTGAACAAATACTGCAACTCTCTTTTTGAATAGTTGACTGAAAGAAGATATATCACGTAGAGAGGTTCAAAAAAGCCTATGTTATTAAAAAAAAAAGAAAGAAAGAAAGCAATAACCTTTTATTGCTTTAAAATACTTTTATTATTTCCCCAAATCATCTGATATAAAAATTATAGTTTTTCTACTCCGAAATAATCTTGCTTTCTAAGATTCTCATCAGTATCTTGTTCATGCATTTACTACTTGGTCCCATGTTCCCAGTCATTTAGTGTTTTCATTCTGAGATATCCCTCTGTCTTCATACCCTCCTCCAACTGTGTTATCAATAATCTGAATTAGCCAAGATTATTAATCAAAGAAGATATGATGAGCCATAATTGTTTGATCTTGTTTAGTCTCATTCTTCCAAACCAGGATTTTTAAAAACTTTAATTTCTTTTCCACAGTGATTAGTTCATGGAAATCAGGCCTAACCCAATCAGCACAATTATTTCCCTGGTCACAAGAAATGATTCAAAATAAGCATGATGCCAATTCAGAGTAATAAAATGAGGGTCCATTGTGCTGGTGCTTTCTAGAAATCAGCGTTATTGTTCTTCTGAGAAAGTCACCAGAAAAGAGATCCTCTCTTGCTTTGACTGAATTATATACAGATATGAATCCAGGAACTGCTGGTAGCATTTTCTACTACGGAGGAATTCTGCTGGTGAAATGCCCAGCAGAGGCAAGGGTAGAACTGAGAGGATAACAGATGAATAGATCAAGGGCTGTGTTTGAGCTACTCCTGAAGCATACCACTCCTAGAATTTTCAGTTACATGAGAAAAATAGAATTACTGTATTTATATTGAACAAGTTTGCATGTAGGTCTTTATTAATGACAAACATAACATTTTAACTGATACGGACTTTTTTTACCTTTGAAGGAAATATTTCTAAAACGGATTACTTTCTCCCTAGCTTTCTTAAAAGTCAGTAACTATAAGGATCATAATTCTTTTTCTTGACAACTAGAGAACATAATTATGATTGTTCATTATTGTTTTATTTTAGAAAGCAGAAATACTACTATTTGAGTCTTCACTAATGGTCAAGGACACTGTAATTTTAAATGTAATTAATTCCTAAACCTTAGTTTATAATATTAAAAAGACATATTAGTAAATAAACCATAATTAAGACTAAATAAATATTGTTTTCCCATCAAATTTTGCCTTTCAAACAAAAATTTGATTTGTTCAAGTCTAATTCTTGCTCAGTTCCTAAAATTCAAATATCATAAAAATATTAATATTTGTGGTATACATTCATTCTATTTTAAAACACCAATTGCTGTGAACTCTTTGAGAGACATTGCATAATTCAAATGCTGGCTACTAAGTGCCAAAAAAACTGTAATTTTTAAATATTTTCTGTATCACACCAATAGCAGCAGAATATATAGGTCCAAAGATTGTTAAAAAACAAACAAACAAAAACAGGATGACATTTAGACTGTCCTGAAAAAGAAGACAATAAGACATACAGATATATATATATATATATATATATACATATAATCTTTTATATATATAAAATTCAGAGTTTTTCAAGGAATAATACAGAGTAACTAGCACTGAAAATCTGTATCATTAATTCATTCATACTACATAATGTGTGTGTATGTGCGTGTCTGTGTGCGTATAAGGGGATCTTTTATTACAGTAACACATGGGGACAGTGGGTACTGTCCAAGGACATGTAAACATCATGATCAAAGTCCATTATAATAGACTCCAAAAGACTGCCCAGATTCTTCTGGCTTGTTGTGTTATATTAGATTTTTTTTTTTAATAAGTGGTTATTGCCTGGGGCTTTTAAATCTTTTTTATTATACAGAGGCTTTATTTCAACAGCAGTTTTTGGAAGGACATTTGACCTGCCTACCTAGAGCTAAACTGTTATCCATTGACTACTCTGCCCCTCTGAACTTTGTCTCTGTACTTACCATTTCAAGGATGATATTGTCTGAGAATGGTAGGAAAAGACAAAGAATCTCTTGTTCAAAGAGAGGGGCAAATGAAGAAATTAACATTAAAATTCACTTTCAACTTATTGACATTTACCAGAAATAACAACTATATATTTAGCTCATACAAAATTCAAAAATGTTGCTTTATGGGGTGAGGCTACCATTTCCTGAATTGCATATGAAAACTTTCTGAAGTAGGTTGACTGTATCTTTATAAGATTGTCATATTATTTATAGGTGATCATAGAGCTTCCTGTCCTGATTCATATCACTAGCATATTTATATTCTGTAATAAATACATGTTAAAATCAGTCTTTATGAATATATTAAAGAAAAAATGTATGCTCAAAGAATCAGAGCTTTTCTACTCATCTTAATAGGGAGTAATAACTCTTCTAATATGATGTAGCAAAATATCTACTTTGATGATTAACTTCCCTTTTAAAAGGGAGTCAAATTTTGACAGGCTTATATTGTGTACTCATTTGCTTTTGAGTAATAAAAACAAAAATGAAAAAGAGAAACTGGAGTATAAGGCATGCCTTTAGAAACTATAATATTTGTGCCATATAATGAAAAATAATAAACCAAACCTCTCTGGGCAAATGAAAATATAGTCGGCACCATTTCCAATTTCAGTAAATGAAGATATTGAGTTTAATTATACATTTATGAAGAAAATATACACCTATAATATTTCCTTTTCAAAGTGTAGGAGGTTGGTTTTAATATCCCATCATCTCCCTTGAGCAGCTCCAACCAACATTCTTTATTACAAAGTACAATCTCTACATTGAAAATACATATTTGGGCTATTTTCTGGTTTAGTTCATGTCATGAAACATAATATAGATCCCCATGGAGACATCTGCATCTAGTAAGAATAATTTGATATAGCAGGAAAAAAAATTTCAAAGTATTTTTAAAAACAACAAAAGCCTTAAATTCACAGCTTCAGAATCACCTCAAATGCACAGAGGATTAAAGAATATCATTACACCAGGGCGCCTGGGTGGCTCAGTTGGTTAAGCAACTGCCTTCGGCTCAGGTCATGATCCTGGAGTCCCGGGATCGAGTCCCACGTCGGGCTCTCTGCTCAGCAGGGAGTCTGCCTCTCTCTCTGACCCTCCCCCCTCTCATGCTCTCTGTCTCTCATTCTCTCTCTCTCAAATAAATAAATAAAATCTTTAAAAAAAAAAAAAGAATATCATTACACTTGCTTTGCTAAATAGAAGAAAATATTCACATATTTTATCCAAATAATATATCAACTTTAAAGATACTTGGAAGACACTCGGATTTGCTCATTCAGATTAGAAATCATAGCCAGGTTTTTAAGTATTTAAAAAACTGTACCAGAAATCTATTAGCTCATGAATACAACATGACTTTGGAATTCAAGAAACTGAATAAAAGGTATTTGGTCTCTTCCCTTTTTCTCTTACTTTAGGCTACTAAGCTATAATTTTTAAGCTGTAGCTTAGAATGATATCTCAAGAGAAAATCATTCTGCATTTTAGTCTGCCTTTCTATTCTATAGTTATAAAATGAATAGATTGTTTTAGTGGATTGTTTTCAGTTACCATGTTCTAAGAATCTTTTTTTTTGTTTGTTTGTTTTTTTTGTTTGTTTGTTTTTGTTTTTTTTTTTTTAAGATTTTATTTATTTATTTGAGAGAGAGAATGAGAGACAGAGAGCATGAGAGGGAGGAAGGTCAGAGGGAGAAGCAGACTCCCTGCCGAGCAGGGAGCCCGATGTGGGACTCGATCCCGGGACTCCAGGATCATGACCTGAGCCGAAGGCAGTCGCTTAACCAACTGAGCCACCCAGGCGCCCCTGTTCTAAGAATCTTAATATCACAACAACTGGTACAAACATAATTTATTACTGACATTTAAACATATTGCAGATTCATATTTCACAAATCATGTGTTTAAAATAAATTAACTGAGTATAACTGTATTAGTCAAAGTGATTCTGGTTATCATCTCTAAATATAACTGGTATTAGCTGAAATGGTTAAAAATTAGAATTAATTAAATGTTTTTCATCATTGAAGACACCACCATTAGCCTTTATTCACACCACAAGAGAACTGAGTTAAAATTTATAGCTACAAGTAAGGGCAAATATAACTACATTGTTAAAATACAAACTATATAAGAATTACTAGCCTTGACTTCTATGCTTTATACAATTGCTGACTTTTTCTGCAACTTAATCTCACTGTGACACTTTCTCCACATACATAATGGAATAAATACTATATTATTTCTATTATTTTCTCTTTGGAATATTGCAATTTCCAAATAATTTTATGAAAGATCTCTATTTTGACATTTTATAAGAAAAGGAAGAAATATATACACATTTAAGAATAGTACTTTAAAAACACCTATACTAAAAATATATTAATATTGCATATCCTATAATAATTAAAGATAAAGAAATCAGTTTTTCCTAAACTAGGTGAGAAAAACAATGAAATAACTAATAAATTGGTATTTCTTAAGGAAGCTCACAAGCAGAATTAGGTCATTTGCTAGTTTCCATGGTACCACATGCATAAGGTACTTTTGTTTTCCTGGATGTACCATTCATACTCAGAGACTTTAAAATAATATAGAGAGCATTTGGTGTTCCAGAGGAAAAGTACTATTAATCCAATAATGTAATAGATATCTTTCCTCTCCTACTCCAAATGCTATACATTGACACTTGATTTTAAAAGTCTTTTCCAAGAGGAAGAAAAGATGGCAGAGGAGTAGGGGACCCTATTTCAGCTGGTCCCTGGAATTGAGCTGGATATCTACCAGACCACTCTAAGCACCTACAAAATCAGCCTGAGATGTAAGAAGATCTGGATGTCTACAAACAGAATATCGTGGGTGGTTGGTTTCGAGGTACGAAGTGGGGAGCCGTGATTCCGTGGGCAGATATCGGAGGATAAATGGCAGCGGGAGGGAGCCTGGCCATTGCTATTCTATACCGCAGGTGAGCGACAGCCTTGCACGCTGGGGACAGGCCACAGACTCCCAGACCAGTAGCCATGGGGAAAGGACTTTAGGGCAGCCCCCAGGAGGGAAATCCGGAGTGGCGGGGTCACGCATGTGAACTGGGAGCGGCTGGCAGTTTTAGAAGCACAAAGGGCAAAGACGTGCTCCAACCTGGAAGCAGGACTGGGAGCGCTGTGGAGGGGAGCACAACCCAGGACGCTGCAGTTTATAGCAGTATGGACAGAAACAGAGACAGTGTGACCTGGAGATCTCACTGAAGAACAGACTGTGATCTCTCTGCTCTGAGGCAGAGGCTGGGAAATGGTCTCTTCTGCTCTGACTCTCAGAAAGGACACGGAAAGCCACCAGGGAAAGCCGCCAGAGAACAAAAGCCCCCAAAAACTGATTCCCACTGAGTCCATCCCCCACCACAGGGGGCAGGGCAACTCTGCCCAAACAGGGTTGCCTAAGTAACAGCATGGCAGGCCCCTCCCCCAGAAGACAGGCTGGGAAAACAAGAGGCCAGCAACCCTAAGGTCCCTAGAAAACAGGTGCATCTTTCTTGGGTTCTGGTCAATAATTTGGACTCTACACATTCCCTCAACCAGCCATCAACAGAATGACTAGGAGGAGGAATCCCCAAATTA
This sequence comes from Leptonychotes weddellii, assembly GCF_054177405.1. Classification (NCBI taxonomy): domain Eukaryota; kingdom Metazoa; phylum Chordata; class Mammalia; order Carnivora; family Phocidae; genus Leptonychotes; species Leptonychotes weddellii. Next base: position 111,697,636 of record NC_138369.1, on the reverse strand, counting down.
GAAAAGACTCAGAGATTATGACTTATGCCGCAGATTTACAAATGGATACAGATATAACCAAGATGTTGGAGATGGAATTCAGGCTTGCAATT
>NC_138369.1:111668726-111697044 GCF_054177405.1 Leptonychotes weddellii | reverse complement strand
CAGATGTAGTGAAAAGAAGGGCCATATGCACCCCAATGTTCATAGCAGCAATGTCTGCAATAGCCAAACTGTGGAAAGAGCTGAGATGCCCTTCAACAGATGAATGGATAAAGAAGATGTGGTCCATATATACAATGGAATATTACTCAGCCATCAGAAAGGATGAATACCCAACTTTTACATCAACATGGATGGGACTGGAGGAGATTATGCCAAGTGAAATAAGTCAAGCAGAGAAAGTCAATTATATGGTTTCACTTCTTTGTGGAACATAAGGAATAGCATGGAGGACATTAGGAGAAGGAAGGGAAAAATGAAGGGGTCGGGAATCGGAGGGAGGGATGAACCATGAGAGACTGTGGACTCTGAGAAACAAACGGGGTTTTAGAGGGGAGGGGGAGGGGGGATTGGTTAGCCCGGTGATGGGTATTAAGGAGGGCAGGTACTGCATGGAGCACTGTGTTATATGAAAACCATGGATTGTGGATCACCACGTCAAAAACTAATGATGTATGTTATGGTGACTAACATAACATAATAAAATTAAAAAAAATAAATAAATGAAAAAAATAAAAGTCTTTTCCTTCTCAACATAGCTATAGTGTTTTGTTTAAAATACAGTTATCAGTCATCATTTATTGAGCATGTGTTATGGCAATATTTTGTCAAGAAAATGCTAATAAGGTATATTAAATCCAAAAAGATATAAAAAAAATACAGGAAGTTACATCAGTTAAAAGTAGACCAGGGGTGCCTGGGTGGCTTAGTCGGTTAATCATCTGCCTTTGGCTCAGGTCATGATCTCAGGGTCCCAGGATCAAGCCCCTCGTCAGCCTCCCTGCTCAGCCAGGAGTCTGCTTCTCCCCTGCCTCTGCCCTCCCCCCGCCTCCACCGTCGTGCTTGCTCTCTCTCTCTCAAAATAAAAAAATAAAATCTTTAAAAAAAAGTAGGCCAAAGAAATGGTTAACAAGTCATGTGAACTCTTTATGGATAATGGCAAAGAACTGAGGATCAGGCATAAATGAAAAGAAAAAAGAATACTCAAATTCCAAATAAGTGGTTCAGAAGTTACAGTGGATGACCAGTTGATTGGGTAAATATACTTTTTTTTCTGAATTTTTAAATATTGTTGTAAAATACGCATAACATGAAGTTTACCGTCAACCATTTTTAAGTGTATAGTTCAGTGGTATGAAATACATTGATAATCTGTAACCAGGACCAATATCATCTCTATAACTCTTATACCTTGTGTAACTTACAAGATGTAAAACTGAAACTCTATACCCACTAAACAAAAATTCCCCATTCCAACCCCAACCTCCATTGTATTTTCTTTCTCCTTGGTCTCGATTATTTTAAGTACATCATATATATGGAATCATATAGTATTTGTCATTTTGTGATTGGCTTATTTCACTTAGCATGATGTCCTCAAATTTCATCCACACTGTAGCCAATGTCAGGATTTCCTTCATTTTTAAGGCTGAACGATATTCCACTGTACATATATACCCCATTTTACTTATCCATTTATCTATCTATGGTCACTTGGGATGTTTCCACATTTTAGCTACTGTGAATAATGCTGTTATCAACATGGATGTACAAATATGTTTCCAAGACTCTACTTTGAATTCTGTGGGGTATATACCCAGAAGTGGAATTGGTAGATCATGTGATAATTATATTTTTAATTTTTTGAGGAACTGCCATTGTTTTCCATGACAATTGTACCATTTTATATTCCCACAGTGCGCAAGGATTTCAATTTCTCCACATCCTTGTCAACACTTGTTACCTTCTGTTTTTTGTTTTGTTTTGTTTTGTTTTGTTTTTAATAGTAACCATCTCGATGGTGTGAGGTTGTGGGAGGATATGCTTTTGAACGCTTCCTCTTTCTTATAATGTATCTTTTCCTGTGGAGCCCATAAACCATTCTGCCCTGGGTCTTTTATCCTCTCCCTGTCACTCTTGCTTCTCTGCATGAATATTGTCAGGGTAACATCATCTGCACTATTGGTAAGGATGAAAATGTTCTATAATCTGTGCTATCCCATGCAGTAGCCCCTGCCCATATGTGGTTACTAACCATGAGAATTGTGGCTAATGATATTGAGGATATTAAATTCTAGTTCTATTTAATTTATTTTTTTAGTTTAAGCCACATGTGACAAGTGGTTATTACATCAGCTAATGCATTGGATTCTATTTCTTCCTGAGCTCCAACCTCATGTATCCAACTGCTCCTATGACATATTTGTCTAGATGTGCTAAGTATCCAAAATTACACATGTCCAAGGTTAGACTCTATCACTTTCTTCAGCCCAACACCTAATTTGGTTAATTCAATAATATCAACTTTGCCCAAAGTGGAGCTATTCAAATTGTCCTTTACTCTTCACTCCGCTTCATACCCTATATCCAGTATATCATATATCCTGTTGTTGAAACCTAAAAATGTCTCTTAAATCTATCTTTTGTTATTCAAAATACATATCATCATTTCTCACCCAATACCACCAACAGCCTGCTTTTTAAAGAACTGTCAAGGGAAGCTCATTGACATTAAGATAAAGTTAATATTTCTTAAATTCTTCAAATGTCACCTTTCTGGTGTATTCTTCAAATCTCCGAGTCAGAAGCATGAACTCCATCATCTTTATTCTCATAACTTGTTTATATCACTATCAACTCTTTTAGTATGTTATATTAAAATGATTTCCTTACCTGTTTACTCCCTTGGACCCATTCTCACGTATTGTTTTTATATTTCAAGTGTTTTGCTTCATCCTTGGCTTATAATAGGCTACTAGAATACTTAGATTACTAATAACAATTTATGAGCTATATGTTGAAGATTTAGAAACATAACTAGACAATTCCTAGGTAGATAAGGAGAAATAAGCCTATTTCAAAACATAAATCCATGGAGATTTTTATTCACTTATTAAAGGATTAAGCAGCTAAGATTTATATTGGTATTTCATGCATGTGTAGTCTTTGGAGAAATTAGTTTTGCTTCTTTAATAATAAAAAAATGCTATTTTTAAAGGTAATTATAGAAGATAAGAAAACATCTTCAACATCGATGCAGTATGTGTTGCCCTTTGGCAACTTTATATGGTACCACATGACTGTCATTGAAGCAATGATGAATTACACCTTTTAGCATCAATATTGAGCCTCATTCATTACTTTTTTAGGTTCCATGCTTTATATCAAAAAGACAAATGCCAGGATAAATTCATACTTTGTAAAAAAAATATTTTTAAAGAACTGCAGGACAGCATTGGAGAGCTACATACTAGGACTCATAGCTCCTATCCCATGTATGAGTGCAGTTTCTTTATTTTCATTTTTTTTAATTCAGAAAAAAAAAACACCATTGATAAATTCTTAACATTTTAATGCTTGGAAACTAATTTACTTTTACATAAATCATATTTGGATCTATAACAAAGGCCCAGAATACAAGGTTACTCACTTGTAAAGGATAATAGATTACATTACATGATCATTTGTATTAGATGTATATGCTTCTTATATCTATTTAATTAGGTTAAATAAATATGTGATGTGTTATAATGCTGTGTATTGAATTCAAACTTTTATTGGGAGAAATAACTAGAATCTTCAATATTTCAATTAATACAGATTTTTAAAAATGTTTTATAATTGGTGTAATATCAGTAATTGTGTTTTATCATTTTCCAAAGCATTTCTCTTACTTCACATCAGGTTTTCAGAATTCACAGTGACAGAATTTATACCAAACTGGATCTTTTTATTCAAAGCCCATTGCTATTTATATAATATCACACTGCTCTGTGAAATATGAGTGTACTAAATACATGACACACTATGATAATACCACTACTATTCTTACTGAAACAAAACATTCTAAAGGCCTCAATCTTCTACAAATTAAATTATATATTCCATTTGTACACACTAACTTACCAGTGTCTTCTCAGCATTTAATTAAGCAGTTTAATCATATGTTTTCATATCTAACTTCTTCTTTTTTTCTTTAAAGTGAAAACTAAATTCAGAAAATGCAGGTAAGAGTCTATCTGAAGACATCAGTACTCATATTTTTTAATGTGTTAATAATTATACTCAATTACATCCATATTGCATTTCTAGTGAAAATGTATACATCATCTTTCAGTCTCACTAGTGAGGAAAGCCATTACTAGTGTCCTCCTTTTTGGTGTAGAAAATAAAATACAGTTTTACTTAATAAAATCACAAGTTGGTAGCCAAGGTTGTAAAATCTACACTCCATATTTCCTAGTCATGTGCCTAGTCACCTCCACCATATTTATATTTTTATTTTGTTGTTGATCAATGAAAATTTGACCTTAAAGTATTTATTAAAGTATTTATTAAGTACTTCTTTTCATGATTCCCCAGTTTCTCCTATTGGTACACTAAGATTGAACTTCTGAAGCACAATTTCTTTCCCTGGCCTATATCTCCAACATGAGGTGTTACCATAGGTAAACATGATGATTGGGGAAAGAGTACCAACATTAGATAAATATATTTGGTCATAAAAAGTGTCAGAAGTCACTTACTTTGGCACTTAGGCATGTTTTATTTCTTCATAGACATAGAATTTTTTCTAACATCCATTTAATGGGTTAATATCTGCTTACATATGAAATAAATTTGAAAATAAATATAGACCCTGTGGTAATATCTGTGCACAAATTTGTGTATTCTCTCAAACAGTCTCTGACTTTCTGTGTTTCACACTAAGTACTGACCTCATATATATGTTCAGGTTATGTTTCATGTTCCCCTACTCCCTTCTTGCCCCCATCCCTGCTTCCCAACATGCTCTTAGGAGTTGTGGTGTGTCCAAGACATCATGCAGCAAGAATCAGTGTGTGTTTACACCTCTCGTTATACACCTGATATCAATAGGGTCTCAAATTATTCATTCCACAAAAATCAATGAATTCTCTGATCCAGAGGAAAGCAGAAAAAAAAATGGAGAAAATATTACTATTCCATTGCCCTAAAATCCTCTAATCTTTCACTTAAAAATAAGTAAATAAACCTAGATTTTAAGTATTCAGAATATTTGAATGAATGCACACACATGCACACAAAATCGCTTTCATCTAAACGTATGCAGATGCATATACTCATTTAAATAGGTATATAGATATATATAGATATCTATTTTTATCTATCAATCTATCATCTCTACAATAATTAAGAATATAGTTAATATTTTGAATACTAAGGAACTATTATTTGGGGGCCACTTCTCTGTTGCTATATCCAAATAAAAATGGATATAAAGGATGGGTACATTAGAAACTAAATTAAGGAAGTGAAATAAATTACAAAGCAAAGAGGTATAAATGTAGTTAAGATTCAGATATTTTGAGCTTAGGAAAATTTTAAGTAAAATGTGGTCCAAACTCCTCTATTTCAAAAGTTCAGAAAAAATAAATTCACAGTTTAAAAAAAAAAAAAGTTAGGGTAGACCTAGAATCCTAGTCTGTATTCTGAGTTCATTCTATTGCCACTTATTGACTTCAGTTCATTATATCACATTTCCTCTTTCTGAAGGAGAAAAATAGCCTTGTAAAATTTCACTAAGAAGATTTAAGAATGATTCAATCTTTCAACTAAGCATATATAAATATGTATTATTTTAAATGTGCTGAAATGTCAATATTCTCTATAAACTCTATCCCCAAAGGGAGGTTATGACAGGTTAAACAAATAGTTGGTAAATGTAAAAATTCGTATGATGTCATATGATGTCAGAACATTAAATTTATTTACTCTATACTGTACAATTTAATTTTCTCCATATTATAAGTGCACAGCTAAGAGTTTTAAGTAAAAATATAGGAATGACCATCACAGTGTAAAAACATTTATTATAAATGCAGTCTTTCTATTTCTTTTAAGGAGCCATTTTTCTTTTACTACAACTAAAAAGTACCACCACAAACAACCAAGTATCTTAAATATTGAAACAAAACATTGAAGATACATAAATTCAAAGATGCATTTTATACTGCCCTTAATCAAAGAGTGTACTCGAGAGTATACCACAAATCTACTTCCAGATGGAGGAAAAAAAAAAAAACCCTAATTGTTTTATTAAGGATTGATTTTGAATACAAATCATGCTATTGCTTTGTATGATCTTGATTGAGTAGTATATCATCCTTACTCCTTAGTAAAGTAATGGGAGGTACTTAAAATCTTTTCAAGTATTTATTATAAATGAAAATATAAGATTTCTCTTGATTGGTTATTTTCCTTTTCTCCATCTGCCAACAAAAAAACCACAAAACTTTCCCAACTTGCTCATGAATGCAGTTATCGCCTACCTTGGTAATGGTTTCATGAAGGTTGAAAAAAGGATCCATTTCTTCAATTTTTGTTGCACGTTTAGGGAAAAGTGCCTCAGAGAGAAAACTTGGACCCTGCAGAAAATCAGAAAAGAAACATTTAAAACTCTTCATTGATTTTGTTTTTCAAGTGCTTATTGGATTTTCTTTAAAGATTCAAAAGGACTCTAAATTGCTTTAAGTTTTCTGTTGATTGTTGGCCTTCATTCTGATCTAATTAACCAACTGCAGAACACTTATAAATTAAAATGAGTAGAATTCTATAACGCTTATTTTTATTTACAAAAGAATTTTTTTTTTATTTAGAGGAGATAATTCTTTGCAGCCTTCCCTTTTCTCAAATGCAGGCTTATATGTAAAGCAAGATATCTTGATGACAAAACCTATAGTGAAACCTCTTCTCTGATTTATATATTAAATTTTACGTTTTAAGGCTGGAAGGATGGAATGTTTTTGATAAACATGATTACCATCTAAAAAAGCCTATGCAAACATATGCATGACATTTTAAATATTGCAAAACTCACTTCAAAGCAATAGTAAGATATTTTGGATAGACTGGTCTTATGGCTCCACATGCTTCCAATAAAATGATAGCATGCTGGCTGTATCAGAACCTTGGTGTTTAGATGGTTGAAATCAGAGAAACTTACTTTTTTTAATCAGAAAAACTTTAGTCATTTTGTACTTCCAGGTTAAACAAATTTCAGGGTGTAAGAAGACACAGGATGCTGACAATGTTATCATCTACTATGGTCTAAATATTCATGCTCATCTAAAATTCCTGTATTGAAATCCTAATGTCCAAAGTAATCATATTAGGAGGTGGGGCCTTTGGGAGGTGATTAGGTCGTGAGAGATTCATCCTTGTAATTGGGATTAGTGCCCTTATAAAAGAGGCCTCACAGAACTCCCCAGCACCCTCCTTTATGTGAAGACACAACAAGAAGTTTGCAATCATGGAAACGAGTCCTCACTCCATCATGTTGGCACCCTGATCTTGGACTTCCTACCTCCAGAACTGTGAGAAATTATATTCTGTTGCTTTTTATGCCACTCAGTCTGTGATACTTTGTTGCAGTAGTCCAAAAGGACTAAGACACTATCCAAAATAATAATCTTGCAGTTATCAACATTCTTAACATCCCATGAAATGATTATTACTTACCATATAAATATAGCTTTTACTTGAAAACCTGAAGTAACTAGGATTTGTCTAGAAAATAGAAGAATTGGGACAGGATATGTACATATGTAGACTATTGAATGATAGATAATCTTTCTGAAGGGTATTGTAGGGAAGAAAGAGACAACCAAATCTAACCAGCAATGACTACAACAGGGTAACAAATTTAAACTGAATTCTATTAGAATTATTTAATAAAGCTATTTATTAGAGCAATCCAGCAGTAGCAGAGACTACTTTGGGATATATCAATGATAAGAAAGAAAGTTAGGATGATGTAGTTGATGGACTCTGAAGTCATACAGATGAGGACTAAAACCAACATATTAGCAATTCCCTAGAAGTTAAACAATGCTGTAATCAGGCATACTCTTCATCCCCTATTTTGAACAATACTGTGATCAAACAAAAGTAATTTAGCTGTTTTCTCCAGTATATACCCACTTTTGGATAATAAAATTGTGAATCAAACAGCTTATCTATTGAGACAAACAGCTTATTTATAACTTATTTATAACTGTTTTATGTTCCTCTCCTCATTTTGCCCTCCATTCTAAAACTAATCAGTCAGAAACTCTGCCCAATTCCAACCAGTATTCCACTTTTTAAGGCTTAACATAAAACCACACAACCAGGCTAAAATATCATAAATATCCTTCCTTAATTTCCCCATTTGGAGAGTCTACTAAGACTCAGTGTTATGGGTTGAATAATTCATATATTGAAGTTCTAACCTTCAATATCTCAGAATCTGATCTTATTTGGAAATAGATCATTGCAGATGTAGCTACCTAATCTAGAATGAGGTGATACTGGAATGGAGTGGGTCCCTAATACAATATGACTAGTGTCCTTCCAGAAGGAGAAAACTTGGAGATAGATGTGCACACAGGGAGAAAACCATGTGAACATGAGGGCAGAAATTGGAGTGATGAGTCTACAAGCCAAGGAACTCCAAAGATTGCCAGAAAACCACCAGAAGCTAGGCAAGAGGCTTGGGACAGGTTTTTTGGTCACACATCCCAGGACACCACCTCTGATACCACACTGAACAATAGATGTCTGCATACTCAATCTATGGTGCTTTGTTATGGCAGCCCTAGGAAACTAAAACACTTAGTCAGGATGCTATTCTTCCTCACTGCAGTAGGTCTCATAAACTTAATTGTGTTTATCAATAAGGCTTTTTGGACGCATTTGGGGCAGTCAACATAGAAATACATTAAAATTTTGGTTTTGCCACTTAATAATTATGTCATCTTAAATACCTTAATCTCCAAAGGATTAGTTAACACTTCTGAAAAACTTAAATAGCATCTACTTCACATAGATGTTGTGAACTGTCGAATGCCTGCCAGACCGGAGATACTACATCAATGACATTGATGATGAGGCTAATAGCAATAAAAAGTGTGTTTCATGAGTGGTTTTAAATGAACTTTTTGACATAATTTTATCTTATTAGTTTACTCAGCAAAACGAAACTTCATAAATAGTGCAAAGGTAAAATATCAGCCCACCTCAAATTGAATAATCCCATAGAAGATAAATAGGGAGTTATAATTAATGAGGTTTTTATTGAACTTTCAATTATTTAGTAGCAGTACATGTTAATTTAAATTATCCATATGAGCCTTCCTCCAATGTAATCCCTTTCTTTCTCTTATTCCTTCACCTCTCTTACCATACCATTCTTTGTTTCTGCTGCCTCGTTTATTTATTTAAAAAACACTCATGTGACCCTTCTACATGCCATTTACTAGACTAAGTGCAGGACATGATCCTTAATCTCATGGAGTTTAATCTAATGGGATTTGAGCACACAATACATCAAATATCACTGTCTTTTAAAAATATTAAGACACTACCATTCTTTACGTGTGTGTATATACACCCACGTGTGTGTATATATACATATATATGTATATATATAACATTATCACTCATAGACAGGTATTTATATATCCTGACATAAAAATAATGAAAAGATTAAAAGAATGATATATGCTTTGTGAAAGTTTTCTACTACTATTACATTAACTCTGAGTGATGGCTGTTTAATAATGGCCCCATCTGTAGATGAAGAGGGAAGTTAAGCACCATTAACCACTTAGAAAGGACTTTTGTTTAGAACAATTATTGATAGCTTAAAATAAAAGAGTAAATCAAGATATGTGAAAAACTTAACATTATATGTCTGCCACCTGGAGATCATAATAAAAAGATTATAGAAGAAGGGATATTGATAAGAAAAATCTATCTAGGATATGGTGTAAAATTCCATTTTTCTCCCCAGTCACTAACTTACTTGTCCTTTCTGTAACATTTCACCATATTTAGGACACCTTCTTTCTTTCAACTCTTTTGTCTAATGTCACTGATTTGATCCTGCTGGTTCTCTATTTGTATATTATTCTCTACCTGAACTGGATTTCCTTTTTTTTTTTTAATCTTACTATCATTTTTAGGTGGTCTACTCTGTCTTCTCTTTTTCACCAGCTAAGTGGTTTTATCTACTTTTCTGGCTTCAACTACCATCTTCAAAATGGTAATTTCCAAATCTTTATCTCCATACTTGATCCCTGTTTTTAGTTCATTGTTTTTATTTGCTTATGAGATCCTTCAGATGTATCAACTTATGTTCCAAATCATGATCATGTGTTTCCCCAATTATTGCCTTCATTTCTTATCTTGGATGATAGCGTCATATTTTTATTTTGCCTATATTTATACATATTTTTTGAAATTTTATGCCATTCTTGGCTCCAATGTCTCTCACCCTTTGTACCACAGAACAGCATTAGCCAATTCCCTTCTAACCTATATATTTAATTTTCTACAAATTTCTATCCGTTGCTATAGTCTAGTTATTTATTACTTTTACCCAAACTATGGTCCCTACTGACTATAGACCAAAGCTTAAATTCATTAGTATGATATTTCACAAACAAGTCCTACCCTTTTTTTCTTTCACCTTTGAACAATTCTTTCTTTCCCATAGCTACTTCACACCATTTCCATATAACTTCTGTTTATAGCATAGCAAGCTATTCACCAACTGGACCCACACTTACTTTTACTATCTCTGTTCTTATACTTATGCCATTTCCTCATCTGCCTGAAATGTTCTTCCTCCATCTGATTATGAGGCTTCTTTCTACAATTGCTTTCCTGGATCCTCACCAACCCATCAGAGTTCATTGTGCTCTTGTCAGTGTTTTCATATCACTTTATACTTACTTTTCCTCATCGTTTATTACATTGTGTTTTTGTTATATTTCTGTTTACTATACTCTGAGTCTTTTAAGACTTGGGAACCCTTTTGTATTAAAACAGTAAAAAATGCCAGACAACCTTGAGTAAGTCATTAATTTCTCAATCTTAGTATCATCAAACCATAAGGCTGAAAAATGTAAACATGCTGGTCCTTCTCAGAGAGCTCATGTCAAAATTAAGCAAAGGAACAAAGCATATGAATGTGCTCAGGAAGGAGGAAAGGACTACATTAAAACTGGGTGGTGTCTGATTTTTATCACATTTGTCAGGAATTGCTTTTTTTATGTAAGCAAAAGTGAGTTTTGAAATTTAAATTACTATAAATATGTGCTTGTGTATGGACCTCCTAGTGAAATTTCTCTTTTAAAATCTACAACTACTAAGGTTTGAAAACCATTTCTGTAGGTGACAGTAAGTCCTTAGAGGGTTTTGAATAGAGCAAGTGATATTTCCAAGCGTGTGTTGAGGATGGCACACACTGACTTATATGTGGGGGATAAATTTTAAAAAGATATGATGGGAAATAGGGAGTTTACACAGAAGGCTATTGCAGTACTACAGTGAGAAAATGTGAGAGACTAAACCAGGACAGTAGTAGTATAAATAGAGAGGAGGGGATCAGTTTAATAAATGTTTAAGATAAAATGTTTAAGATAAAGTGTTTGGTAATTTATTGGGTGTGGCAGTCTTAAAAAGGAGTCAAGATTGCAAGTATTCCTAGATTTGATAAAATAAGTGGAGACATATTTCATTAACTTAGAAAATATAGAAACACACGAAGATTTAGGATAAAAGAAATTAAATTTTAAACTTTTGAAGTAAGTTATCCATATAAGCTTATTCCAGAAGATGAGTGACTATATTGTTCAAGACCTGGGGCACCTGGGTGGCTCAGTCGTTAAGCGTCTGCCTTTGGCTCAGGTCATGATCCCAGGGTCCTGGGATTGAGCCCCGCATCAGGCTCCCTGCTCCCCGGGAAGCCTGCTTCCCCCTCTCCCACTCCCCCTGCTTGTGTTCCCTCTCTTGCTGTGTCTCTCTGTCAAATAAATAAATAAAATCTTAAAAAAAATAAGACCTGTTTGGCTCATGACCAAATTCTAAACTAGAATAAAAATAATCTGAGAAGCATGCACATAATAATCAAAATGTGAAGAAGACCATATGTAGTCTTAGAAGTATAGTGAGTATAGGCCAGATCTCTGAGAAATTGCAAGATCTCTGAATGGCACCTATATCTAAGGAAAAATAAAAACAAAACCCATGAAAACATTTTAGATGGAATAATCAGAGAAAGTAAACAGTAGCATATGAGTTTGATTTTATGGAGTCAAAAGTGTAGAGGATGTCTGGCAATGAATAATCAATGCTTCAAAGGAAGTAAAGAAATACAATAAGATGAAAATTATCCATTGGAAGTAGCATTTCAAAGACTCCTGGTCTTTTGTCAGAGGGGTTTCTATGGATTAGTGAGCACAGGAGACAATGCAATCAGTTGAGGAGTAAATGTGAGAAGTGAAGTATTATGAACTACCTTAATCTCTCTAGAAATTCATATTAGGTTGAAAAGTTAAAAAACAGTTATCATTACCTAAAGAGAGTAAAAGGATCAAGGAAAAGTTTATTTGTTGTGTTTTAGACAGGATCAATGTGGACTTACTTTTAATGTGAGAGAAAGCACCCAGAAGATAAAAAGATATTTAAAAAAACAGGGAAATCTTAGGGAAATAAATAGACCATAGTCTTAAAGGGAAGGAATTAAAAGCTCAGAAAATTTACCCAGAAAACTGACTTGTACCTAGAGGAGCCATGGAGAGAAAGGTGTTGAAATGAGGGTAGGATATAAATATGGTGGAAGACAGTGTTAGTACATATACAAGGTAAAGAAAACACTCAAAGGTTATATTTAATTCATTTCTAGACTACATTGAGTTAACTAAACTTTAAGTTACTTCCATACCAAAATATACCCTTTGCATTTTTTTGGAGAAAGAATAATTTAAAATATTTAGTTCATGTAAGTGTAATGGCTATTGATCTAGACAAAAACATTCTGCCCATCTTTTCTGTGTAGTTGGTACTTAATGAGCATGACTTGGGTGAATACAATAATATTTAATCTACATACATAACTTTAAGGTGGAAACTATGATGACCCTCTCCCTACAAATGGGGAATTGAGAACCAATGAGTTCCACACATTAGCTCAAGGTCATACCATAAGTTAAGTGGGAAGGCCTGGATTCCAATCCAGATTTTTCTGATTCCCAGCCCACACTTTCATTCCTATGCCATACCTACTCCTTACTGCCAAAATTCCCCATAGCCGAAGATTTTAGTTTTTTGAATTTAAGTTTTTGAATAAAAGGATTTCCCCCACCTCTTGTTCCAGTTCCCCCCAAGACTTACTCTACTCTACATAAGCAGCATAAATGCTATGCACAGTTAAAGGATATAATCAAAGACTCCCTGCTTAGACTAAATACAATGGAATCTAAGAAGTCCCATATGCACTTCTTTCATTGCAATAGTCTCCTCTCTGCAATAAGAGAATATACACATCAATACTTAAATTTAATATATGAAATTAAAACACTTGCAGGCTTTGAATGGCACTGACATTCATAATGTGCTGGGCTGAGAGAAAAGGTAATTACAGCCATAATTTTTGAAACATAACCTTCTCATTACTATTCAAAGTAAAACAGACCTGAGATAATGTGGAGTTTAAACAGAAGTGTAACAATCCAAAGGTCAAATGTGGAACAATATTAGGACATTATTTCCTGAATTCACCCATTTTTTTTATTTCAATTATTTTTTCAAGTTCTAGGAAAGTCTATAGCATTGGCTTTATTGAAAATATTGAAAATATTCAAGGTATCTTTATGGTTCTATTCATATTGAGATAGCATCCTAATTTGAGACCTAGATGAACCATTAGAAATATTAATTTAACCCAGATACACAAAGTAAAACATGGAAAATTCAAATGGTTAAATGATTTTCAAAAATTTGCAAAACAGTTCCTGGAAAGCCAATCTAAAAATTGCCTCTGTGTGTGTGTGTATGTGTGTGCATGTTCTTTAAACATTTTGTCTTTTCCTGTAAAGTTCTTTTAAGAGGGGATAATAATTATAATACAAGTCTTAAAAATGCACATCATTTCAATTAATTTATGATGTATTTTTGATCTTGAAGTTCTCATATGCCAAAAAAATACTTTCATAGGATCCAATCTTCATATTTTATTTTTTTTTAAGATTTTATTTATTTATTTGACGGAGAGAGAGAACACAAGCAGGGGGAGCAGCAGGCAGAGGGAGAGGGAGAAGCAGGTTCCCCCAAGGAGCAAGGAGCCCAACGTGGGGCTCGATCCCAGGACTCTGGGATCATGACCTGAGTGGAAGGCAGACGCTTAACTGACTGAGCCACCCAGGTGCCCCTAATCTTCATATTTTAGACTTTCATTCAACTAATTTCCTTTATATATCTTGCCTTCTTTCATCTCTAATCATTGAATGTATGCTGATCTTATACACACCATGCATCATTAAATAGTCTGTGGTTATGTTTTGTTTTACATCACACATTCTAGACAGATCAGGAAGCAGGGAAAGCTAAGTTGTAGCAACAAAAAGAAAACAATAAAAGACTCTTAGAGTTGTTCCACAAATTAAGATATTTCCTAATAAATACCTTTAGCTAATAATTTGATGGTAAATAATTAAGATTAATAGATATTGCCAAACCATTAAACTTTCTTAATGAACATTAATTATTCCATATAGTAAAACAAATGAGTAGTGTTTGTGATGTTTCCATAGCTGTGCTGCCCTTAAGAATAAAAGAATAACATCCAACAAAACATGTGCTTTAATGACAGTAGTAACAGTAGTAACAACGTTCTTAACATAAATATAATAAATGTACATGCATTAAATAAATAAATATAACTAATTTTAAAATACCAATATTTATTTATTTAGAATAAAATGTATAAATATATTTATATTATATAGAAATATAGAAATTATATTAAATATATCTATATTATAAATATATTTATATTATATAGAAATTATATAGAAATATATAGAAAAATTTATATTATATAGAAAAATTATATAGAAACTATTTGTATAATATACAATATTTAACACTTGTCTATGGCAAATAAATGATAAAGAATCTTTCTACAGTATAATAAATATAGAATAAATACATAGAACTAATAAATATTATTGAATGTTTAACAATATTTATTTGAATACTTGATATGTGGTAAGTTGCCTAACTTCTCTGTGCCTCAGCTTTCTCATCTGCAAAATGAATATAACAATCTACTCAGAAAATCATAAGGATTAAATGAATTCAGATATATAAAATCCTCAGAATAATTCCTAGAAATGTTAATCCAAGTAGCAACTCTGTCAGAAAGGTATTATTGTCCCCAGTTTGCAGATGAAGGAAACTGAGGTTTATGATGAAGGATGAAGAAATTTGCTAAGGAAACATATTTACTCATTTGCAGGATTTTAGCCCAAACATATGACTCATTCATTCTCATTTAATCCAGTGGTCATTAAATGCCAGTTCATACAATGGTGTTATAGTCCAATTCCACAACAAAATGAGACAGATCATAATGTTATAGAGTAATTATTTTCATAAAATTAACTATATGTTAATTAAAGAGCTATTTTTTAATAAAATTATGTTCTTTCAACTGTCTTCTGATATTAAAACATTTTTCCTTTTAGGAAATGAACTGAAAGTAGATGACAGTTTTTGGTCTTTGTTTTGTCTTAATGTACTTAACTGGCAAAGTTAAAGTTGGCACTCTATGTCAGTCTCAGCATTCTTTTTTTTTTTTTTTTAAAGATTTTATTTATTTATTTGACAGAGAGAGAGATAGCTAGAGCAGGAACACAAGCAGGGGGAGTGGGAGAGGCAGGCTTCCCGCCGAGCAGGGAGCCCGACGCGGGACTCGATCCCAGGACCCCAGGATCATGACCTGAGCCGAAGGCAGATGCCCAATGACTGAGCCACCCAGGCGCCCCAGTCTCAGCATTCTTATTTTATGATTCATTTGTCCTCAAAAAAATTTAAAATCTAAGAAGTACTGATTAAATCCTTTAGGTTTTTTCATCATGCCAGATTTAGAGATAAAAATATTTTCAATGCATTTATTCAAATTTTTCATGGTTGTGTACCTTGTGTGAGAACAGAAATTTCAATTTTGGTCAATTGAACCTTATACATGCCTTGCACTTATATCCCTGTATCAAACTATACAATTCTACTACTTCAATAATATACAGCCTAAGAAGCTCAGTAGCCATCTTCATGAATATAAAACAATAAAAATAAACTACTTACCTGAAACACTTCCACACAAGTAATATCTACACAGCAAAATGTGAAAATAATACACATTTTCTGATTGGTAGGAGGTTTAACAGATTTTCAATATATATGCTAAACACTACTTAGCAGAGGGTCATAACACTCCTACCACTGAAATATAATCTGATGATGAAAGATGTCTTGCAATTTAAGCCATTGTTCCTAAATATTTTTAAAAAGCCAAGTACCATTTTAAAATAAATATTAAATGTCTTGGCTATTTTGGAGATTCTGGCATGCCCGCTCTAGGTGGTTGAAGTATTAGGGAGGGATGTGTGATTTTATACTCCCCTTGAGAATCACTTATAAGCCAAAGACCCGTATTTATATGTAGATTTCCCCAAAGTAAAGAAAATATCTACATATAGTTATACCTGAAAGTAGAGATTATGACAATCCTTATGTTCTATAATATGCAGTACAAATATTGTATGTAATAGTGAATAATATATAATGCTAATAAGGCACACTGCAAAATACCCTCAATTAATCCTCATAAAATCCACATAAAATAGTAAATACTATGATTACTCTACTCTGTAGATGAAGAAACTGAGGCACAGTGAGTTTAAGTATGGTACCAGAGCAGTAACACTGGGAAATGAACCCAGGCAGTATCTGCGCACTTAATCATTCATTATAAGATATATTGCTTATAAGTTACAATATAGTATAGTATTAACATACATTCTTTAGAGTCTTTGCAGGTGAAAAACACTAAATCCCTGTTCAGCTCATATACATCTCATATATGAATAAAATCTACAACTGTGCCTAATGTTGTAATTTGTGATTTAAAATATTTGCTCCCCTTAACTTCTCTTAGCCTGGGAATTCATATCTTCTTCAGTAATTTTAAATCCACACACTATTCTATCATATTTCAGTTTTTAGAACAGAATATATGAAAATAAAACTCCCCACAATTTTATGGATCCTTATACTGACTGAGTTCGGCAACAGAGATGTTCTCTCCATTTTCCTATGAAGTTTAAATAACCATGAAGTTAAGGAAGCGATGCCATAAACTCAAGTCATTGCATGTTTAGCTGAATGTTCTTTTCAACTTGCCTCCTTTCTCTGGGAGATCAGTGTTCTCTTAAATATCAGATGCAGTAATAGGTGATTTTAAATTATTTCACAGCCAATCAGCTGGAGTCCTGGAGGAGGTTCCCGGAGGAGCCACAGCCGACAAGGGAAAGGCACTCATGGGGTCTCAGGGCAGCAGCTGCTTACCAACTTTTCTATCACATTTCAGTTAGAGCTGATTCAGCAGCATCAGTGCATCCTGGCCACACAGGGGGGTGGGGAGCCACATACCCGGTAGCATCGTAACACGATTAATATTCTATGTATCACTAAGAATGCAGCAGGACTTACACAAATAAGTTGCAAGGTGAAAAAAGGAAGAAAAAAACAAAACTGTTACTCTCTGATCTTGGAGGAAAAGAAGTTTTCTCAATAATGAGAAATCCAAACTTTAATACGGTCTTTAGTAAAACCTGGTCTCTCTGGTAAGGTCTCAAGTCAATTTAACAACAGCATTTCTTTGAGGTCAGAGCCTGTTAGCCTTCTGAAAAGCTTTCTGTTGAACGGTCAGTCAGTGCTTTTCTGAGGGCTGTATTTAATCAACTGTGAAAGAAATGAGGGATTTAAAGGTCTTAAAGTTAAGGGCAAATGAATTTAAACATCAGGTTAAGGAGAAACAAATACATTATTCAAATCCTGGGAGAGATGTTCCAGTCCTTCAAAATCCTTTTGCTAGAAATAGGAAGAGATTACCTATATAGTCATGACCTCATGTTCCATAATCTGGGTGAAAACACCCAAGGAAATTAAACCCGGAATATTAGCCATCTGAAATTTTACCATCCATTATATTACTCTTATTATTATTTTAAAACCTTTTTTTTTTGTCAAATACTAAGCCCAGTATAGGTAAAATTGTGGAGAAATCAGAAGAGCATAATTCTCAGAAGAGAAGTGATTAATTGTTTAAATCCATCCCAACCCTCCTCCCCATTCCCCGTCTATCCCACCCCATTGACATTTCATTTAACAACATATGAATGACTTTACATTAATACAGTTAGATATCCCTGGGCAAATTACATTTTTCTATTCCTGTTACTACTTACTAAAGGCTAAACGAAAGTCTTTATTTCCCTATGTATCACAGGGAGCACAGGTGGATTTAATTTCAGGACTGAAAATTATTTCTGGAATATCTATAGTTTGGAGCAATGTTTTCCTTTAGCTAAATGCATTCATTTAAATCATTCATTCCATTTATTCATTTGGAAATCAATAAAGACACAAAATTAATTCTGCAATTGACTAAAGCAAAAATCCCATTTAATTGAATAAATAGGTCTTAAAGAAAAGAGCTATTGTAGCCCTGATGGATAAAACATGTATGCTACATTTGTCTCTTGGTAGAAGTCTCTAAAGACTATAGTAAGTTTGACTTCAAAAAATTATCCTACCCCCAACACAGAACAGACTATTTCGTTTATGAATTAAAATATAAAGAAAGAAAATATGCTTTTGATATCTGATAGCATCTTTCCTTAATTTTCATTTGAGAATAATCAGTTATCTTAATTTTCCCGAGTCCTCATTTAAAGACAGTGAAATTAAAAAGACATTGATGTTCTACTTTTCAAACAATGGGTCACTTCTGATTAAACTTCGATTGAACATTAGACATTCAGACTTAAAACAAATGGCCCCCTTTTGCTTTTCAATTTGGACCCAATTTCCTGCTGCCCTCAGGTCACTTGATGGTAATTAGTTGATTATGAATCAACTGAAGGTGGATTCAAATTGGAAAAAAAAATAAGAGAGAGAGAAAGAAAACCTGTTTATTTCCTTTAAATTTATGACCAACATTTTATAAATGACTCCATTCTCTCTCAAGCTATACATATATACTCATAATTTAACAAATTTCACATTTATAAAGTATTTTTAGGAAAAGTAGACTGTTCAACTTTTACTTCACTTTAGATTATTATTTGCCTTTTAGGAAAGGTTTTAATCAAATAACCATATCACACTCTACAATTATTAAGTTATTTCATTGTGATTTGCTAGAATAACCAAATCTGAAGGGTCGTAGCAATTCTCAACAATCTCTCAATACAGACAGCATGGTGCACTAGATTAAGTAGGAATTTTGGACCTGGGTTTGAATTCTGTCTCTGCTGCCTACTATGGTAACTTCAAACAGGAATTTTAGTTCTCTGACACTGCTTCTTACGTATCTTATTGGAATCTTGATATAATGCACACAGAGTATTAGGATGTATTGTTACTATTATATTCTTATAAATAACATATTTTAAAAATAACTATATTTGTAATAGTTATATATTATTATTTAGTATTATTAAATGAAATAATATAATAAGCAAAACCCTTAAAATGGTAGCTTGCACACAGCAGCTGCTCAAAAATGCTAATGTTTATTATTATTTTATTATTTATTATATTAGTGTATGTTACTAAACTTTGTATCCAGTGCATAGTATGACTTTAGATACTTAATACCTGTTTATTTGAACTTAATGTCTTTGCATATTTATCGGAATCATACATGATCAAAAATTCCATGCAAAAAAGAAAAAGGTGGCCTTTTTGTTACTCAAAAATGTCCAGAATATTTTAGAGAATCTTTATAGGATCATTTGGAGACGAAGTATGCAAAATAACTACTACTAATAATTGATTGTAAGACCAGTAATCAAGAAGGCCAAAGCTTAAGATGTTCTGACTAAATTATCACAGCCACCTGTGTGGCCATGGGCAAATGTCTTAGATATTCTTTTATCCTTTCTTCTGTCATCTATAACAGTTAAACAAATGTTTATTGAGCTACAGGTTATTGCTTATACATGGGCAAAGAAGAATAAAATACAGTCTTTGAGAAGCAAACAAATAAGAGAAGATACATGGAGGTACAAATACACAAGTGTGTATAAATACGTGTGTGTGTGTATGTTTGTGTATGGAGAAAGAGGAGAAACAATTTACTTAAGCACACAATCTAGAGAGAAGGATGGATACACACACATTTATGTGTGTATATGTAACATCAAATTTATGCATATATAGATATATGTTATATAAAATATGTATGTTTGTTTATGCATTTATGAAGAAATAAACTTTATTTA
Organism: Leptonychotes weddellii; assembly: GCF_054177405.1. Taxonomy (NCBI): domain Eukaryota; kingdom Metazoa; phylum Chordata; class Mammalia; order Carnivora; family Phocidae; genus Leptonychotes; species Leptonychotes weddellii. The sequence goes on along the minus strand of NC_138369.1, from coordinate 111,676,609 downwards.
AAATAAAGTAAATGATAAAATGGAGGCAGGTACAGGATGCTAATCCCAAATAATGGATTGAAGTTTCAGGGAAGGCATCCTAGGAGAAGTACTCTCTGAGTTTAACCTTCAAAGATAAAATGTAGTCAAGAAGAAGGTTAGCTTATTTCAAACATTAGGGAAAAGCATGCTCAAATGCAGGCAGATGAAGAACTCCTTGCTCCTTAACTGGATACTCTAAAGAGTTTGGTGTTAATTGGCTAAAATGTTTGCTTTGCGCAGTGTGACAAGGTAATGGAAGGTCATTGGGGATCTTAATCTAATGCCAAAGAATTTGGACTTTATTTTAAAGATAATCAGGAGACATCTTTAAGGTTTTAAACGGGGAGTGAGGAAGTTCAATTAGATTATTTCAATGGCTTCTGAGTTCCAACATTCTGTGATTTTATCACAGGTATAGTACTTGAAAGATTTTCTTCAAAATAGTTTGTGAGTTTATAGTTTATAAACTCACTCTAAAAAATATAATAGAAACTCATATATATTCACCACTTTTATGAATTACATAGCCACAGTGTAGTTATAAAATGAAAAATAAGTATTATTTTTTACACCTTTTATGAGTATATGCTGAAAAAGATACTTACTTATTAAACAAAGCAGTTGTAACCATGAAAGATGCCATATTTGATTTAAAAATTGGCAGTGTTTTTATGATTATAGTTCAATAACACAAACTACGGCCAACAGAATAACAAGTCATCCTAGGTCATTTTCTACTAACAAAACTCTCTTCCTATGTTAACCCGACTGCAGTAAATTTTTTGTTTGTTTTGACTGCAGAATTTTGTTTATATAGCTACATTTGGTAATGTCCAAAACATGTAATCCAGCTCAACAATGATTATTTCAGTCCCTTTCCATATAATTACATGACACGCCAGCAGACTATGCACTGTTTGCAAAACAACTCTCACTTCCTCATTTACTAAGAAAGAGAGAAAGCTGAAAAATATCTGCTTTCCTTGGATGACCTTCTATGTTTTTCTGTTTTTAAATTAAGAAATTTAAGTCACTAACATGGTGAAATGTGTAATAGTAACACCTCAACAAATATACATTTATTAACTTTTAGAAATTATTCTTCAGGTCCCTATCTTAAATTTAGAATTGGTATTTCCAGATTGGAAAGGATAGTAGGAATTAGGTGAACACTTCTTTTGGTACCTGAAGAAACTGGCCTAAAGACGGCGGCTGATTAGTCAGTGCTTGTTCTGGTCTCCATGCCGCCATTTCAAACCACCAGGTGACTTTTCTAAAGTGCCCATCAGATCTGCCAGTCATCAGAACACAAAGATGGCTAGCGCTTTGCAACCGAAAGAGCCAAGGGGGAGGGAGGGATGTGTACGTGAATCTTCTCTCAGCTATGCTGTACAGCCTCTAGATTTCTGTCTCTTGCTAAGTCCACACATTTCAATGGGATTTTTTTTGAAAGACCAAGAATAGTAGAAACACGAACTCTAACAGTGTATTTATAGTAACAATACTCTGCATGCAGTAAAAATAGTCATATACATATGTGTTTTCTTTAATAAAGTTAATGTCATAGCTACACACTTTAACTTTCTTTAGTGAAAACCTTTCCCATGCTCCCCTTACTGGAATTATTCTAACTTTTAAATAGAGGTCTTTAAATATGTGGAAGTCCTTGAAAATCTCCCCCCACCCACTTTTTTTTACACATTTCACTGTTCCCAATGTTCCAAACTACAGATGATTTATTATTATTCTTTTCCATTAGCTAGCTCTGATGGATTTCCATAATGAGACCAAAGTCAGCGTTCAATTTCCAGGTGGGCTAGAAGGCTTGTTATTGAAAACACCCCCCTTTCTGGGGGTGCCTGGGTGGCTCAGTGGGTTGACCATCTGACTCTTGATTTTGGCTCAGGTCCAGATCCCCTGGTGGGGAGATCTAGCCCCGCCTCAGACTCCCTGCTGGGGGTGGAGAGGAGTCTGGAGTCTGCTTCCCCTCTCCCTCTGCTCCTCCCCTCTTCTTGCACACTTGTTCTCTCAAAATATATAAATCTTAAACAAGCGAACAAAAAAACATTTCTTTTCTGCATCTCCATTTTCATCCTAGTTAGTGATCTTGAAAATATGCACAGCTAACCAAAAGGAAACCAAAAAAACTCAACACAGAAAAATGGCTTAGTACAAACAATCATACTACTAGAAAAACAAAGTCACATAGGGCCTTGGGTCAATAGGATTATCTTTTTGTGTGTATGTATTACAGTGGTGTCAAAGGATAGGGGTGCACATCAGCATTTAATTGGTTTTGTAAATATTTCAGAAATAATAAAAGTGATATGAACAAGGTCTAAGTTAAGCATAATGGCAAAATGGTAATACTTTCTATTTTTACTATGATGCTACCCTGGAAGCAATTTATACTTTGCATAGAACAGACATTCAGTAAACCTGTGATAGAAAAATAAAGATCATTAGCATTTCTATAAGTTCAGTCCATTATAAAACCTATAATATTATTAAATCAATCCATGCTTAAGAAACTTATCTACAAGACAAATTCATACCACTTACATGACTGCTATGAAAATGTATAAAGGACTATCTCATTTTGCATTCAAGGGGTAGGCCAAAGTCTGTAGAAGCATGAAGGAGAAAGAAACACTGGGGAAGAAAAAGAAAAGCAGAACAAAAATACTTCTTGTGCCTGCACTGTGGGCTCTTTGTCTCATTATAAAATGGATTTCCCTTTCAGTGAATAAAGCATGGGCAAGGGACTCATTTTGCAGATGAACTCCTTGTAATAAACTACATATTCTGAAATTAAAAAAAATAAATATAGGAAATGTAGATAGGAGAAAATGGAACTAATACATCTTATTTAAGAGATTAAGGAGGAAAAAAGATTTTAATAAAAAAGTAATAAATTAGCCATAGTCCACAATCTGAAGTTGCAAGGTATTATCTTCCATTAAATGAAAAATAAAACAAACAACAACAACAACAACAACAAAACAAGTATCTGTTGGGCATGACATATAAGAGTGCACATCTGGGGCGCCTGGGTGGCTGAGTTGGTTAAGCGACTGCCTTCGGCTCAGGTCATGATCCTGGAGTCCCTGGATCGAGTCCCGCATCGGGCTCCCTGCTCGGCAGGGAGCCTGCTTCTCCCTCTGACCCTCCCCTCTCTCATGTGCTCTCTCTCTCTCATTCTCTCTGTCTCAAATAAATAAATAAAATCTTTAAAAAAAAAAAAAAAGAGTGCACATCTGGTAGCAATGGGAATCAAAAAATAGGATTCTCATCCAGGCTTTGCCACTAACATGGTGACCTAAGGCAAAATCCTTAACATTATCGCACTTCAGTTTCCTATTAATGTAAGACATCTAGCTTCCTTTAAATTCTAAATTTCTCAGATTTTAGTTTCTGTACTTTTCCCCCCTCACATATAACCTGTTCTTCAAACTCTTATCATTGTTTCTCAATCCTGGCTGCACATTAAAATTACCTAGAGAACTATTTACATTCACTAATGCCTCTGCCCCAGCCAGTACAATTAAATTAGAATCATAAGATTGACCTTAAAATATACCTTTTAACAAAATCCCTTTTATTGGCAGTCAACATCTTCTCTCTTTTGGAAGTATGACTGAAACGAAAGGCATAATCACAGGTTTTTAATGGATGCTAGTTTATAACAAATTTGAACTACATGGTAACTGTTACCTGATTTTATAACATTTCAGACAACTTTTTCTTACACTTGGAAGTAATACGTAATATAAACTAGTAGATAATTTATTGAACCCCTCTTCTGCCGCCTTTATTTCTATAGGCTCCATTGTTTTTGCCAACAAAATAGAGATGAAGTTTTATTTGGTGTGTCTATGTGAATCTATCAAGGAGCACACAAATGTGATTCTATCTCAAATTATGAGTGGAAAAAGTTTTCAACAGCTACAGAAACACTTTAATTTAATAGGGTAGAGGAAGAAAGTATAATTATAAATTAAATACCTACTATCATCCATCTAAAATATCAAAAAAATTTATAAGAAAAACATAACAAAATTTAACAGACAATATGGGGTAACTGATGACTTTTAAAAATACTTTCATTTGCTTTCCATTTTTTTCAACAATGTGCATATGTTATTTTTATAAATAAAAACACTTGAATTGAAAAAAATATATATAGCCAAAGTTTCTTTGGAACTCTCATCTGAAAAACATTTGGCTTAAAGCCCGAATTTTCCTCATGCTCATGAAAAAGTCCAACTTCACAATATACCTGCTCCCTCACCTCTGTGCAATTTCTTTTTATATTCATTGAGTGAGCTGCAATTCAATAGCTTTTGTGGTCTTCTTCTCTTTTCTCTCCATTTGGTATGGCATGAAAGACATTTCAAAAACAGCATAAACAACTCAATTGCTTGTTAAATTTTATGTTAAGGATATGCACTGACCCAGCAAAATCACCACAGACAGCCAGACATGCTGCTGAAATTTAAGCATCCCTGCCCACCTCCTTGTTTAGAGAGAAAGCAAGTAGTGACCTGAAACTGCTTTGCTCTTCTCTGACACTTCAGCTAGAGAAACCAAACCAGGAGAAAGGAATGGAAGTATGTTAGGTTTTCCTGATGTTATTCTCTTTGTGTCAAGGAGAGCCAAATTGCAGTAAGTATTAAGAACAAACTCAACACAGTCCATTCATGTATCGAAAGGCAGAGCTGGGATTCAAAAACAGGAGAGGCCAGATCTGTTGTGCTGTCTCATCTTGCCTTTCCAGGAAGAACCGTCAGTGATCATCCAGTTGTTTCAGGGGTAACATGATCTGAAATGTTATTCCTCAAATATTATGAATATTTTAGCTGAATTTACACTGAAGGAAAATATCTTTGTCCTGAATGTGACAAAAAAAGATCTCCTTCTTTTGTTATTCCCTTTCTCCTTCAGTTCTTTTCTGACATCCTCCACAGCAAAATTGTTGTCATGTAAGCAAAAAGACAGGTGGCAGTGACTCTGACCTTGTTTGGCCATCAGAAAAGGGAAACCAAACTCCCTTGTCCTCCAAACATCAGGATTTCTCCTTCCAGTGGCTTTGCTTTTCTTGCAAGCAAACCTCACCAAATTCCTAGTTATAGTATCTACTTCTAACCAAGGTGCTGGGGCATGAAATGTTCATTTGTATTCTGGGGAGTTCTTTGTCAGATTTAAATCCTTCGGCACTTAAGAAAGAAATAGCTCAACACCCTTTGGAGCAGCAAGGCTTTTCGTTTTGTTTTGTTTTGTTTTTGTTTTGCTTTTTTTGGTTCTGCTTCTCTTCAGCCCTTTCCTCTGTCCCTTCAGGATACATAAAATATAGTGGCAACATAAGGAACAGTTGATAAAACTTGCCAAGGGGATCAGCTGGTAAAGTTCCAGGCTTGGAGAATGTGATCCTGGGTTTAAGCACTCTTCCTTGCCAGCCTTGTGAGGAAAAATTTTCTTCTGGGTTCTCTCTCACCAAGAGATGCTAAGCTACAAGGCAATGCTCTGAGGAGAATAATGCCTTTACTCACCCTGAGAAATGTTCCAGCGACTTGCTTTGTAATTCAAAAATTTATTATAAAATATAGAGATAATATAGGCTGCAATTTATTGTTCCCAGCATCAAAAATAGAAGGTTATGTTGTAACATTATAATTAAATGTTGGTTAAAATACTTAGGTGAAAAATAAACAGTATACATCTTAGGTGTTTTTAGGCTGAGGAACAAATAAGGTTAGAGAAAGGAGGCTGGGCAAAGCAGAAATCAGACCTATGCTAAGAATAGAGAAGAAGGCAAATGAGCCTGTCTTTTGCCTCCCCCCAAATTAGGATCACCTTTTCTCTGACCAACCCAGTTACCATAACAAAGTCTTGACCTGCATTAGATATACACACATAAAATGATTTTCTCAAAAAACTTTCCCTACTTCCTACTGATGCACTTGATTTCTCTTTAATGGGAATAATATCTTTCCTATCCACAGCTGGAAATAAAGGCTCAGAAAACAAAGGCCGATTTGAGCAAATGCATTGTTCTCACAGACTTGCTATAGAGAAGCACGAATGAGTCATGTCAGATACCGGAGCAGAACTCAGAAGACAAGACATCCAAGTGTCTTCACTGGATGCAGAAGGAGCAAAAAGCAAAGGATCTGGTGGCATTGAAGTCACAGGTAGGTAAGTGACATCACATCTCTGTTAATTCTGATTAAAAGGTAGAGATTAGATAATATGAAAGGGAAATGTTTTCTCCTTCATAGAGTACCTAGGAGAAGAAACAATCCCATGAGTTTGGGATCCTTTACTTAACTCCAACTTAGTATAGATAAGCAGAATCTGTGCACCTGCCTCAGCTATGGATTTTCCAGAAAACTATATGGTTCATGCTAACCAATGTTGGCACCATATTCCTGTTATCACTTCTCTAGTCTACTTTCTCTCTCATAGGGACCATGGCAGTAGCCCTCTAATTGGTCTCAATGATTCTTATCTATCTTCTTCTATTTTACCACTGGAGTTACCTTTCTAAAATGCAGATCTGATGAGGATGTTTCCATGCTTAAAATCTTTTCATTCTACCTCATGATATAAAGAATCAAACCCCAATATCATGTAGGGTATGGTTTAGCCAGGAATATATAACCTAACCTTAATCATAAGGAAATATCAGACAAACCCAAAATGAGGAACATTTTACTTAAAACAGTGGGGTGGATGGAAAGGGAAATTGAATATTTCAAAAATTTCTATGTCACAAAGATTTAAAAAATTACCATAAGCTACCCCCTCACACCCATTAGGGTGGTTACTATCAAAAAAAAAGAAGAAAATAACAAGTGTTGGCGAGGAAGTGGAGAAGGAGAACCGTTGTATACTGTTTGTGCAGATGTAAAATGGTACAGCTGTGGTGGAAGACACTATGGGGGTTTCCTAAAAATTAAAAATAGATTTACCATTACTAATCCAACCAATTACTATCCAACAATTGCACTTCTAGGTATACATCCAAGGGAATTGAAAGTAGGATCTTGAAGAAATACACTTACGTTCATAGCAGCATTATTCACAATAGCTAAAACATAGTCACAACCCAAGTGTCCACGGATGGAGGAATGCAAAAGCAAAATGTGGTGTATACATACCATAGAGTATTGTTAACAAGGCAGGAAATTCTGACACATGCAACAACATGAATGGATCTTGAGGAAATTACGCTAAGTGAAATAAACCAAATGCAAAAGACAAATACTGTATGAGTCCACTTATATGAGGTTTCTATATAGTCAAACTCATAGAGGCAGAAAGTAGAATGGTAGTTGCCAGGCACCAGAGGAGAGAGAAGAATGGGGAGTTATTGTTCAATGGGAATAGAGTTTCAATTTTAAAAGGTGAAAAATTTAGGGGGATGGATGGTGGTGATGGTTGGTCACACAACAATACAAATCCATTTGCTATCTTTGAACTGCATACTTAAAAATGGTTAAGATGTAAATTTTATATTGTAGTTATTTCACCTCACTAAGAAAAATGAAAAATGTAAAAAAAAAAAAAAGACAAAGAAAGGACATGCAAATGTTCCAGATTAATGAGGCTGAAAAGCAGAATAACAAAATGCAACACTTGATCATACACTGGTTCTTGTATTGCAGAAAAGTGAAGGCTATAATGGATACTATTGGGCCAACTGAAAAAAAGAAAAACTAGAATGTGAACAGTAGATTAGATAAAATTTTATTAATTAATTTTATTAGATTTTATTAGTGTTAAATTTACTAAAGTTGATACTTCATTGAGCTATGTAAGAATATTTTTGTTTTGGGGAAATGCACAATGACATATTTTTT
>NC_138369.1:111650679-111668226 GCF_054177405.1 Leptonychotes weddellii | reverse complement strand
CAGGGTCCTGGGATCGAGCCCCGCATCGGACTCCCTGCTCCGCGGGAAGCCTGCTTCTCCCTCTCCCGCTCCCGCTGCTTGTGTTCCCGCTCTCGCTATCTCTGTCTCTGTCAAATAAATAAATAAAATCTTTAAAAAAACAAAAAAAAAGAAGTTCTCTTAAGTGACTTCCACTTAATTAGCTTGTGGAATGCATTGACAATTTCCATTCCTTTAGAGCACAAAGATCAATGCCCAAGCCTCCTTGAAGCTCATCATGGTAGATCCCTTCTGAATTTTTGCACACCTGTGTTTTCTTAGTTTATGTGGTATGCTTGCCCGGAGCCAGCTATACTCTCAGATCTATATATGCCCTTTTTGCATTTGTTATAAATAACAAGGCATTTTAATTGCTACATAAACTTGTGAGTCATGAATATGAAAAAAATTACTTCTAAGAAAACTATAATGATAATGTTCTAAATGGTGAATTGCTAATAAAAAATTGATATGCAGTAGACCAGGCAGCTCTTAAAGATTTGGGGAAATGGTAGTAATCTAGATGCATTCCGCACTCGGTCTACTTCACAAACATCTTTAATAATTCACTTTAAATAAAAAAGCAGCTTGAAATGTATTAATGTTTAGGACAAGAAAGAAATAACAGCTTTATTCAACAGGTCAATGTTTAGAGAAAAGGTTTTGGCTTTTCATCAAAATATTGGGCCAATAAACATGTACAAGTTCTAAATTAACATATTACTTTAGAAATGTATTTTTCTTACTGATTATTTAATTGAACCAGCTTCTAAATAATTAACCTGCCAGTCAGTGGGACCAATCATATTGGGTAAGATGGCTCACTCTGTAAGTGAAGTGATGGAGGCAGGGTAGTATGAAGGAAAATTTTATTTAACACATGTAACATCTGTGGTAGGCATTGTTTTGCTCTAAATACTTTAAACATGTTCATTCATTTAATTTAGTTCTTGTCCTTATAACTAGTACTTATTAGGAAGGTACTAGTATTACCACTTTCATTAAAGATGAAACCTAGGCACCAAGTGGCCAACATCACCCGTCTACTAAGTGGTAGAGTAAGGCTCAAACCAGCACACTGTAGTGCCAGATATCTGGGCTTTCCCCCCCTAGTCTTAGACTGTTTCTTGAGGTTTTCTACATATAATGACTAGTCCTAAAATGCTTTCCACCTCCCACTATGTCCATAGTGCAATGTAACACCACAGTATGTGGTGTTTCTTTTTATTTCTACTTTCCTATACAAAGGTTCTAAACATTTCAGCTTTGACAATTCTTAAAGTTAAGCAATAGCTGGAAGTGGGTAATATTTCTTAACTGAATTTAAAATGAGCCCATAGTTTACATATAATGACAAAATTGTTATGAATGTTTCCTTATAGTAATTTACAAAGTCTTGTCCAAGACAAATAGCATTTATAATCTTATTTCCAAGTTCATTTTGGAAGATGAGGACAAGGACGTTTGTCTCTTCTAATTTTAAAGATAATGACATATTTCTTCAAGTAGAATATTTTGAAATCTAAAACCATTTTGAGGAGGGGTACCTGGGTGGTTCAGTCAGTTAAGCAGCCAACTCTTGGTTTTGGCTCAGGTCATGACCTGGGGTTGTGAGATCTGGGTTGTGAGATCAGGCCCCATATGGGGCTCTCTGCTCAGTGGGGAGTCTGCTTCTCTCCCTCTTGGTCTCCCTCTGCCCTTCCCCCCACTCATGTGCTCTCTCTCATTCTCTCTCTGCCCCAAATAAATAAATAAATCTTTAAAAATTAAAATTATTTTGGGGATGAATTTAGATGACTCTTTAAAATGAATAATTAAAATGTTAACAGCAGTTTTGGTACCCATATGCTCTAACTGTTAACTCCAGAAGGAAACAGCATATCTAGATTTCATATAGCTGTGGATGATGACTATGGCTGTGATTGAATTTCCTTGTCCATTCCTTAATCTCCACAATTCCATACCGTTTTATTTGCATCTGGAATTGCAGGTTTTCAACATCTGTTTCACAGTTAATAGTGTTTCACACAGAAGCTTATAGTTTTGTTTGTTTTTTAATAAGCAAATGCTTCTATAGAAACTACAAAGAAAGACACAACAGTGGCCTTTGAAGTCTCATAAATGTTAAAAAGAAATGGGTTGAAGCCAAGGCCACTTGGCTTTTAAAGATCACTATAGCTTCCTCATGAAAGTTCCAGCTTTTATATTAGTCTCAAGAGAGTTGCAGTTGTCGTCAGTCTTTTATGATGCTCTGTCCCTGTGATTTTAAATGAACAGAGAATATTCTGAAGGAGAACAAAGTATTTACCAGTATTTTGATTTTCACAGTCTCTTGTCAATAGCATTAGCATCGAAATTATTTTGATATTTTTCTCTTATTAGTGAAAAATGTTTTAAGTCTAAATAGTGTAGTGTTTATGTAGTACTGATAAATGGGCAAAAGTAGGAAAAAAATAAACGGTAACTTCACGCACAAGGTCATTTTTAGCTCTTTAAATTAGTATCTTCTCACTTTATATTTATTCATTGATAATTCTTATCAGAGCATTCGAAATGTTATACATACTCCATGTTTAGAGACAACTTCTAATTTATCACTCAGGTATACATATATGGAAATTGAATTGAAAAGAAATTTTGTGTCATTATTGCTGAGACCTATTGTTAGAAATAATAAAATCAGATTAGGACATGGCAAAATATTGAGGTGAAATTCAAAGCACTTCTTTTCTATACTGGCCACAGGTTCAGGTTAGGAATAGAAGCTCCATCGGCTATCATTGGTTTGCAGACTCCCACCAGTTGTGATTTTGGACAATCCAAGTGGTCAAAGTAAGATCAGAGGCTTCTTTGGTGGGAGGATGGTCATATGAGTTATGGGTCCACAGATGGGCCTGGCCCAGAATTTCTCTGATGGAGTGACTGAAAAAAACAAACAAACAAACAAAAAACAACAGTCATAGATTCATTGACTTCTAGAGCAACACTGATCATTGAACCCACGTAGCTTAATTCATTATTCTGTAATAAAAGGAAATAGAAGCTTAGAGAGAATCAGGACTAGAAGAAAAAAAGCAATAAATTAAGTCCTGACTTAGTTATGCCTACTCCTAGCCCAATGCATTTATCTATAGCTGTTCTCTGCTAAACTCCTATTCTGTATTGTCTATTCTTTTTCACACTTCTTTCCTCAATTTTCTTCTCTCTCCCCTCTCCAGTCTGGCTTCTTTTACATTTTCCTGCACATAAGGTCATATTCTTCATATTCTTTTCTTCTTTTTCTCCCCTTGCCTTTTCTGGATGGTTTTCTGCTCCCACTCCCTTTCCTCCCATTCTGTTTTCTTTTCTTTCTTTCTTTTTCTTTTCTTTTTTTTTAATTGACTCTGAAATTTAGTCTATTTCAAGTGACTTAATGTGTTTAATTTGATCATAGGTGAAGCTATAGCCCAATTCCCCCCTAACATTTCAGGGCACAAGGCAATGGTACAAATGGGGGCTGTTACGTGTACATACTCTTTAAATGTTATAAATCAAACTAAAAAAATGTTCAGTGAAATATACTTTCCTCCTGATCTGACAAACACCTATTTAAAAATATTGGGAAGGCAGGCTTGAATTTAATGTTCGCAGACTCATGAGACTCCTATGCCTAAATGTGGTGACAGAGGAAGAACTGACCCTCAGCTCCTGACCCTTGATCCTTGACCCACCCTTCTTTTTCTGCCCACCCTTGGTTCAGTCCCACACTATGAGGGGCCTCGTGTACATGTGTGTGTACCCAGTCTGCACTTGTAAGCATAGTCCCTAGCACCCATAAATGGCTACTTCTCACCCATTTCCTCGGCCTAGGGTTGCATACTGGAGGGACAGTCTTCCCTGGAGATTATAGACCTGGAAAAGAAGGTTGGCCACTGGAAACAGATATAAGGCCTTTTGAGCAGGGAATTCTGAGATTCTAGAATTCAAGGTTAACTAGAACTTAATCTAGAAAGGGAGTCATGGACTCTGAGTAGGCACGTTTCTCTGAGTTGACTTAAGATAAAAAAACCTTGGAAATAAAAAGTGACTAAACTCTAGATACTGAACTTTAGGTATGCCAAACTGTTGACAGTCCTGGTGTAGGAAAATAAATATTCTTGAAGAAACCTGCTCAAATGCCTTGAGTGTGTTATCTAAGATTTGTTGCTAAGAAAACTAGAGACCTTAACCAATCATTATAGGATCATTGGCAGTATCAGCTGGGTGTTGACCTAACTAACCTAGGTTCTAAGAGGTGTGGCTCTCTAATGGTTGTGACCTTGAAGCTGTGAGGTAATCAATACAGCAAATCACTTCCAGGATATGGTTGAAAATGTGTTTCAAAATTTCAAGCTTAGGGCGCCTGGATGGCTCAGTTGGTTAAGTGTCTGCCTTTGGCTTGGGTCGTGATCCCGGGGTCCTGGGATTGAGTCCTACATTGGGCTCCTTGCTCCGTGGGGAACCTACTTCTCCCTCTCCCTCTGCCTCCCTCCCCCCTCTGTCTCTCACGAATAAATAAATAGAATCTTAAAAAAAAATGAAACTTAATGAAGTATAAAAAGAAGTGAGAAGTTGTCAAAATGAAAAATATTCAAACAGACCCAGTGTCTGGGACATGAGTTCTAGAGCAAGAGTTCATTTCAGTAAACTTTCTAAGCAAAGAAATGCATGATGGAATCTTGAACAAACTCTGGGCATCTTCAAGTGCTATGTTCTCTGCCATCTACTCCATTTTGAAGATTATGATCATGTACTACTGTGAAAAGTTTATAAAATTGTGTTTTATGAGCCCAAATGGTGTGTATATGCATACCAAAATATTTTGAGCCAAGAAACATCTTTGGATATTTTTTTTGACAGAGGAACAGTAGAAATTTCTGTGTTTGAAACTTAAGGAGAAAAATGTGAATTCCAAACGAAAACACAATCAGAAAACTGGAAAGTAGGGAATGCTGGTTGAGAACTTAGTCAGCATTTAGTTTTCTTATATTCTGTTGGTAGCCATAGTCTTTTCAAATATATCTTGTAAAGAGAGCCCTGCTATGTAGCATAATATAACTAAAATACTATACTGGAAAGCAAAATAATTCTGTTTGCTTGAAATATAGTTATTGGTAATTTTACATTCATTAAGTAAATGTGTGAATGAGTGGATGGATACATTTTTTAAATTAATATTTTAATCATAGCTACGATATGCTTACAAACCTTAATCTCCCCCCTCCTCCCTCCCTAACTTCTTTAATCAAATTTTAGTCATGCTCTGTATATATTGTTGCTATTCATTTATTTAAGATGATATTAATACAGTTTTCAGATTGTTTTAAAACATAATAATCCATAATATAATTGCATCATAAATTGATGTAACTGTGCACCTATTATTCGATAAGTTTGCCTGCATTGTTTTGTTATGATAGGTAATATTTTGTGGAAATGTGTAGACTTGATATTTGTTCCTCTCTCCAGTTCCTCTGAAGTAAATTTGTGGGTTTAAAGTTTGGGTCAAAATATGAATATTTTAAGCCCTTCGAGATGTTGGAAAAAGATCTTCCTGAATGGTGGTGTATTTTAAAACCTTTGTGGCAAAGCATTAGATTGTTTTTTACTCTCACTCTTGCCAACAGTGTTCATTCTTTTAATTGATTTTCTTTTATACTAACTTACTCAATATTAATTTACTAACATTAAAAACTATTTTGTAAGGATATTCAGTGTGGAGTCTGTATTTGGAAATGAATGTCAGCATAGATCAAGATATTTAAATATCTTTCCAGATATAAAAACAGAAATAATATGGCTAAGATATTAACTGAAGGGTCCAGCCTGAGAAATTGTAAATTTGTAATTAATTTAATAATCAATATGAGGATGACATTCATAAAGGAGTCTATGCTCAAGTTTATCAAGGCATGTAACATAAGGCTGAACTTCAAGCAGCTTTGAAGTATTTCAGGTGTTGCAGCTGGAAAATAGAAAATGTGTGACAACTAGCTTGACAGGTGTCAGAGATTGCCTTGTGAAAGTTCTAGTATATTGTTCAAAACTACTGCAAGGAAGCAGTATATAGAATTTCTTCAACAAGGTCATAGCAGTTCCTAAGAGGATAGGACAGAGAAGACAATGAAAAAAATTGGAGTTAAAAGTGCACATAAGTCAGCTTTTAATGATTCCAAGGTCATGATTTTAAAATTATGGATACTGACTTTTCGTACTGCACCAAGGTAGATACGTGTATTTAGAGGTGGAGAAGGGGAGTGCAGATTGTTAAGAGGCCCAGGGCATGATGAATGTCTCTGGAGAGTGGGCATGCCACCCCTTCAGAATAGCTGGTACTGCTATACACAATGATTAACCTGTAAGGCAACAAAAAAAATAGACTTGTACCACATTGTACTCTATCATTCTCTGATGTCGTTTTTCAGGAGATGCCCTGGGAAAAAGGACACTTCATCATGGGTCGGTGGGTGGGTAGGTGGGGATTAGTGTAGAAGTGGCAAGTATATCCTGAATCTTAATGTATTCATATTTCTATTTTATCCATTTTATTATTGGATTCTATGTTTTCATATGTAATACGAAGCATTGTTCTAAAAATGAAGAATAGAATTTAGCTTATTTTAAATCAAAAATTGGGGGTGCCTGGGTGGCTCCGTCGGTGAAACGTCTGCCTTTGTTTGGCTCAGGTCATGAAACCAGGGTCCTGAGATCAAGTCCCACATCGGGCTCCCTGCTGGGCAGGGAGCCTGCTTATCCTCTCCTTCCCATTTGTGCTGTCTCTCGTTATGTCTATTGCTATCACTGTCTCTCTCAAAAAAATAAATAAAATCTTTAAAAAAATAAAATAAACAGAAAATTTAACTCTGATGCTAAAAGAAATACCAGACTCATAGTCCTAAAAGTTTCCCAAAAACATTTGTTAGACTTGTTTATGTTTATAAAAAAATATTCTAGACAGAAGAAATGATGGAAAGGAACAAATATATTACGGTAACATGAAAGAAATTTAGTCTTTCTCTTCCTTAAAAAATATTAATCATCACCATCAATTAAGTTTAATTGAGCACAAAGTAGGTGCAGAACAGTATGCTATGCATTAAGAACAAGTAAAGCTATGATACAATCCATGGTGCTCAAGGGATTTATAATCTCTTTAGAGCATCCAGGCATGAGCATAAACAAATAAATGGCAATAAAAGAAGCCAAGGCTCAGTGCCAAGTGATTTCTCTAAACATAAGTTGTCTGAGCCATAGCAAACAAAGTGATTCATTTAAAATTTTAATTATTTTTATTTTCTTAGAATTTACATGTATATTTAAAACTTTGTTAACATCACCATAGATTCTTGAACCCTTCACGAAATACAGATACATCCACCATAAATAATATAAGTCTCAAGAGTACTATGGGGGAAAAATAAAACTGAGACTGTACCTGTCAGACAATAAATCAGAGAGAGAGAAATTTCAGCAGAGAGCATCAGGTCTTACAAGTCTACAAACTCCTGTACCTCTCCAGAGGTCAAAGTGACAGGTAGCATCATGATGGCTTCTTCCATGGTAATATTCAAAGTCCGTTTCTGGAATCGTCCATGGATTGGTTACTGGTAGGGTCCATTTATAAAGGCATCTATGTATTATAATGTCCTCTTAATTCAGAATCTAGACATGTGATAACATCACTTTCCCAGAACATCGCCATAAGCTCATCCACCCAAGCTCTAATTCTTGAAATTATTGTTGACTCTTTTCTTCTTCATCCCCCAATCAATTTTTTCTAACTCCTATTTTTGCCAGTCACTCCATTGCTGAGTTCAATTTATTTTTTCTTACTGTGTATCTCACTGCTATCATTGAAACTCCAGCTGGTGTAGGCCATTCATTATGCCCTCATAAAGGACTTTGGTCTCCTATTTTGGTAGACTTCCCTGCCACCACTTCATCCTGCAACTGCTTAAAGACTAACCTCCAGAAAATGTCTTTACTTATGCCTCTCTTCCCTTTCCTTTCCCTGGCTTAGCAACCTTCCACATTTTCCAGTGAACAATTTTTAATAGTCCTATCAATAACATAATCTTTTCCTCAACACAACTATTGTTTTTATCATTCTCATGACATCTAATAGGGTAATGCCTTGAAGTTCATTGTATTCTCTTTTTCTCCTCATAGTGTATATGCTGGTTGAGTCTGCAAGTTTTGTCCTAACCATATTTGTACACTATGTTTGTACCAAGAGGGTACAACCATGAAACAGTCCTCTGAATTACATTAATCCCTATTTAAACAGTGTGCTCATTTCTTGGGGCTGCCTTAACAAAGTACTACCAGTACTGGGTGGTTCAAACAACGAAATTTATTGTCTCACATTCCTAGAGCCTATAAATCAAGATCGAGGTGTCAGTAGGCAGGGTTGTTTCTCTCTGAAGGCTGTAAAGAAAAATGTGTTCCATGCCTCTCTCCTAGCTTCTGGTGCTTTAATCTTTGGCATTCTTTGGCTTGTAGCAACATAATTCCAATATTCACATGGCATTCTACCTGTCTCTGTCTTTGTGTCCAGATTTTCCCTTTTAATATAGACACAGTCATATTGGATTAAGAGTTACTCTAATGACCTCATTTTAGCCTAATAATCTGCAAAGACCCTATATCCCCATAAGATCATTTTCAAAGGTATTGGGGGTTAAAACGTCAACATCTTGGAGACACAATCCAACCCCAAACAGCCAGTACGATTTTAGATTAATGTGGACTGCAGAGGATTGTGTTTTTGGGGGTTGGTCTTTTGTTTGTTTGCTTGTTTTTTAGGAAATTGATTTGTAGCTTCTTGACTATGTTTCTGTTCTATCCCTGAAGTGTTCATTTGAACTTGCAAACTACATATAAATTGTCTACCTTCTCCAATCCTTCTATTCCCCCTTTAAATATCTTTTCATATAGATTTAGAATACTTGCTGTTAAATTTCCTTCCTGTTCTTTTAAAATAACTTTAGCAGTTTGGGTCAGGAAGCCCTGATAAAGTACTTAAGTATTTCCAAGTGACACACTGTACATTTGTTTATGTTCCAGTTAGCTGGGTTCATTGGTTTGCATGATTATCTAATCACATTACTATACAATATTGCAAAGTGGAAATCTGAATAAGCTTTCCATGATTGGTCATCATAGAAAATAGAATCTTGATTTGCTATGGTTCCAGATGGTGGTTTGCTTATAATAGTTTAGATTTAATCATAATCATTATAAACTAAACGCAGCTAAATTATACTATCTTAGAGAGAATTTTCATGTTGTTTGCAACCATAGGCTCTTGCAGAAGGCGTGTCCTTATCCTTTGTAGAGTTAGGAATAGACTATTATTACTATGCCATTCTTTGAATGTTGCCATTCTCTTTACCATAAAGAATTAATCCTTAAAATTAGTGCTTCCCAGTCATGAATGTTATTTATTTGTGATTCGTCTTTTGAGCACCAAGTAGAATACTTTTTTGATGTTGAGAAGCCTGCTCTCCAGTTAACATCACAGGTATGTTGAGATTATTACCAACATTATCAATTTGTTTTGAGAAAATAGTTTAGCATACGTTAGTATAAAATATCCCTAGTTTTTTAAATTATTTATTGGCAGATATAAATTCGGTATGCAATATTTTATGCTAGCTGTCCAGAACCTGGCTCTGTACGGCTTACAGAACATTTATTTTTACCACCTAAGTCATAAAAGTTGTTTTCCATATCTTCAGTCAAACTTAACTACAGGCAAGAAGAAGTGAAGAAATTACCTGTCACATTATTCACAGGCCAGACCAAGATACTGTAAATACCATGGCCCACTAAGCTAATTTAGAAGAAAAAATGGAAAGAGGTTTTTAAAAGATGGCATTTGTATGTAATATATGTAGAAGAGTTTAGGGTTTTGACAGTTTGAGATTGTATCCTCTTTAGAGAGAATGCATAATGACTTTTATTTCTTTTGAAATATGCATAACTTCTTGAAGGTAACTTTCAACTCTCATTAGCACTTTTCAAAGCAAGTTTCCCATCTTTATGAAAGCAGAGGGTATGACATACCTGAACTTTGAATAGAGTGAATGTTTACTTATCAACAATTCAATCATTTCCCCTCTTGTTTGGATCTTTCACTCCATTAATTTGTGGGAGAAAAAAAAAAAAACCTACTGTGGACATACAAGTTTGGGTTTGACTGTTCTATTATTAAGTCTCCTACCTAATCAACATTACAAGAATATATCTAATTCTAGCTAAAGTATGGAATGCTTTTAAGATCTGTTTGTGGGAATGAGTTTGTGGATAAAAGTGTGGCTATTGTTGATTGTCCATCCTTGTTTCTTACTGACCTGTAACCTTTTACAAGTTAACTTCTTTCAACTATAATCTCCTCATCTACAAAGTGAGAGTTTTAATGATACCTGCATCATGATTACCTTGATTATTATGTCAGGGTTTCTCAACCTCAACACTATGACATTGTACCAGATAATTCTTTGTCGTGGAGTGCTGCCCTGTGTTTTGAAGGATGTTTAGCCACATATCTGGTCTCTGTTTACTAGATGCCAGTGTAGCGCTCCGCCCCTCAGGCATGACAACCAAAAATGTCTCCAGATATCACTAAAAGCCTGCTGGAAGGCAAAATTCCCCCAGTTGAAGATCACTGGATTACATGAATATCAATATCTGCATCTATAGAGAGAGCTTTGCACAGTTTCTGGCTTATAAGTGCTCAGTAAACTTTGGCTATGATTATCATATAGCTGACAGGCTTTTATAATATCTTCTCTGAAGAGCCATACTCTTTAAAAACATGAACACTATCTCTGTTCTCTTTATATAGGTACATGCGTATATAGATCTATATCTGAATATATGTGTACATGTATATTAGATATTTTCCAGCTATTATTCAAAGTAATGAAGGGCATAACAAAATAGTTAATATCTACCCAGAGCCATCAAGCCTCATTAGATTCATTCTCTTGGCCAATACATATTTTACAAATTATCAAAACTTTCCAAAAGAGATGGACTTAAATTTCTCTCTCTCCTACGTGACCATGTAAGAATAAAATACAGACATAGGAAATGGCAGACAGTAGAGTGAAAATATTGGTGTCTATTATACAACATGATAGGGATTATCACCAGTGAGGATTTTTTTTTCCTCTAACCCCATGGCTGGGCCCAAAAATAGACCTCAATTTTTTTTTTTTTTAATGCTGCTTGATTCCTAAAAGCCTAAAATGGGAAGCATTAAAAGTTTAAAATGGGAAGCAGTATGTGAAAATGTAAAAACTGGTTTAGGTAATTCCATTGTCCTAACGGTATTAATAGTAATAGCTTGATTTGTTTCATTTTTTATATATTTTGAGGCCTTTCCCTTGTCTCCTGTAATCCCCTCAGCTGTGCTCTTTAGGTAGGGATTATTTCCACCTGCTTATAGACATGGAGACTGAGACAGAGGTCATACTCCTATTAAGGGACAAATATGGGGCCAAATAATATGTCTCAAAGAATATAAGTTTCCCCTACCCCCCAGGCCGTCAGATGTCTAAACACAGCTCCCACTGCCGTAGCCATGAGCCATTCTGAGAAACTTGCATGATGTTTCCACTCATGAGCTATTTCAAGTGACTTAATCCTTCACAGTGCACTCCAGGGTTATTCCCTCTAACAGGCTTTGGTAATGCTTTTAGTACATTACTCTACATGAATTGTACTCTTAAATATTCTTCTGGACACTCATTTAGTTGAGTTTTGTAGTAAGAGCACACTGACATTGTTAAGGTTAATGACTCAGTGTTTTACAAGTTGAAACACATTTGAGGTTAAATTGATTGTTTGGATCATTTTATTCAACATCGTGAAGGCCCTGAGTGTGGATGTTACTTACTGCCTTGGAGGAACATCTTTGTTACACCCTTAATGGTGTGGTATCGATAGTGATAACATATTAGCAAGCCTCCCATTACTCTAAAAGTGTTTCTGAAATGTGGGCTATAAAAATTACTGCTAGTGAATTTACGCTGGCATATCGGTACTCTATGATAAAAAAGCATTTATCATTTTATATATTGCATGGTATGCTCATTTAAAATCCTGTCACATAAAAATCATTAATTCCACTGTCCCCATGACAGTGTTAATGATCAGAATTTCAGTCTCTCAGCCAAGGCTGCACAATTACTAAATGGCAATAATAATAATAATAATGGCTAACATTTACAGAGTGGCTACTATGTACTAGGCATTATGTTAAATGCTTTGTTGTATATAAAGACATTTATTTCTTAGAAAGTTTAAGTAGCTTTTGGTGTCCATGTAAGTCTTAAGGAGGAATCTGAAGCCAGTCTGATTTCAGAGATTATTCCCTTAACTTAAGCTTCCTCCCTACACTCCATTCCTAGAGCTGGACCTTGAGTCAAGTCCTCTGGCTTCTTCTTCTGCCTCCAGATTTCTCATTTGCCTGCCTCTCTTGTTCCAAGATCTTATGTTGATTGATCATTATATACTAGTTTCTCAGTATCAGTGTACCTCCAGTGCTTAATGCACTGGCTAAGACACTCAACGAACACCTGGTGAATTAACCTGTTACTCTTAATTTGCATATTTACAGGAGCCTTTGAAAAGATCTGTGTTTATCCCAACTAAATGACTTAGTTATGGGTGTATATAACATGTTAGGCCAGCACTGGAAGAGCATGCAGACCTCTAGGGACATCTGAAATTTCACAATGTAAGTAATTGTCTTATCTTAAAAACATGATGTAAGGCTGGCCCTTCTTTAGTAACTCTATTCTTATAAATTATTCTTAAAATGCTATGCTATTATAACAAGAAACATAAAGAACCCAAAATCTTCCAAAGATAAAAAACACATGACAAAGTAATAAAAAGCATAATATCTACAAAGGAATGAGAGTAAGACTGGCATCAGGATCCTCATCAGCAAGTTAGGATAGTACCAGAAAATGGGGAAACGCCTTTAGAGTTTTTAGAGGAAGTTATTTTAAACCTAGAATTCTAGACCCACTCTATCAATCAGTTGTGTAAACAGAATCAGGACCTCTCTATTGCATGGGCTCACAAAGCTTACTTCTCATGTATGTATTCTTAGAAAATTTCTTTAAGATGCTACAAAATGAGGAGAAGAATAAGAAAAAGGGTGATATGGAATACAGGAAACAGTGACTGTCATTCAAAAGAATACCGAATGGAAGAAATAGGAGTGAAGCTATACAGCTATCCAAAAAACAAATGGTCCAATAAGAAGCAAAGGGACAGAGACATCTGGAAGGGCACAAAGATCAAAGCAAAATCCAAAATTCATATGAGAGTTATAATTTAAATATGAAACTTCCAATTTAAAATAGAGTATCAATCAGTGAAGCTTAAGAATGGAATGGATTTCAACCAATGAATAGAACAAGTAATAAGCTGGCAGATATTTGGAATATTTGAAAACAGAAGATGTTTCTTCACTCAATAAGGAGGAGGGGAAAAAAAAAACAAAAAACAACAATCAGAAATTCTGCAGAGAAGGGAAAAAAACAAAATCTGAAGTTAACTGATGTGTCTCTAGATTTTGATCAATAAGTAAGAAAGGAAAATCTATATGAGTAGTATTTTTGAGTGGAATGAGGTTGTTTTATTGGTTAGAAATGTATATAATTCTGATAGCCTACTTGCCTCAGTAGTGAATGATAGTTACATAGTTAAAATGTTATACATATTGTTTACTGTACATTTCAACTTTTGAAATAAAGCTATATATAAATAATTATGATAATACAGTAGAATGTAAATAATAGGAATTTTGTCAACATAAAAGTAGCAAATGTTGCATATTTGGAGATTAAAGAAGCATAGGGGCAATAATATATTAACTCTATATGGGGAGAAATTAAGATACAATTGAGAGTTGGTGGAACTAAAAATAGAGATTTAAGTATTTTTAAATATTAAAAATATGCATGAGCTAAGAATAGTGATTATAACCATGTTTGGGGTAAAAGGAGTAATTTGATGGCTGTTTATGAACTAAATCTATCTTTAAATATGCAATGTTAATACATTATTTAAATTTATGAATTAATAAAGAGTAATATTAGTATGTAATTCAGAAAAATTAATAAAACCATCAAGATAAGTAAAAACTGAAGCTCATATGGGTAGTAAATAAAACTAATTATTTACTACTCTAATGGTATACGAGTAAATAAAGTATCAGAACTACAAAGAAGAAAAGGATTGGGGGAAGGAGAGAGGAAAAAGAGAAGGTCATTAATTCAGTAATTGAGAGAGGAGAAATGACCCCGTCAAGTAGCAAAGCAGGAATTAGAAACCAGAGAATAATGAACTCATTTCACACTGGATACATTTCAAATGGAGACATTCTAGCAAAGCTAGTACTCTAGATTTGTCGGATTCATGTATATTTTATCTTGTCACTGATTGAGCAAAATCAGGAGTTGAGAAGATTTCTGTGAACATCATCATGCAAGAGAAAAAGAAAATCTAGGAATATATTCTGTGAATACACTCTTTTTCCAGGTAATGAGGTAGAACATACGTGATTTTGCTCACTAACAATGTTTCTTTAGTAGTTTCGGCTTCATTTGACAAAACTGGTATCTTTACTATGATGATATTACTCATCACTCATCACTCATCACTATAGGTACAAATGAACATTATTATAGAGATGGTTTAAGATTGTTGTCTTCTTCTAATATACATGAATAATCGAAAGTAACTTTTAGCTTAAACACTGTTATCTGATTGTTTTATGGGTGCAAATCTTGGGCCCATATCAGCTGTATGAGAGCAGGACGAAATCATATTCCTTAGTCTCTAATATTTAATTTCAATAAAAATAAATACCAGGTATATCATATTGCAGTTTAAAACTTAGAAAAACTTAAATCAAGCTAGACATAATCTCAAGAATTCACACCAATACTTCTAATTATTTTGAGGAATTATTTATAAGATTCTCAGTTGTATGTCCTTGGCTAGAAAAAGAAATTTAGAGAAATCTAAAATAATTAAATATATATATATATATATATATATATATTCTCCAAGTCTCAAGACACTTAGTTTTAAATTTACATACATATATATAATCTTAAATTCTAAAAGAATCACATCTTTTTTGCATAGCAGATGTTTCCTCTTTTAAAGGTAAAAACTATCACAGAGAAGTATTAGACGAGTTCTTGGAGAGATTTGGAAAGCTTTAATATGTTAGCTTTGGAAACTTAAAATGAATTCATTTTTTTTTCCCTGAACATCCCTTACCAGTGTCTGTACTTCATTTGCCTTTTGTCCCACAAATACATTTTAGTCTTAACCAAGCTTGAGCCAACTAACCAGACCATGTGCCATTGTATTACGTACACTCTGTGACAAATGGACCTTGTTTCATTTCAAAGGATTTGAACTTGAAATCTCTCCCAACAGTTATAAAGCAAATGTCTTTCCTCCTGTCAGCCATTGCCTAATTTAAACTTCCCATCTGCATTTCTAATTATGATACAGAAAAATCTGTGTCTAACAAAGAGTTGTTTGTTCTTTCCCCCCCCTCTCAGGAAGGACAAATTTAGGCATATGGCTAAAAAGAAGGACAGCATTTTCATTTCACACCTTAAAAATGCCATCTAATAATTCTTTATTGATTTTTTTAGGTGCCCGATGTTTACTTTTGAAACACATTTTGGTATTCTTTTTTCTTTTTTCAAAGATTTTATTTATTTATTTGACAGAGAGAGACACAGTGAGAGAGGAACACAAGCAGGCGGAGTGGAAGAGGGAGAGGCAGGCTTCCCGCCAAGCGGGGAGCCCGATGCGGGGCTCGATCCCAGAACGCTGGGATCATGACCTGAGCCGAAGGCAGGCGCTTAACGACTGAGCCACCCAGGCGCCCCAACACATTTTGGTATTCTTATTAAAGTTTATGTAACCATTTATTTCTGTTTTAAAATAATAAAAATTGAAATAATTTATAACATATTATTTAATGTCAAAAATGTAAAATACATACATTCAGATATTATTTCTAAAGTCTTATTTATGTACCTGACCAAATGAATGCTTTTCTCCAGTGCTTTCTTATACCACACAGTAAAATGTTTTCTTTTTGTTTTTGTTTTTTGTATTTTTATTTTTAGCTCTGTGATGTTGGACACAATATGAGAAGTCCCACTTGATTTTTAAAAAATTTTTTTATTGTTATGTTAATCACCATACATTACATCATTAGTTTTTGATGTAGTGTTCCATGATTCATTGTTTGTGCATAACACCCAGTGCTCCATGCAGAATGTGCTCTCTTTAATACCCATCACCAGGCTCACCATCCTCCCACCCCCTTCCCCTCTAGAACCCTACCTAGAGCAATCCACTTGATTTTGATAGAGTGATTGAATATAACACGTATGTCAGGAGCACAGAATATCTGGTGATTTGGGGCATGTTATAAGTTCACAGCAAAATACTAACATGAAGACTGTCAAAATCTGGCATTTTAGGTTTTTTCAGTTAAAATACCTTGAATAGATTGAACACAGTGAATGAATCATGCTCTTATCCAGAGAGATAGTTATTGTTCTAGGTAGAAATTGAAGTTACTTGATAAAATGGCTAGGTTTATACTACACAGTAGCTGGGCCATGGATAAACAGAGGGTTTAATTCTTTAACACATGAATTCAGTATCTTCCAGAAACACCAAACAACAAAACTAAAAATCAGATCATTGACTTTCATTGTGGTTTTGTAATATCTTTAGCTATAAAACAGACATTCAGTGAAGATACATAGCCATAGCTATATTGTAGAGTCTGTAACAAAAGTAATTACAGAAATACAATTTTTGCTTTAACAAAATTAAACTCTCTGTTCCTTGGAACTTCTCTACTCTCTCTCTCATATATATATATTTATATATATTTTTACATATATATGTTCTCTACTCTCTCTCACATATATATACTTATATATATGTTAATGTGTACTCATGTTGATCTGAACTTTATTAATATGTATATAGGAACTTTTCTCAATTTTAATAACCTATAAGCATCTCTTCAGAAAATATAGATTTAGAAGGCTTCTTATCTCTACACTGTAACCATGGACAAGAAGAGAGTCGATGGAAAAATAAGTCAGAGGCAGAGAAGCATTATCTGGTTTAAAATACATGAATATATATTTATATCTGTATCTATATGAACCTTTTACAGAACCCTAGTCTCCTAGCATTAATTAGTTAATGATTAACAATTATGATAGATCAATGATGAACTATTAATTATTCATTGATTGAAACTTTGGTTGAACTATAATATGGGCATAATATAGGCAATTGTGCCATATTCTGAACTTATAAACACAGTAATAAGTATATATATCTATATCTACATCCCAGGAGGACAAAAGTGACCATCTAATTCTCACAGGGAAGCCTGGGCATGCTATTTGATCTGGGCTTTATAAG
>NC_138369.1:111607533-111650179 GCF_054177405.1 Leptonychotes weddellii | reverse complement strand
AGAGAGAATGAGAGAGAGAGAACACCTGAGAGGGGATAGGGTCAGAGGACGAAGCAGACTCCCTGCCGAGCAGGAAGCCCGATGCGGGACTCGATCCAGGGACTCCAGGATCATGACCTGAGCCAAAGGCAGTCGCTTAACCAACTGAGCCACCCAGGCGCCCAGGAATTTTCTTTTTTTTTCAGATTTTATTTATTTATTTGACAGACAGACAGCGAGAGAAGGAACACAAGCGGGGGAGTGGGAGAGGGAGAAGCAAGCTTCCTGCAGAGCAGGGAGCCCGACGCAGGGCTCGATCCCAGGACCCTGGAATCATGACCTGAGCCAAAGGCAGGCACTTAACGACTGAGCCACCCAGGCGCCCCTAGTATTTTTATTTTTAAAGATTTGTTTATTTTATTTATTTTTTTAAGATTTTATTTATTTGACAGAGAGAGACATAGCGAGAGAAGGAACACAAGCGCGGGAGTGGGAGAGGGAGAAGCAGGCTTCCCGCGGAGCAGGGAGCCTGATGCGGGGCTCCATCCCAGGACCCTGGGATCATGACCTGAGCTGAAGGCAGATGCCTAACGACTGAGCCACGCAGGTGCCCCAGGAATTTTCTCCTTGGGCCATAACTCGAAATCATTTTAAAAATTAAATACCCCATTGGAAAGGTAAGGGGGGCTGCTCAGGTGGCTCAGTCATCAGAGCGTCTGCCTTCGGCTCAGGTCATGATCCCAGGGTCCTGGGATCGAGTCCTGCATCAGACTCCCTGCTCAGCGGGGAGCCTGCTTCTCCCTCTCCACCCGGCTCGTGCTATCTGTCTCTCTCTCTCTCAAATAAATCAAAAAAAAAAAAAAAAGGAAATGTAAGGGATCCCAATATCCCAAACGTTAAGCTGACAGCTCTTCTACATTTTATTTCCGGCTACTAGCAGTCCAGTGCCTGGCAATGAGAGACCTTTCTGTGTCCAGTTCCCTTCCTCTCCTTCGCCCACAAGCATCTCTTCCCCTACATGAGGATAGGTGTTTTCCATTCTCACACTGGCCGCAATCAAATCAAGAAAAACTCTAAGCTATGAGGCTCAGAGAGAAAACCACACACACACACACACACACACACACCCCATTTCTGTGACCTAGAAATTTGAATTCTCCAAGCTTTTATTACATCTATGTGTAAGCCTGATGCTTACCCATCAGAGCCATTTAGAGTGTTTTCAGAAAGGGATGAGCCCTCTGTAAGTCAATTAACCCGCTGAGATAAGTACAGTGGCAGGCTTTCCTTCAGAGAAGGGAAATACAAATGATTTGTGACTCTAATTAACTTCAAACACAGCAGCAGGAATACAATTTGGCACAGAATCCAAAGAGGAAATAGTCCATCTATATTCAGTTCTGGTGGCCAGAAGACCGTAATTGAATTTCCTTCCTAGCAGAGACACTCCTCATAGGGCAGGGTAAGGCAGGGGTAGGGGGTTTCCTAGCAATGAGGTTTCCCTGTTCTATGAAGCTCTGTATCCAAAGCAGCCCTTTGAATGTCCTGGAAACCGTTCAAGGTGTGGATACACTGTCCTCAACTTTCTCATCCAGCCTTGTCAATCTTGTACAAAAAGGCGGAGATTGGGCTGACCAACCCCGTGGAAAGGGCATGGGAAGGAGACAGGCTGTGAGCCTTGAGGACCAGCAGAGGGAGGGCACCTCTGCCCTATCTGCTCCCTGATGCCCAAATGCCTCCACTGGAAACAAAGTCTGGCATTCCTCAATGAAAAAGAGATCTTTAAATGTCTCCACAGTTGTTAACTCCCCTTGGAAGAAGGAACACAGTGTCTTAACTCAAGCAGGTTGAGATATGAATGACTGATACTAGTTCCTTCTCAGAAAGCGGATTTTCACTAGTCATGAGGAAAGACTGTGGGGTCTCCGGGTGCCTGACCGGGGGTGGGGAGATGCCAAGAGGTGAAATGGCACAGAAGGGAGACACCAGGGTCCCAAAGCCACGCTTGGCCCCATCGCTTCACAGCCTTGCTAACAGCTAGATCTAAACACATCAAGGGCAGAAGATACCATAAACCTGCCCTGAACGGATGCCCCCAAGATCACTCAGAGGAGACAGATGGCAGGTGGGGTGCAAAGAGGCTTGGTCTGCCAGACAGAAACCTTATTCCAGTCCTAGCCCTCCGTGGCTGGCTCTGTACACTGTTTCCTCATCTGTAAACAAGAAATTGACCCGTGATTTCTAACTTTCCAGACCGCTCCCATGAGGGCAGTGAACACCCCTCTCTTGGTTCCTGCTGCACCTTGGCACCTAGGGCAGAGCCTGGGATGCAGGAGGCATTCAAAGAATATTTGTTGAAGGACTGAATGAATAGAAGTTGAGTTTTCCGGGGTGCCTGGGTGGCTAAGTTGGTTAAGCGTCTGCCTTCGGCTCAGGTCCTGATCCCAGGGTCCCCCATGGGCTCCCTGCTCAACAGGGAGCCTGCTTTTCCTTCTGCCTGCCGTTCCCCCTGCTTGTGCTCACTCTCTCTCTGTCAAATAAATAAATAAATAAAATCTTAAAAAAAAGAAGAAGTTGAGTTTTCCTTCACCCTCCGGAGGCCCTCCTTACACTTTTGCCAAAGTGGAGAACAATTTCAATCGCTCTATTTAAATATTTGACAGTTCATCTCTCTGACAGATTTGAGATCCTTTAACTCAATTTTTTAGAAATTGATCCTAAGAAAATAAATCATCAGAGATATGATCAAAGGTTTATGCCAAAGAATAGCTCGATAATTACAGGGGGAAAATTCCTAAAAGTCGAAGTCAACCTAATGTCCCAAACAGGAGGTTTTGAAATAAATTATGGTGTAACTGTAGAACACAGTACTGTACAGCCAACTAAAAATGTCTTCAGAATGTTTCACGACATGAGAATCTTCATTAATTGTTAAATTTTAAAAGTAGGATGCAAAAGGGCACCTGGGTGGCTCAGTCGGTTAAGCGACTGCCTTCGGCTCAGGTCATGATCCTGGAGTCCCAGGATCGGGTCCCGCATCGGGCTCCCTGCTCCGCGGGGAGTCTGCTTCTCCCTCTGACCCTCCCCCCTCTCATGTGCTCTCTGTCTCTGTCATTCTCTCTGTCTCAAATAAATAAATAAAATCTTTAAAAAAAAGTAGGATGCAAAGGTTTTATGTAGTATGTCTTTATATGTATTTTATATATGCATAGCAAAAGATCTAAGAGATTATATGAAGTGCTAACAATTGCTACCTCTGAGAAGTCTGATTTGGGATAATTTTGTATTTTCTTTTTTATACTTCCTCTGTTTGTTCCCAAATGTTCTTTAAAACATATTTTACTTTTATTTGCAGAAATAATTTTTATTTCCTATGAGGGCTTTTCCAAATATTTACCATGTCCTAAATGGCAAGGCAAGAAAGGACCCTGACAGCTTCCCCCAAACAATGACACAAGTAATAGAAGCTATCCTCTTAATGCCATGCCATAGGCATCTCTCTCTCTGCACTGGTGCATATAAATTGAGGATGCTTCTATTTCTTCAACAGAGGGGAGCCATATTCAAGTAGAGTTCATTAGCTTGGATACTTGGCTCACATATACATTGTTAAGAATTCAATACTAGTGCTAATTGGTTCCAGATGTCAAGAATATTAAAAGACATCTTAATTTTGAAGGACAAATGCAAATTATCTGTGTATGTAATTGTAAATATTCAGTTTAACCCTTTTACCAAATAAAATGTGTGCCACTATAACTTTTTGTTGCCTTGGGGATACTGCCTGTCATGCAGAAAATGATCAATAATTATTTGTCAAACTCGATCGAACAGAATTTCATCCACACCTGCCAAAAATATAATTATTTTCAAAATGTCCATACTGATCATGATTTATAAATGAAATGTATCTTTCTCTAGGTCATTCCTCTACTTAAAATCTCCACTGGCTCCCATTTGCCAATAGAATGCAGCCCCTCCCAGGCTATACCCCATCCCTATCTCGGGTCTCACGTCCAACCCTCCCCCAAGAGTCCTATATTCTGACCCTAACAGACTCCTGAATGTGTTCCAGGCACATTCCCTTGCCCTCTTGTGTCTTTCTGAATGTCCTTGACCCCCTTGTCCCCTTGGCAAACTCCCACTCATCCTTCGGGTTCCTCTCAAGTGTATCCCCTCTGAATTTCTGGAATTTAACCCCTGCCTTACCCACTCCTCCCCCAACCACACATTCCTGTAGCATTCTTTTTTTTCTTAATGTATATAGCATTTTACATGTTGAATACAGTTATTTGTTTATATGTCTCTTTCCTGCTATAAATCAGAAGCGTCCAAAAAATATAAAAAAGAAAATGTTAGAACGGTTTTTCCAAAATTTTTAATCTAAAAAATAAGAATAAAATTAAGCCTTATATTCAATATGATTATAATGTATATTAACATGCAATAATAAGATATTCAATGTGTGGAACATAAGGCTTAATTTTATTTGTGGTATATTGCATTAGGTGGCTTACTGTGGATTATGTTGACCCTCTGATGGTCATCCGGGTCCCTAAGAGCTTCCAGGACAGAGGATCGTCTTCACCGAAGAGGGGTAGATAGTACCACCCTCACCACCTTCACCATTTCAAGCTATGATACTTTGTATATTACAAATACCCACTGAGGTGGATTTACAGATCGCATTATCTGTTTTTATTTAACTGACCCCACAAAAAGAGCTAGTCATTTAAAAAGATTCCTACAAAGAAACCATAACATAGTCAGTTGCAGCAAAAACAATGAACCCAAAAGTACAAAAGTTTGCTATCTAACAAGAATTTAAAAACAAAATTCAGGGTACCTGGGTGGCTCCGTCGGTTGGGCGTCTGCCTTTGGCTCAGATCGTGATCCTGGAGTCCCAGGATCAAGCCCCATGTGGGGCTCCCTGCTCAGCAGGGGGTCTCTTCTCCCTCTCCCTCTGCCCCTCCCTGCTGTGTTCTCTCGCGCGCGCTCACTCTCTCAAATGAATAAATAAAATCTTTTTTTTTAAGACTTTATTTATTTATTTCACAGAGAGAGAGCAAGCAAGGGAACTGGCAGAGGGAGAGGGAGAGACAGGCTCTCCACTGAGCAGGGAGCCCAATGTGGGGCTCCATCCCAGGACCCTGGGATCATGACCTGAGCCGAAGGCAGATGCTTAACCGACTGAGTCACCCAGGCGCCCTTGAATAAATAAAATCTTTAAAACAAAACAAAATAAACAGGGGTACCTGGGTGGCTCAGTCAGTTAAACATCTGCCTCCAGCTCAAGTCATAATCCCAGGGTCCTGGGATCAAGGCCCGCAACAGGCTCCCTGCTCCGGGGGAGTCTGCTTCTTCCTCTCCCTCTGTCCTCCCCACCATTGTGCTCTCTCTCTCTCAAATAAATAAATAAAATATTTTTTAAAAATAAAAACAAAATAAACATTGTTACTCTGTGATCCTATAACAACTCATGAAGAACAATTGCTTTTGAAGGAAATTAGTACACTGGGAGCAACTATTTTGAAAAGAGATATTTGAACATGTATGTGATTTTATTACTGAAAATAATATGTCATACTGTACCTAGAGATAACTCAAAACTTTTAAATCTGTTTCAGAAATCTTACAAATGAAGAACCTCTATGGGTTTTCAAACACTTTCTTAGAAATATAGAAACACAACCTGTCTCATTAGTTTGAAAAAACAACTGAAATGCATCAAGGAAGATGGAAAACTGCCAACTTTTAATACGAATCTTTGCAAAATTGATGCAGGAGGTTGACACGAGTATAATTATTAAGGAAGACAGTCAATGATATACTTTTCCTATATTATTCTGTGTCCTCATATGAGGTATATTTTTCAGCCAAAGCAGCTATTAAAATCAAACAGTAAAATTAACTGACCTAAGAATCAGACTTTTGAATATTTTTATCCCAGTATTAAATAATGAAGTAGGTTCAAACTCATTGCTCTCATAAATTATTATTACTAATTTAAAAAGAAGAAAAAGAGTTGGCATCATTAATAAATAATATGAAATAAAATTAAAATGTTATTTCCTTCTTTCCCATTCTCTTAATATTTTTGTGTACATTTTATACTGTATATAATACCTTAATACAATTATTCATCTGGGGAGATGAGTACATAAACATATGTACATCTAGAAACAGAGAAGGTAGTTAATAAATTTTGCAGAATGAAAATCTTATAAGATTTAATACAGGATATAAAAAGTGCCCATGAATCCTGTACACAAAATGTGAAGAAATACACAAAGGGCTGGAGCTCCTAGGTAAACCATGCTCTGTTTATTTTGTAATAATCAAAGGGACAGAAATCGTCTCTAAAAATTTTGCTGTCCTAGAATTTAAGCTACACCACTGAGTAAAAGATAATCATGTGGCGGGCGCCTGGGTGGCTCAGATGGTTAAGCGTCTGCCTTCGGCTCAGGTCATGACCCCAGGGTCCTGGGATCGAGTCCCACATCGGGCTCCCTGCTCCTTGGGAGCCTGCTTCTCCCTCTGCCTCTCTGTCTCTCATGAATGAATAAATAAAATCTTTAAAAAAAAAAAAGATAATCATGTGGCATTATATATCCAGCTACGAAAATGTACTAGAGAGGAATTAAATATTGAAGAGTAGTGGCATTTTCTGGCAAACTCTCAAGATATAATCATGAAATTCACTTGACCCAACAAAGGCACATTCTAGTATCTTTCCTAAGAACAACTAATTTGAATTCATGAATTTGATGAAATTCTCCTGTCCCCAGAAAATGCCCAGCCAGTTAGTGAAAAGAACATAGAGGGAAATTAGAGGCATTTTTATCACTTACCATTATAGAGCAACATAGTGCTTTAAAAATGAGATTGAAACATATTTCGTTTTCTTCTCTCAAATTCTGGGAACCTTTTGTTTCCACTTAACAGATTAGCACATGGATGCATTTGAAGTTAATTCACTTGTTACTACGCCCAGATCTTTAACTGCTGCAGAATGTTTACTAACCTTCTTGTGCAAAACACGCCTCTCAAAGGCTGCTCCTTCTCACGTGCTGAGATCAGTTTACGGAGCTATGAGATGCGGTGAGCAAACGAGATGGGGACCACTGAACTACTGTATGGATGAGACAAAGCAAGCAGCTTACAGGAAGACAATTTGAGGACAAATGATCACTACTCTCCCCGTGGGGGGCAAACATATGGACCGCATTAACTCTAAGTGACTGTGCTAGCTGAGGCGGAAATGGGTTCATGGAGGGTTCAGACACATTCATGGAGAAAGCTCTCTAATGAAAGTTAGGTTTGCTCAGGGAAAACTCCAGGGTTTGGAGATGGACCCCAAAGGAGGACACAAACCCTACTCCTCTCCTTTGGGAGCATGCAGCTACTCCTGCCTGACACAGAGCCAGATTCTTTTGTTCTTATCATGACATCAGAAATACATTCCAAATCCGAACACACAGAGGGAGTCTTTGATAGCCTCCTGGTCTTGGCATCGCCCCACCCTTCCTTGGGCTAGGAGGGGAAGTACAGGACTGAAGAATCAGGACTCTGGCCCTCTCTGCCAACCTAACGCCAAAATTTTTTTTTTAACAAAAGTGAGGCCCTACTTTCCTTTTAGGGGTCTTGCTGGATTGAAAGTAGCTCAGAATGACCTCCTGACCTAGAGTGCTCTCTTCTTTTATTTTCAAATTTTAAGCCCAAATGGGTTAACTTCAAAAGGGCTCTGTACAAAAATCTTACTATTTTCCCAAGGAGGTCTTATTGAGTGATTGATATTTTGAGGGCTTTCCAGCCCAATGATTTCTTTGCTAAAAACAGAGTGTACTCACTCATTTTGGTATTTGTTTGCAAACCAAACCCATAGTCTGAACACTCCGTATCCCTTCCCCCACCTCCACACTCCCCCATCTGCCCCATCCCCCCGGCTAACCAGTGGTGACCAGAGTGACCCATACCTAGCAAAGGGCGCTCCCATGTGACTTCACCTTTTACATACAGATTATGATCTGTCATTCATTAGGACTTCAAAGCCTACAAGAGAGTTTACTCCCTTTGGTAGCTAATTCCCCTTATTTCCTGAAAATCCATGTGTGGCGTGGTGGAGAATATGAGTCTACCTCTCCTCTTTCCAGAGATATAAATATTCAGTAGCCCTTATACCACAGAGAAGCTTGAGTTCCCTTTATTTTCCAACTGACTACAGATAAACAATCCCTTTCTAAGAATATTTGCTTTGAAAATAGGTCCAGAGTTTAACTTTATTCCAAAACTAACATTTTTAGTAAAGAGAGTATTTATGTTAAAGAATCTTGGGCTAATTCTGAATCTGTAGTTTCAGTAAATGGCCTTCCATAGTAATTCACTCTGCTTTCTTAGGAGGTAAATACCACTTGAGGGCTAGAGTAGTGCTTAATACTTCAGGCTTTATAGTCAGACTGCAAAGATTAGAGTCTTGGCTATGGAGCCTGAGGCAATTTACTCAACCTCTCCGTGCCTCTGTTTTCTCGTCTGTAAAATGGGCATATGAGAGCCCCTAACTCATGGAATTGTTGAAAGAATTAAAGAAACAAAACATGTATGGTGCACTCTGTTACTATTTTAAGTAAAATTTATACTTCTTTTTAACGTCCTATGAGAAAAATGCCTATTTTTGACATTTTAATTCTGCTCTATTTGGCTAAACATAATTTAACTCCGTTTCATAACCCCCAAGTATGCTGTAGCAGTATGAGAACTGGCCTTAGCTTTAGAACACCTGGGTTCAAACCTTGATACTTACTAGCTCTATAGCCTTGGCTCATTACTTCATCTCCTTAAGCCCCAGTTTCTTCACATGGGAGAAGGGATGATACTGATTGTTGACTGGACTGAATGTTTGTGTGCCCCGAGAATTCATATGTTGAAGCCCTAATCCCCCAAGTGATGATGTTTGAAGGGGGCGCCTTTCAGAGGTAATAGGTTTAGATGAGGTCATGACAGTGGAGCCCCATGATGGGATTTGTGTTTCTATAAGAAGAAGGAAAGTCTAGGGGCGCCGGGGTGCCTCAGTCAGTTGAGCAACAGACTCTCGGTTTCAGCTCAGGTCATGATCTCAGGGGTCGTGAGATTGACCCTACATCAGGCATCCCACTCAACGGGGAGTCTGCCTAAAGATTCTCACCCTCTGCTCCTCCCCTCACTCTCTCTCTCAAAAATAAATAAATAAATAAATATTAAAAAGAAGAAGAGGAAGAACAAACCATGAGAGACTCTGGACTCTGGGAAACAAACTGAGGGTTACTGAAGGAAGGGAGTGGGGGGATGGGGTAACTGGGTGATGGGTATTAAGGAGGGCACGTGGTGTGATGAGCACTGGGTGTTATATGCAACTAATGAATCTTGAACACTGCATCAAAAACTGATGATGTACTATATGATGGCTAATTGAGCTTAATTTAAAAAAAAAATCAGTTGCAAAAAGAAAAAGAAGAAGAAAGTCTAGAGCAAGCGAGCTCGCTTGCTCTCTCTTCCTACCCCGTGAGGACACAGCAAGAAAGCAACCATCCACAAACCAGGAAGGGTCCACCAGACTCTAGATCTACTGGCACCTTGACCTTAGACTTCCCAGCCTCCAGAACTGTAGGAAATTAGTGTTTATTATTTAAGCCACTGAGTATGTGGTATTTTTGTTACAACAGTCTCAACTAAGACAGATAACCCTTCTCATAGAATTGTTAAAAGATATGACATAGGTTTCCTTCAAAATCCATTTTATTCTTGCAAACTTAATCAAAAACAGAACCCTATCATATCCTTGTGTTAATTCCCTAACCACTTTACAATGAAAATGATGACAGAGAAGGAAGGGGGAAAATAGGGCAATGTAATTACTGTTCCTTCCCATTTCAGGCCTTCCTTACTCATCAGGAAACCAAAGGTAGAGAGTGTTGGTAAACTGTGTGCATATCAAGAAGTAAAATAAAAGACAACTGAGTTAGCTTTGTGCAATGTTTCCATAGTTCTAATAAGAATTAAATACTAATATGGTATATGAGCTACCAAATATAAATTGTGGAATTTTAAAGTTTCTGCATAAGAGCGAAATGTTCTTTTATTTATTTATTTATTTATTTGAGAGAGAGAGAACATTAGTGGGGGAGGGGAGAGGGAGAGGGAGAAGCAGGCTCCCCACTGAGTGGGGAATCCAATATAGGACTTCATCCCAGGACCCTAGGATCAGGACCTGAGCTGAAGGCAGACACTTAACCAACTAAGCCACCCAGGTTGCCCCAAAAGTAAAACGTTCTTATATTCGCCTTTAAAACAGACATTGCACAATATAAAGAATAGTAAGGGGTCCCTGGGTGGCTCAGTCGGTTAAGTGTCTGCCTTCAGTTCAGGTCATGATCCCAGGGTCCTGGGATGAAGCCTCAGGGCTTCTCCCTCTCCCTCTGCCCTTCCCCCAGCTTGTGCTCTCTCTCTCTCTCTCTAATAAATAATCTTAAAAAAAAAAAGAATACTAAAATTCATACTAGTAATTTTTTTTTTTAAAGACTTTATTTATTTATTTGACAGAGACAGAGACAGCGAGAGCAGGAACACAAGCAGGGGGAGTGGGAGAGAGAGAAACATCCTCAGGGAGCCCGATGTGGGACTCGATCCCAGGACCCTGGGACCATGACCTGAGCCGAAGGCAGACGCTTAACGACTGAGCCACCCAGGCGCCCACTTAAGAGAACTTCTACTATACTTTCTTGACTTGATTATTTATATGTCTTGAGTCCTAATCTAGACTGTGACCACTTTAAGAGAAGGAGAGCAGATTTTATTCATCTCTGAATTTCTAACATAGCATTGGATTACGGCAAGTACTTAATAACTGCTGGCTAAAAAAATGAATGAGTTTGAATTAACAAATACCTGAATATATCACGTTGAAGCCACCCTATATTCTTAACTTAAATGTTGCCAAACTTACAACATGGTTGGTCTGTCATTAAACCCACCTGTAAGTATTATTACTGAAATTATAAAAAACTTCCTTATAAAACAAATTTCCTCATAACAGGGATGATCACAAGACAATCCCTGAAAATAGCATTAGAGCTAAAATATAGTACATGCATAATATATTTTGATCTAATGGCGGTAGGCATTTGGAATAAATGTTCTTATTTAGAATTCTAAGCAAGGACAACTGCTAGGGGACATCTGTCCTCCTTGCAGCCATTTCTAAATATTAGGCAATTTGAAGTATGATCTTTTGAATCATCCATTTGAGTCTTAAGAGTTTCTTCATTCTTTGTTTTTTTTTCAATATCTGTATCATATTTCAATTTCTTGTGTTTACTCCTCAGGCTCCTAGAAGCATACAGCAACTTTAATAGCACTCCCTTTGTGACAGGCATTTCATATACTGTACAATCAAAGCTTTTCAAGTCTGCTCTATAACTGTTGATTTGTTGATTGGGGTTTAACCTTCTCTTCTAAAAGAAGGCTTCTCAGAAGTGGAATTCTTTGTAAAGTCACAGTTTATGAGAGTGTTATATTCCCTACTTCATGTTGTTTGTCAGGTGAATGGGATGGCAATATCCAGAAATGCCCGGAAAATACACACACAGGTTTATAGAGAATCACAGTTCAGATTCTTGAAAAAGAGCAATGTTGAACACCTTGGGTCAGACATAAAGGATGAGGTAGGCTAGTGTAACCAAGGCCACGTCCCCAAATCAGCATTTCTCCATGTGTGGTCGGAGGCCCTCAGGGCTCCCTGGGATCAACACTATTTTCACAATAATAATGACATTACATAGCTTCATGCTTTCATTTTCTCTCTCCATTCATAAGTGTACAGGTTGCAAAAAGCTCATCAATATGTAGATTCCACGTTGAAACTAACCGTTAGAAAACTAATACTTCCCAAGTCTCAGTGTAGTATAGAAGAAAAATACTTGCCATTATATGAAAAGACTATCACACCAGATTTTCTTCATACATTTCAACCAAGAAAACATATAACAACAGATTAAAGTGTAGAAACACATATGAGAATCCAGCTATCTCATATTACATCACAATAAAGAGATTTGCAAAATAATGCCACTCTTCTAATTTATATTTTCTTGTCTTGGGAAATATAATTCTCTTTCATAAAAATAAGTTATTTATATTAATTTGTAACAGGTTTACTATCAATTTTTAAATGAATACATATATATGTACATTTTCTCAGTTTTAATTCCTAATGTAGGAAATATTTATACATATTAGTCACATAGACAAAAGCTCTTTTCTTTGGAGTTTTCAATACTTTTAGAGGGTAAATGGGTTTTTAGAACAAAATGTTTAAGAACCTCTGCCCTAAATGAATTAAGTCCGATCTGAAAATAATAATACCATATGATTTGATTGACACTGAAAGCACTTTTCCCAAAATAAATTACAAAGAAAAGTAATGAACTAGAGAGAACTCTAAAGAACAACTTTCCATTCCAACTCCAATTAGCATGAAGTAGAAAGGTAAAATCTCATTTTTAAGTGACATTACATAAGTTTCATAGCTATCAGTATGAAACAAATTCTATCAGATACTGCAAAATATCAGTACAACTTATGCATAGGTACACACAACTATTTGGTTCCTTAAGTCAAGGGCCTGTTTTGTTTTTTGTTTTGTTTTGTTTTGTTTTGAGAGAGAGAGAGGTGGGGGAAAGGACAGAGGGAGAGAGAGAATCTTAGGCAGGCTCTACACCCAGCTCGGAGCCCAACATGGGGCTCGATCTCACAACCCTGAGATCATGACCTGAGCCCAAATCAAGAGTTAGCCACTTAACCGAATGAGCCATCCAGGTGCCCCTCCTTAAGTCAAGAGCTTCTAATTGACTTTTGAACTGTTATTATCTGTTAACACAACAGTGTCAGTGACTAAGTTCCAAACAGAAAATGTAATGAAAGAATTATCACTAAGTAAAATAAATTATTCTTCTACTTAGTAGAATAAAATATGAAGAATCAAGATGTAAACTATGAGTTACTTTGCTCCAAAATGTGTGCATGTGTATTGTAGTGTTGTATCTGTACTGTTCCTGCACAAATTAATTATTTTTATGTGATAAAATTACCTTAAAATTAAAGTTCACACATGCATACATACACCCAAATACTCATGCTGTTATATATCAGTTTAAGAATCAAAATTGATATCAGAGGGCGCCTGGGTGGCTCAGTCGTTGAGCGTCTGCCTTCGGCTCAGGTTATGATCCCAGGGTCCTGGGATCGAGTCCCACATCGGGCTCCCTGCTCGGCAGGAAGCCTGCTTCTCCCTCTCCCACTCTCCCTGCTTGTGTTCCTGCTCTCGCTGTCTCTCTCTCTGTCAAATAAATAAATAAAATCTTTAAAAAAAAATTGATATCAGAGCCATCTAACTTAAAAAGAATAAGAGTTTCAAAATACCTATGCTACTTGGTTTTCAGTTGCTGGGTTACTAAATGATATTGAAACAATTATGCAAAAAACTCAGCTATATAAAAGTTATAATACCTCTTTATCTCATTATCATTTAAATGTTAAATGCTCCATTATAGAGGTAAATTGGGTTTAAAAAAGAATGTTTCAAGCAGAAGAGCAAAAAATATAAGGTTAAACAGCGTGAGGAACAAGAGCTTCAATCTGTGGTAGAAAGCTTACTAGGGCATGGATTGATCTTTTGATATACTAAGAAAGCCAGACCCTCTGACATGCCCTATGAAGAGTAAATATACTGATCTGGAACAAAAATTATGTGAAACAGCTGTTAAGTGACAGAAGAAATGTGCATCAGACCACCAGCCTGTCATAAATATTGCACTCTTAATCAGAAAGCATCTGTCTTTTCATTTCCTTTTCAGCAATCTCTGCATTGTATTTAATCTGTGCAGAATGCTTCTTTCTCCTAACAGGTGCAACAATGTTTACAAATTGAAAACCTTATTTAAATGAAAAATACAACTGAAGACATTTCAATTAACAGGGCATTATTTTATGAGAAGGAATAATTCTAGCATTTGGCAAATCCATACATTGCTTTGCATCTGTGAAATTAGTTATTGGAAAATTAGAGCATAGACACCAAGAAAAGCTAAAGATGAAATATGCTTCATGCAATCTTATTCAATATATAAGCACCCAGGGAAACTATAGGGAAAAGGCCTTGGTGGGAATATGGAACCATGAAATATTGGGGATGGATATTATAAAATGTCATGTTTCACCAAAAATCATTTTAGAATAATACCCCATATGTCCATTAAAAGTGGCGTCTGTGGCACTAGTTTCTTTTCCTACAGTTTTTTTTTCCCTATTATCATTCACTCGTTGAAACAGACTATAATAGCTCCATAATCAATTTGCTGGAAAAAAAAAATGGCAAAAGCACTGAAGTTAGCATTATAATCACCCAAATAAAATTTAAATAAATCATCTCTCCCAAAACCTGAGTATAATTATAAAATAGCTCATTTAGAACACATGCAATTTATAAAGTGAAAAGGACTATAGAATTGTCCACTTTGGCTCTTTTACTGAAAATGAGTGCAGTGATAATGAACCCCATTCCTACAAGGGCCAGGGGAGTAATGCAGGCAATGCAAGTCTGGGGAAACATGTGGCCTGTTAGGTTGATTGTTTCAATTTGTGATAGCAACAGGCATTGAAGAAATACTCTTCTTAACTGCACTCTAGGACAAACAACATGGCAGACTCCTTAATAAAGAACATGGCAAGCTGGTGAGTAATGCACAATTTAGCCAATTGTTTCCATTGGGGAAAAATGTTTCCAAATATCCAATTTTTCCCAAAGCTCAGGGCAAACAGAATGTATCTGTAAATTGGATTTTGCCCTTGGGCTTCCAAGTTGCAACCTTTAGTGTAATAGTTGAGAACATGGGCTTACTGTTAAACAGATCCAAAGCCAACTTCTATCTTGGCTATTTATTAATTTTATGACTTTGGATAAGTTACTTGATTTTAAGCTTTATTTCATCCTTGGCAAAAAAGCATTAATTATAATAGCTGACTCAAAATGATATTATAAATATTAGGTAGGGATAAATAAAAATTTTTAGCACATCGAGTACTCAATAAGTGGTAGATATTTTATAAATTATATGCACAATATATATAATATGTAACTATATATACACATATATTTTTAAATCTAATTGCAAATTCAAGAAAAAGCTCTAATTTCCTCCATGCTTTACTAATGGACATAGGGTAAATATTCTTTATATGATGGATAAAGCCTGTCACTGTTTATCATTCCTCTCAATGTATACAAATATTTATTATAGGTTAATGCAGAAAGCAAAGGTTATTATCTGTTCTTGGAAGAATTCACCACACAAAATTATCTCATCTCAAGCATTTACATTTTGCAAGGGACAAACACGTTAAATTTTTTTTCCACACTAAAGCATTATAGACAAGGTCATTTGTTATAAAGCATAGGGGATTCTCTTTTAATTGCTTTTTTAGAGACAAATATAATAAAAAATAATTTTGCTGATGGGAGTTGCACATTTGGGGTATAATTTGAAAAAAACTGATCAGCTCTTTCAGACTAAGCCAGTTCTAGAAGATAGACTTTAGCCGTAAGAGTTTCACAGTGATAACAGTGTCTTCTTAGAACTTTACTGTGACCTGTTTCCAAATCTTTCTACTGACACATCAGATCCTCCCGGTGATCCTCATTAGATGCTACCATTTCAGCCTTAGCAGCTTGTCTTCCTTAATAATTAACAAGCTCCTCCTTTCCACTAATGTGTTCTTGTCTAAAAAGTTTGGAGATTTTTCCACTAATAGTTGAACCTACAATCAGATACCTGTGATGATAGCTATAGTTCATAGAGGCCTTATTATGTGCTCAGTATTAGCTAAATCCCTTCCATGAAGTCTCACTTAATCCTTACCAGGTCTCTAAGAAGTAGATTCCTTAAAAGTACAACAGGGCTCCTCATCTGCAAAACAAGTCTGAAAGAGGTCAACTCATTTGTCTCGTAAGTATCAGAGTCAAGTATCGACCCATTCCTAATGCTATACTATACTGTCTGTCAAATTCTTGGCTTAAGATTTAACCATGATGATTTAGACAGGGATGGGATAAAAGATATTCAACACGTTAACATGACAGGAGCTGGATGGGCTGAGGTAGGAGGATGATGAAGAGATATTAAAAGATATCAAACAGGAAAATTAAAAATGAGTTATTGTCTTAATACATTGATTTCATTAAAGTGTATATAGTGGGCTTGGTAAAAAACTACCCCTACACACGTATCCCATTTTTACACAACAATAGCATATGAAAATACAATTAAAAAAAAACAGGTAAATTGTAATGATAACTTTTCCATTACCTAAGAATTCACCTCATTACAATAGGATTCACCTGGAGTCTCTCCCTCCATGAATTTAAGTCATTAGTGACCGTTAGCTGTTTACAGAGGAACTCAGGGATGAGTGTGGGAGTGCTGCTGAGAAACAGAAAGGGAAATATTGCTAATGCTATCAGAAATTAAGATACCCCATACCTGAAGTTGAGCCTATAAAAATGTAATTTAAACACAACTTTTCAGGAGCATCTATAGTTGAAAAACAAAGCAGGTTTTATTCTATTTTCCAGTCACTGTTTATATTGTTAATATAATAATTACCTTAATCAGGCCGCCCAACTTTCAAATTGCTCCCAATAAAGCATGCACAACTTGTGAAAGGTAAAATACTCCAACAGGCTTAGATCTGCAGAGAAACAGTTTCCTGTGTCGTAATTCTGAGAAAGGTCAAAAGGTTTGAAGTCCAACAGATAGATGAACACAGACTTAGTTAAGGTAAATCAATCTTTGGGAGAAAAAACCTCCTATCCTCATAAAAAAAAAAGTATCTTTTTGGGCAGGCAAACTATTGACAAACTTCGGGCAGCTAATCCACAAGACTCACATTAATATACAGAATGTGAAACGCATTTTCCCTTGGGCAAGGAGAGGAGAATCCATTGTCCATGTCATCTGTTTCTGTGAATACTGAAGATTACAATTATGTTTTGATGTTAATCCAACTACTGCAAATTTCTTGTTGCGAAGCACACTGTGAAAATGTGAGTGACAGTATAAATCTTTTTAAATTGAATTCAACACTATTGAAAAGAGCTGATGTTTTCAAATACTGTTACAAAGCCTCTGAACAACAAGAATAACTCTCTAAATGAAGCAGCCTCCTATAGTGACCTACTTGGTAAGAAAGACAAATAGCCAGGATAAAATCAAATTCTGCATGTCTGCTATACTGTGTGTGTGTGTGTATGGGTTTGTGGGTTTTGCATTTTTAGGAACAATCACCTCTAATGCTTTGATATCCTCAAAGGCAAACTGCACAGTGGGAACTCCAAGATGGTTGATGAAATAATCCGCATCACCTTGTATCTGTACAGAACTGACGTTGGTTTCTTGGCACTTAGCTCTTCTGGAACAGTTGAAATGATTTTTCTGAAAAACATAATTTAAATTGTTAGCATATACTATGCTTCTTGGGACACCCCAAAATCAGTGCTACTCAAAATACAGTCCATAGATCAGCTGCATCCATGTCACTCAGGAACCTGTTGGAAATATAAATGCTTTGGCTACCCCTTGTCCTCTGGAATGGGAATAGGGACCTTTAGGGATGGAGCCCAGGAACCTACGCTGTGACAATTCCCTATGGTTCTGACGTTCACTAAACTGTGACTAGCACTGGACCAAATCAAACTCTGCTTGCCGTTGGTGCTCCAAAAGCATTTTTATCATAGATTTATTATGAACTGAAATGACCCTTTAATTTGAAATATTTTAAAATGATGTTGAGTCCCCAAAAAGCTTAGGTTTTTTGTTTTTTTTTTTAAGTTTTCCAGTAAATTTAAAAGATGGCTTTGTAGGTTATAATTCCATTCTTTTTAGAATGTTTTTTGAAAACCACATAAGGAAGTTTCTCCGTTTATTCTTTTTTAAATTTTTTTTTAAAGATTTTATTTATTTATTTAATTGACAGAGAGAGAGAGACAGTGAGAGAGGGAACACAAGCAGGGGGAGGGTCAGAGGGAGAAGCAGGCTTCCCGCCGAGCAGCGAGCCTGATGCGGGGCTCATCCCAGGACCCTGAGATCATGACCTGAGCTGAAGGCAGTCGCTTAACCAACTGAGCCACCCAGGCGCCCCTCTCCATTCATTCTTAAAAGTATATTCCCTCAAGTCTCAAGTATGAAACTTTAATGGAAAAATACCAATCTCGTCAGCTGTAATTATGAGAAAAGTAAGACATTAGCAATGAGAACATTTACATCTCACATCAAGCAGAAAGTATGTAGTCAATACATGTTTGTCATTGAATCAAGACACTGACTCTTCAACAGCCCACCCCCATGTTTCTTTGGCATGATATAATTTCAAAAATACTTTTAAATATAACTGATCAAAAGATTTGGAAATGTGTATCTAATATTTAGAAAATGAATCGTTGCAACTTTTTTCAACTACAGTGTTAGATTTTTCCAACATATAATAATGTTCAATACCTATCCAACTTTCTTTGAGGACCTAAGAGAAAGATCTTTGCAACAAAGTTAAAACAATTACAATGGAAAGCCTATGTGAGCATTTATAAACAAGGCAAGGTTTCAGTTTAATGTCACTTACATGTATCTTGAGTAAAGCATAAAAACCTAATTTTTTTTATAGTGAACCCCATCAATTTGCTTCTTTTGAAAGTCTGATTTTCTGAAAAGCGAGTTAATTCTCTTTCACTTCCTGATCTACTCCTGGGGCGAAGATTCCTGAAGGTTTTAAATCAACCTGGGACAGGTTAGGTAGAGTTCAAATATTCCCAAAGAAGAGCTACCCTTAAGTACTAGATTATGAAAAGCAAAGAAATTACTTTATATCATGTACAAAATTCCAAGTACTTTTGACAGCTCCAGCTGTTGAGAACTGGCACCTTTGAAGGTATTTGTTCAGCCACACTAGATTTTTTTTCCTAATTGAATTTGAATGCTTTCATCAAGCAAGACATTCACAGGTGTCCTATCACTGGAGTCTCATTATTAGCCTGCTTCACTCATTCACATTCACTGAATGGTGCCCGGATGCATTTGAATTTGTGAAACCTAGACTGTTACACTCTTTTATGTTTTTAATAAGGATTTGATAGAATCTAGTCTTTTCTCTCCCCAAATGCTTAGCCAACAAAATTAGAAATCATTTTTACAAGTGGTTTATTTTCCCTTTACTTACATGTTTCCCTTTACTTACATTTGAGACATGTATCCTACTCAACATCAGTGAAAATACAGGTTTGGCTTTCATTTCATTTTGTATATATAATTCTTTTTTTTTTTTTTAAGATTTTGTTTATTTATTTGACAGAGAGAGACACAGTGAGAGAGGGAACACAAGCAGGGGGAGTGGGAGAAGGAGAAGCAGGCTTCCAGCGG
Source organism: Leptonychotes weddellii (assembly GCF_054177405.1). Classification (NCBI taxonomy): domain Eukaryota; kingdom Metazoa; phylum Chordata; class Mammalia; order Carnivora; family Phocidae; genus Leptonychotes; species Leptonychotes weddellii. Next base: position 111,630,704 of record NC_138369.1, on the reverse strand, counting down.
AGCAGGGAGCCCGATGTGCGGCTCGATCCCAGGACCCTGGGATCATGACCTGAGCCGAAGGCAGACACTTAATGACTGAGCCACCCAGGCACCACCTGTATATATAATTCTTAATATCTACTCCAAATACTAGCCATGCTGATATTTCCTTAGAATTCCGTTAGAAAAATTTCTTTAGAAATTTTTTTCTCTCTGTCCCTGTCACTCCAATTCCTCAGAGTTGCCAGGCCGAGACATTTCTTCGTGCTCTTTCTTTGCATGTGTGTGAAGTTGCAGAACTTAGATGTTGGAAATGATGGGTCATCAGAACATCTGTTACTCTTTCATTTCCTGCTCTTCTTTCAATCAGTGAAGTGAACTGGACCTGCTAGTGGAAGGGGCTATCTGTGTGTTTTATTTCCTCTTTTAATTAAACAATAGGAAAACAATCTTCTGAAATATTAAAAAAAAAATTTTTTTCTCAACAGAAGATTAGCATGAATTAAAAACCAACAATTCTAAATTCTACAATATGTGTCTCTGAAAGAATTAAGTTAAAAAATGTGAAACTTAAATGTAATATATATATTTTTAAGGTTTCATTTATTTGAGAGAGAGAGAGCATGAGCTGGGGGGAGGGGCAGAGAGAGAGAGAGAAGCAGACTCCCCATTGAGCAGGGAGCCTGACTCTGGAGACTCTGGACTCAATCCCAGGACCACGGGGTCATTACCTGAGACAAAGGCAGACACTTAACTGACTGAGCCACTTAAATGTAGTATTTGATACTATTTTTATTTAGTCATTATTGCTATATAATAGCTTCCCTTTGTCAAAAAGTGTGTTTCCCATATATGCCAATTGCTAAAACGACGCAAATGACCCCACTGCAATCAATTCTTGCATTCTCTGTTTGCTCTACAAGTTTCACAAAGCACAGTTCTTGTTTTGCCTCAGCCTTTCACCAGCCCAGGACATTCTTTTTGAAGCCATTATAGATACCCTAGTCTCTCTGTTCTTGCCATGGCTAATCCCATTGCATAGCTTTATTATTTTCACCACCTTCCATTTCTGTGATTCCTTCTAGCTACGCTTACATGTTCTCTGTTTTTCGGCCAAATCAAAAGAGCAATATCCAGCCTTCAGAATTACATTCCCTAAAATACTTCCACATTCTTTTCCCTACTGTGTCTTGCTCTATTTCACCCATTTACTAACAAATCTATCTTTTCCCTAAAGGTTTGTATTACCACCTCTGTCAGTCATCTATAAAAACTTCTTTTGTAAACCAACTAAGATGCCAACAGAATGAGCATTATTTAGAATTGTTTTTAAATTGTATTTTCATGGTTGAGATCATTAAACTACTTCGATGGTGCTAAATATTGACTATGTATAGAGGAAGGCTAGAGTACAAGAAAGACAACCCAAAATTTGAGGATCAGGGACAACACAATTCCCTGAGGAACCTTCCTAGGATCTCTTCCTTACCTACGAAGCTCAGAGTTTCCCTGAAAAGTTCTGCAGAGGACTTAGTGCACCAGCTCATCCCATTTTTCCTCTCTTTGTTTTTCAGTCTCTCTTTCTCACCACCTCATCCTCTGCTGCCTATTCTCCTGTGATTTAACCAGTGATGAGGGGAGGAAGTGCTGTACCCTCAAGCCTGTGTTTATTTTGTTCCTTGGTGCTTTTTTTCCTAGCTATTTTCAGAGTAAAATAGGATAAAAAAGAACCCAATTTTCAGATTGGAGTTTTTCCCCCAGTCATTTCATCTAGGGATTTCACTTCAGAGGGAACATTCCTAGCATAGAAACCCTATTCTCTAAAACTTTTTATTATTCATTACTTTATAATCTAGGCCAAATTCATAGACCTTAAGTGACCCTAAATCTGTATTCTATCCTAATGTGAAGTGTTTTCCCACACAACACCTCAGTGGATTGTAGTAGATCTACATCAGGTAAGAGATAATGACCTACTCAACCCTGTGAACACTTACATCTGAGAAAGAAATAGAAAGAAATGTTAATTTCCTTCGTTTTACTAGAAGTTAGCCACCATGGGAAAGAGAAGGCTGGTAACAAATTTGTGCAGGTCAATTAATCTTTTAAATTTATTTACAAGGCTGAGTAAATTCAAATTAAGTATTTCATCCAAGGGGTTCAAAATGCTCCATACTTAACATTTGATAACAAGCATTTTTATTACAGTTCATAAAATAACCAAGTTCAGGCAATGCCTGAGGTTATGGCACTTGTTTAATTTCCCACCACAAGTCTGTTGAAGACCTCAAATGAAATCACCATCTCGATCCTAAAGCTGCATGCTCTTTGCAACAATACTTTTAGGCTGAAAGGCAAAACCTTATAGTAAATGATCACATAAGTGAAATACAAAGAAATTAAGTCAACATTTACCTTAATTGAATAGTGATACCAAGGCACACTGACAGATTTCTAAAGTATTTAAAAATCTGTTTGGGGCGCCTGGGTGGCTCAGTTGGTTAAGCGACTGCCTTCGGCTCGGGTCATGATCCCAGGGTCCTGGGATCGAGTCCCGCATCAGGCTCCCTGCTCTGCGGGGAGCCTGCTTCTCCCTCTCCCACTCCCCCTGCTTGTGTCCTCTCTCTTGCTGTGTCTTTCTCTGTCAAATAAATAAATAAAATCTTTAAAAAAATAAAAAATAAAAATAAATAAAAATCTGTTTAATAATTCAAACATTTTACCTCTCCCACACTCTGCTTTCCTGGGCACACATAAATATTCACTCTATATTTGTAGGAAATCTAAGGTGATTACTTACTCCAACAGCAAGTGTACGATTCAAAATAAAAGTACTACATTCTATACATTGTAATAAAATTGAATCACTTTCTTTTCATTTCAGTATTATTTTGTAACTTCAGTTGTATGGAAACAATTTATCTCCCTGGTTTTCCTGATTTTCACAATATAGTAATGTTCCAATCGTGATAATGATGCCTATGGGTATTTAAAAAATGATTTCTCGTTATAGGCACTGAGATGGTTGATTTTATGTGTCAATCTGATTGGGCCACTAGGTACTCAGATATTTGGTCAAACATTATTCTGGGTAGGTCCGTGAGGGTGTTTTCAGATGAGATTTACATTTGAGTTGGTAGACTGACTAAAGCAGATTACTCTCCCTAATGTAGTTGGGCCTTACTTCACTCAGTTTAAGGCTTGAATAGAACAAAGGGCAGCCCATCCCCAGTAAGAGAGAACTGCTACAGTCTGACATTAGCAGGGACATAAGTCTTCCTTTCTTTAGACTCAACTGAAAGCGTATCACTTCTGAGCATCAAGCTTGCTGTTTGGGGGGCTGGAACTCACACCATCAGCTCTCTGGGTTTGTTCTTTCTGGGATTGTAGGGATCTTTTTTTTATTTTTATTTTTTAAAGAATTTATTTATTTATTTGAGAGAGAGAGAGAGACAGAGAGCCAGCACGGGAAGGAGAGGGAGGAAGACTCTGAAGCAGACTCATATTGAGCACAGAGCTCTAAGTGGGGCTCGATCCCACAACCTCAAGATCATGACCTGAGCCGAAACCAAGAGTCAAACCACCCAGGTGCCCCCTCCCCCCTTTTTAAATTACATTACAACCCACTGGATGTGGGTTGTAACCAACTATATATAACTATATATATAACCATATATAACCAACTATATATCTGTGGCATTTCTTCAATGTTTATTTAGTTACTATGTGTGTACATCATGAGTTCCTTACTTGTTTTGGTTATATTTTTATGCCAGTACCTCAAGTTGCTATCCATCCTCAGTTCCTCATAATGCATTACAGTTCTCCTTTAGTAATCTTTGAGAGGAAACACGAAGTTATACTTACTGACTCACTTTAATATTTTAAACTGGAAACTTATTTAACTTATAACGCCAGCATCTGATAATGAGTTTCTTATACATAGAATATATTTTCAAATGGTAAACTTTTTTTTTAATCAATAACTATCTTGCAATGCGTTTATTAAAGATTAAATTGAGTATGGAGAGAAACCAGCTTTTTATCTTTTTTTTTTAAGTGAAAATTTTCAACCCCATAAGATGGGATTTTCAAAATCTCCAGTATCTCAAGGTTTCTGCAAAGGTTTAATCACCTACTTACAGAGTGTTAACAAAGCATTTTCAGCTTTAAATGGTGCAGAATTGCTATTCCTCTAGTATATACCAGTAGAACTGCCAAAGTGAAAACAGTCTAGTTCTCATCTCATTCTGTCCATTTTTAAAACTTTAATCTTGTTCCCAAATATGGGGAAATGTTACTTTATATTTGAAATACTTCAGATTATATTTAAAATATATTTATGTACTAATGAATGCTTTAAAGAGCACTCTGTAACAGTAAAGATAAAAAATGAAGGGGTGCCTGGGTGGCTCAGTCATTAAGCGTCTGCCTTCAGCTCAGGTCATGATCCCAGAGTCCTGGGATCGAGCCCCACATCGGGCTCCCTGCTCGGTGGGAAGCTTGCTTCTCCCTCTCTCACTCCCCCTGCTTGTGTTCCCTCTCTCACTGTGTCTCTCTCTTAAAAAAAAAAAAAGAAAGAAAAAAAAATGAAGAAATTTGCCCTTGTTCTTACTCTAACTCATGTCTCTTCCCCCAGCCCTAGATCTACTCCATTTCCCCTTCCTCTTCCCTGGTTAACTTAAGATTCCTACCAATAGGCACATGATAACAGTAGACCTATTTCTTTCTTTCTTTCTTTTTCTTTCTTTCTTTCTTTCTCTCTTTCTTTCTTTCCTTCTTTCTTTCTCTCCACTGAAGGCTTTTGTGTAACAATAAAAAGAGGTGTGTTATTTTAAACCTTAAAATAGCCACATTGCAAACAAACTTTTGTTTGTTTTGTTGGGTTTAAATAAAAAATCTCCACTAAAATAATAAAATCGTATCCACCCTATGGTATCTTGTACCACAATACATTCCAGATGAATCCATCTTTTAAGGGTAAAATCTAAATCATGAAAGTATGGAGGAAACAATGGAAGATAATTTTTAATAATCCTAGAGTGGGAAAGACATTTTTTGAGTATGAGAACATACCCAGAAGATTAAAAAAAAATTAATTACCCCAAAACTTATGTTTCCTGCATGACAAAAATTACCATAAACTAAAGATAATTGAAAACCTGGGGGAAAAAATTAGTTAACGATTCATTCCCTAGACAAATGGCTAGTTTCTGTAATACATAAAACAAAAAGCCTAAAAAGCCAATAAAAAAATAGTCAATGAACATGAACTGGCATTTCACAGAAAAATAACTATAATTGTCTTTAATGCATAAAAGGTATATAAAATATCTCTTATTTTTACTTTATGAAAAGCTTTGGCAAGTTTGATTATGGACTGAGTTGTGAAGGATATGGGAATTCTGGTGCCTCATATTGCTAAAGAAAAAAAACTGTTACAAATTCTATGAAGGTTAAATAAATTATGTCACATCCATACAATGGAATAATATTCAGTTTTTAAAAAGAACAATGAAGCTACTTATGCCCTGGAGATGTACAACCTCTAAAACACAATATTTACAGGAAAAAAATAATGTGTAGTAAGATTCTAAATGTCATTTGTATTAAAAAAAGAAAAAAACTATATATGCTCTACTACAAATGGTGTTTCCTCTGGAGAGAGGTACTGGTGGGAACAATAGGCTTAGGAGGAAGACTTTTCATTGTCTACCTGTTTATTACTTTTGAATTTTAAATCTGTGATTGAATCATCTGCCAAAAATAAATGTTAAATTTTTCAAATCTCCTCTGAACTATATATTGTGTTCCCAATTCCAAGATTCCCAGATTGTAAGCTAATCAATTTAAAAATAGCTTTTTTGGATAGTAGGAAAAGAAACAAACCATGTAGCAGATATCTCATAGCTTCAGAAATGTTAGCATTTTACAAAATGCCTAAGTAGAAAAATGAGGTATTTAGAGTTGTATCACAAGGTCCATTTAGGACCATCAGAAATGTATATATCATTGGAGAGGGGACAGATGAAAGTAACTGCCACTTATTAGGGAAGAACAAGTTTTCTTACAGGAGAATTTGGGACAATAACATGAGTTCTCTGCTGGGGTAGGGGTCATTAAAGTAGGCACTCCAATAACCAGGAGGATACTGGGAGAGAACAGACTGCCAAAAAGTGGTGGGGAAAACTGAAAACAAAATTCCATTCATCATAATCATGATTTCCTTGAGGACCATTCTTGTTTACATGGTTTGTGTGTGTTGTATTTTCTAGACAAGTATCAAGTTATTATCAAAATATGCTAAATATGGGCCACCTCACTTTCTACAAGGAGACATTTACATAAGGATTTACCATTTACAAACAAACATCATATTAGATCATAATTCAACCCTGGGAGATGGATAAAAATAAGCAGTATTATTCCATATACAGATTAAAAGCTTTGTTGCCCTCTAGGGACATAATGATAACAAACAGAATGGTGAGCAGGGATTTCTAACTAGATAATTACATTGTTGTCCCCCTCCCCTCCCCACCTCTACCCCCAGTCTAATAATCCCCCTCCCCTCCCACTCAACTATGGAAATAAGAAAGGGGTTCCTCCTTCATACAGAAAGAGCTGGTAGGCTGCTGATTAATCAATTCAATTAAAATTACCTTACAGTTTAAGAAAATGGTGACTTAAAAAATTTACACATAAAGAGACTCCATAGAGCCCTCTGCCACTTTGGCATTTTGGCAATAGGGTTTGCTGTGGGTCGTTCTGATCGCTAAACCTATTTCTTCATTCAAAGCAAACTATATATAGAATGACAAGCCCAGGGCCCTTCCAAAAACTGTACTCTGATTCTATCTAAATGAAACCGTGACCATATTGAAAAGGTAAAGCAGAACCATCCCAATTGACCTTTGGCCAACGCACTGGATGAACATACACTCCCCCCACCCCCACCGTACAATTCCTATAGGACCTTTAATGACTGAAAGGATCAAGATATAGATTTTATGTCTCAGTGAAGGATAACAACTCTGGCTTCACAATGCTGTTCCATGCTGAGGAATTGGCTGACATCACATAACTTCAGCTATTATTTCACCAGCCTTCTTGAGGTTTGTCTTAAATAGCTTCTCCTGGCCTCACAGGCAATGCTATTTTAAATAAGACGGCGTCAGCGTTTCAGTGATGTATTCCAGCTGCCAGGCATTAAAAAATTAACTGAAAAACCTAACTGGTTTTCAGTTCAACATTAACTGTCTCAGGCTGCAAATATTTTTAATGAAATATTTACACAAACGCTACTGTAGATGAAACAGTTTAGTAACTTCCCTTCAAAAAAAAAATCAGACGTTTCAAGAAGAGTAAAGGAAACAATTGGAGTTGTTCTGCATAAATTTAGCATCGTTCTGTAGACAGCAGGAGGAAGCTTGCTGTTCTCTCTATGACCAGGCTTACAGGGCAGTTGTAAATCAGGTGGGTGCTTTCAGGTATTTTAGAGGTAATTCATTTAATTTTAGGAAGGCACAGGGAGAAAAAGCTGAAAAATGCAGACTTGGCAAGCCAGGAGGGCCAAAGGATGTGGATGGCATACCATCACACATTACCATTTCAAGCAAGTGCTGAGAGTGAGAAATCAGGCAGAGGAAATAACCCCATCAGCAGTACTGTGTCTAACTCTGATAGATGACAGCATCATCGTGTAACCTGAAAGCCCAGCGCCATGAGAGCTGCTAGAGTGGGGATGGCTTTGCTAGAGTGAGTTCATCAGAGCTTTGTAGCCACATTGTATCTTAAGGAGCACTGTGCAGAGGATGCCCAGGCACTACCCATGACTCATACCCCAACACCAATCCCCGCAGGTCAGGTTTCTTTGGATCAGACCTAGGACCATTATTCTGGTCACAGTGTACCAGGAAGCTTTTGCACATACATCACTTGTTTGAACTCAATTCTCATTTGCATTTTTTCTGCCTCTCCTCCATGTTTTTTGAGGTCAGAGAATTTGTTTGTCTACCTTTCTATTGACTTCCTAGTGATCAGCACAATAAAATGGGTAAGATCAAAGTTTGTAAAAACGAAGTCAATGCAATCATATCAGTGTTTTCCAATGGGAGGGAATGGGAAGGGAGAGGAGAAGAAAAGACCAAACACCATTTGGCTTGGCCTAGGTTTAGACCTGAAAATGACTGGATTCAGAGTTCTAAAGATTTCAGGAAGCTTGAGGTTGACTTCAGGTAATTCCACGAGTCATAACTGTACTGGAAATAATTCCTTGCTGGGCAAAATCTGCTTTCAAGAAAACTGTGTATCCTATTAGGTACCTGGAGGAAATCAGCAAGTAGGTACTGACATCACAGAGTACATTGTGATAAGTAGGTGCTTGAGATAAATACTAAAAAACAATCAAAGCATGACCCACAAATAGACTGCAGACGAGATAGACAATTTTGCATTCTCCCTTAAAAAGTACGTCTCTTCTCAGCAGGACGACTTTAGTCAGTTACTTAACTTCCTGAAGCCTCGAATTTCTCTAATGTAAAAAGGAAATGTGTGTACAATATGAAAAGGTTGAGAGGAGTAAATTAAATAATGCATGCTAAGCACTCAGCACAAAGTCCTCCTTCAGAAGTACTTAGAACCCAGCTGTTACTATTATGAATTACCTTTATTGCTGAAGTAACCAACAGACCACACACAAACACACACACACATCTACATTTTTGGCAATGTCTTTCTACCAAATCTGCTTAAAACTATTTTCTCCTGCCTTCTAAGACATGGAATGCCCCTATTCAGAAAGCAAATCTTTTCCTGATTATCTAATGCACTTTTTCTCAATGAACTTTGGTGAACTTTGGTTTTAAAGGAGGTTCTTTTCACACTTTTTTGTTTTTCTCCCGTCTGAAATTAATCTCTTTGGATTTTATAAAGTAGTTCATGTGACAGAATTGTATTTTCTTATTTAAATATGCTTACTAAATGCATTAAAAGAGAATTTTTTTAAATGTTATACAAATATTAAATATTATAAAATGTATTGCCCTTTTGGAATCACACACACATAAAAAAAGGCTTTTTCAAAAAATAGGGTAAGGCTGTGTAAAAGATGATTATTTATACCTGAGAAATGATAGGGTATCATTTCATATTTTTTCAACCAGTATCAAGGAATTTTTTTATTAAGGTATTTTATTTTTCTTAAATTAAATTTTCCTCAATAAATTATTATTTCTAAAGAACAATTCTTAACACTATGTTGTTACAATAATTGTTATTGTAGACACAATCTATATAAACTCATGACATTTTCTCATTAAAATATCTATTGAAACAAGATAAATCTGTGATGGGAAAACACAAGAAAAAATATTTAAAATAGTATTATAATTAACAACAATAAAAAGTAACAAGCAAAACAGTAGTGGTCTATCATAAAAATAAAAAAGCAAGGCTTTATTCTTCATTTATAGAAATATGAGAATAATTTAAGAAGGCCTAACTTTATAATAGTAATATTTTCATTTCAGCCTTCGTTATTATTTTTTGATCTCTTATTGGTTTGGCACTATTTTTTATGGTTAGCAATGTATAAAGTGTCACAATAAAATTTGTTCTCTACATAATTAAAAAATATATATATATACATATACATAAATACATGTATATATAAAATAACTAACTTAGGACGCCTGGATGGCTCAGTTGGTTAAGCCTTCCTCTCAGGTCATGATCTTGGAGTCCCAGGATCGAGTCCCACATCCGCTCCCTGCTCAGTGGGAAGCCTGCTTCTCCCTCTGACCCTCCCTCCTCTCATGCTCTCTCTCTCCCTCTCTCATTCTCTCAAATAAATAAAATCTTAAAAGAACCCCCCCATTTTATATTTAACAAATATGTATTTCATAACTACTATGTGCCAGGTGCTTTCATATATAATATTTTATCTTTATAACAATACTTTAAGGAGGAAATAATTATCCCTAAGCGGTTTTATTTTTATTTATTTATTTTTAGATTTTATTTATTTGACAGAGAGAGAGCACAAGTAGGCAGAGAAGAAGCAGAGGGAGAGGAAGAAGCAGGCTCCCTGCTCAGCAGGAGCCTGATGCTGCAGGGCTGGATCCCAGGACCCTGGGATCATGATCCGAGCTGAAGGCAGATGCTTAACCAACTGAGCCACCCAGGTGCCACCCCCCACCCCAGCTGTTTTAAAGCCACCATTGCTAAAAGAAATTTAAGCAAATTATCTGTGGTCATTTAGATAGTGAGAAGGCCAAAATTTGGACCACAGTTTCTGTTTCCAAGTCCAATATTCTTGATTCTTTAACCCCAATGCTGGGATTCCAAAGAAATCAGCTTTCCCCTTTTCTCCACATCTGGAACTCAAAGCACGTAGAAATGAAGGCTACTTTGATAGCAGACTTTGTGTTGGATTTGACATTTTGCAGAGAGACACAGAAATCACACAAAAGACCACTTGGCATGTCTTCTTGCCATCTGCCACCTTTAAGACTCGCCTGGATGTGAAATAGTTGCTTCAAACTTAACTCATCAGAGATTAAATGCTACATTATGCTAAATAAAATAAGTCAGTCACAAAAGAGACAAATACTGTATTATTCTCATTATATGACTGCTAGTGACTGAAGTGTATCCCCCACAAATCCCTGTGTTGAAGCCTTTACCCCCAAGATGACTATTTTTGGAGATGCGCACTGTGAGGAAGTGAAAAAGGTTAAATGAGGTCATAAAGGTAAGACCCTAATCTGATAGCTCTGGTGCCCTTAGGAGAAGAGGAAGAGGCACCAGAGTCCTCTTCCTCTCTATCATGTGGGGACACAGCAAGAAGGTGGCCCTCTGAAAGGAAAAGAGCTTTCACCAGGAACCAGCACCTTGATCCTGGACTTCCCAGCCTCCAAAATTGTGACCGGTAAATGTCTATTGTTTAAGCCACTCAGTCTATGGTATTTTGTTATAGCATCCTGACCAGGTTAATACAATGAAGTATCTAGAGTAGTCAAATTCATAGAGACAGAAAGTAGAATGGTAGTTGTCAGGGACCAGGGGAAGGGAAAATCTGGGGTGTTGTTCAGTATGTTTCAGTTTTGCAAGATGAAAAAGTTCCTACAATTGGTTGCAAAACAATGAGAATATACTCAGTACTACTGAACCATATGCTTAAAAAATATGCCCATTATACTGGAATTAAAATAAATAAATAAATACTTTTTTAAAAAGTTAAGATGGGGGCGCCTGGCTGGCTCAGTCGGTGGAGCATGGGACCCTTGATCTTGGGGTTGTAAATTTGAGCCCCACGTTGAGTGTAGAGATTACTTAAAAATAACATCTTAAAAAAAAGTTAAGATATAAAATATTTTATTATATATATTATACTACAATTAAGTATTTTAAAATAAAAATAAACCAAAGAATAAAGTATTGATTTCTCTTAAATCAGCTTTTTTCCCAGTATTCCTTTTCTCCAAAAATGGTCCCAGCATTCACCCAGTTGCTCACATCAAATCTTTATAGTCATTCTTTACCTTTTACCTTCTTTTGCTGCCCCTTACACATGTAATCTAGTGCTTCTCAGACTTTAGCATGTAAGAAATAACCCAGAGGGCTTATTAAACACAGATTCCTGGGGCCCCATTCCCAGACTTCTGATTCAGAGGTCTAGGGAGTCTCAAAGAGAAAGTACAGGGGTAATAAGTATGAGGTAAGAGCTTAGAGAAGTAAAAGGAATTACTATTATTATAGAGATTTTTTTTAATATAGAAAAAAAATTATGTCAGTTCTTAAAGTTCAGAGAAACAAGATGTTTTTCAGAAATAATAAATTCCCCAGAGTCCTGAGTCTGTCTACCCAATTTTTTTTGTTTATGTTTGTCATTCAGTGAGATGATGACAACTTTAAATCGACCAAATGAAATAATTTCATAAAGAAGTCAATGATAGCACTCTACCTGCAGTACAATTTTTATCATTTGGAATCAAAAATATATCTTCTCCTTTTTTTAAACTACTGGTTCTGAGAGCTAGGTTTCTAACATCTATTATCTTATTATTTAAATACTTTATACAGAATATTGACCTATATATTCTTATATTTTCATAGTGCTGTGAAGTAATTAGGATATTACAGCGATCTGACAGATGAGGATATTGAGATACAGATAGGTAAGCAATTTCTAATGATCCTATAAATGATAAGTAACAGACTGTAGTAGAATTTGACTCCTACTCCAGGTTTTTCTCTCCCCCTTCTTCATGGTTTGTCAAAAGATTTTTTTTTTCCAATTGTTGCTTCAAACATTTTCCTCTAGTTAAATTTATTTATTTTTTGGTAAATATTTGTCAAGGAAGAAGCAGGAGATGAGCTGTTATCACTACATATCCTTATGCTGCACTGTGCTGATCCCTTTCATAAATGCCAAGGTGACTGGCTAACCTGAGCCTGCGCCCTGAGCTCTGGAGTCCATTGCTCTCTGTCTTGGTTGCATCAGGACAACTATCCTTAAAGATGACTGCTCGCAAGTTAAAGTTTAAAGAGAGAGTAAGAGGATTTTTCTTTTTTTTGGAAAGTCAATTCAGTTCAAATCCTAGATATTTGAGAGTAGGTAAAATGTTTCATTAATTATCCTGCAACTCAGAAACAATAATCCTAGCATGATACTAATAACTAAGGCAAGGGGGGTGCTCCTTTTCAAATAATATTAGGGATGCATGATTAGTTCCAATCTTGCAGGGTTGTCAACAACATGCATGCCCGTAAGTAATCACAGATTTCTTCCTCTCTCTCAATATGTATGTGTATGTATGGATGTATATATGTATGTGTATATATTGTTTATATATTATAACCACTGCTGAACACCTACTAAGTGTCACATGTTCTAGAGAATATAAATTATTAACAAAATGCATACTTTCTATTTTCAAGGATCTTGGGATATAGTTGGGTCGGAAATGCTTACACATATGAAATGCTTAGATGATTTGTAGAAAATTTGTGCTTTAAAGGGGACAGTATATTGGTTTGAAAATTACTTTTGGAAGTTCACATAAATCTAGCAGAACTGAACAGTCTATTGATAAGAAATCTTTGGCAACAGCACAAAGGTTAGCAAATAATGCAGTAATATGCACCTACTGCTATCTGAAAGACAGGTAGGAGTTTTAACAATAGACGTTGCTAGCTGCAAGATTCTTTTTGGATAACTGAGCACTGTGGTGGATAGATACATTATTGTCATGATTACTTTATCAGTTAAACTTGGGTTTCGGTTGCAAATACATAAAGTCAAACAGTAATATATCATTTCCTTCTCCTGACATGGAACAACTTAAAGAAAGACACACAATCCCCAGCGTCCCCCACCCAAAAAAAAGTTTAGGACTCACCTATAAATACACTCTTGGCCCACAGGAGGTAGACTAGAATTAAAAAATATTTGAGAGCTCCTATTCCTACAGTATGTCACTTTATGCCAAATTGTATTGCTCCTGAGGCTCTGAGGAAAATCTGCAAAAGGCTTTCTTAGATATGCATCACCAAGTTTCAATGAATTGTGTTCTAATTAGACAAGGATAGCAGATTTAGAATAAGGAAAATAAAAATTGATAACAGATAAATTGCATACATTTAGGCTAATTCATATTTTATATAGAGGTGTTTGCTACTTAATTTCTTTAAATAGTATTTTCTCTTATGTTAAATATGTAATATACACCGTTATTTTGGGGTTTTGCTTATTAAATTAACAGGATTTTTAAAATGATTTTAAAAGTTGATAAGCCTACAATAAATTATATTCTTCTACATCATCAATGAAAACAAATTGGTACCAGCCTTTTAGAAAGTCATTCAGCAGGATGTATTCATTCCATACTTGAAAAAAGATATTCTCTGATACAGTGATATTATGGCTGAAACCTATCCTATGTGACCCATCTAACAGAATAGGAAAACTATTTACATAAAAATATTTACCATGTCATTACTTATATTATAATATATTATACTTTGGGATGAATTATGTAAATAGAGAATATTAGAAATAACCTAAATACCCCTAGCCATAATGCTTAAATTCAATCTCATAGTCATTAAACATAATGATCATAAAGGGTAGTTGCATGAAAATGCTTTTGAAAAAATACTGCTAGACTAACCTTTAAAAATGTAAAACCTACCCCCATGATCTTCCTTCCTAGTTTAAATCCTCCAAGAGCTTCCTGTTATGCTCAAAATGAAACCCAAACACTGACTCTGGTTTGCAAAGCCCAGCCTGATCTGGCCCCTGGCTACTTCCTCACTTGTACCACATGTTTCCTTGTCCACTAACATCCCCCACACTTAGGACTACTTCATTCCACCATTTGGAATGCACGTCCCCTAGTTTTTGCTTGGCCAGCTCCTTCGGGTCTTCATTTAAAGGTCCTCTCCTCCCAGAAGACTTGCTTGATTATCCAATATGAAGTCGTCAGTCAGTTACTCCCTATCTTGTCCCCTTGCTTTAATTTTCTGCGTAGTACTTCATTATCATCTGACAATCTCCTGTCCACTTCTTTATTAATTTGTGTGTCACCGGGCTACTCCATTAGAATGCATACTCCAGGGGCGCCTGGGTGGCTCAGGCGTAAAGCGTCTGCCTTCGGCTCAGGTCATGATCCCAGTGTCCTGGGATCAAGCCCCACATCGGGCTCCCTGCTCAGCGGGAGGCCTGCTTCTCCCTCTCCCACTCCCCCTGCTTGTGTTCCCTCTCTCACTGTGTCTCTCTCTGTCAAATAAAATCTTTAAAAAAAAAAAAAAAAAAGAATGCATACTCCATAAAAGCCCAGATGCCTACATACTGTTGCTGGTACATAGAAGATGTTTGATAAATATTTCTTGAATGAATGTGAGGAGGTTCAGAATATGCCACTGCAAAAATATGCTACTATGACATAAGAACTGTTTTGAGCTGAAGGCAATTGAGAGGAAGCAGACACAAGGAAAACTCTTTGTCCTCTTCCTCTCTACTAGGAGGGGCAGGGTGAACACTCCTATCAGCCCAGAGGCAGATGGTACCAGAGGAATCCATATAACAAACCCTATAAAAGCTTACCATCCCATTACTTTCCCCCATATATTTACCTTCCCAGTTTGCTGCCCTAAAAGCCTAAAACTTTTCCTTTGTCTTATCTCTTTTCTACTAATTTGTTGTCCTTTGTAAAGATGCTATATAAGTCCAAGTTCTAAACACCCCTTTCAGTTATTCATCAATGAGTTCTCTCATTCAATGCACATGTTAATAAATTCTGTTTTTCTTTTAGCAATCTATCTTTTGTTCAGTCTAATTTGTAGGGCTCCAGCCAGAGAACCTAGGGGAGTAAAGTGTTTTGTTTTCCTCCCTTACAAATAAATCTATCGATACTAATAAGTCTTTTTTATTTTTTTATTTATTTTTTATTTATTTTTTTAAAGATTTTATTTATTTATTCATGAGAGACAGAGAGAGAGAGAAGCAGAGGGAGAAGCAGGCTCCCAAGGAGCAGGGAGCCCGATGCGGGACTCGATCCCAGGACCCTGGGATCATGACCTGAGCCGAAGGCAGACGCTTAACCATCTGAGCCACCCAGGTGCCCCCTAATAAGTCTTTTTTAAACAGAAATATCCTTTCAAAGAAAAATTAGCTATATTTAAAGAGGATTTTGTGTAAACCTTTAAATGATCACACGATGAGCCTAATTGGGAGGCTACAATACCCAGCTACCATTACTACTTGGGAATAACTTCTGTAATTAAAACACATAGGGTTCCCAAGGAGATGAATCACATTTTAGCATTGTGCTTTTTGAAGCAAATAAAATTTCACAATGTCAAACATTTACAAAAACCCAAAGCAACATATAATTAAGAAATAAACTATTTAGTACAATGTATAAATACAAGAGCTATATATGGAAAGAAAAGATTCATGCAGGATGTAGCTGTTTGGGAAGACTTTATGAAGAAGACAAAACTTAATTCAAGGACAGTTAGAGGGCTTTGGACTCAACCGGGAAAATAAAAAGGATTCCAGGAACATTTGGTAAAAACTTTTTTAGGGAAATTTAAGATACGCTCATCCCTTATGACTTGCTCTTTTAGAACCTTCTAACCCTCAACTCTCCTAATTTCTATCATTTGGCTTAGAGCCCAGGATAATACAGGACCACTAGGAAATTCCAAGTCCTCAGATTCTCAGGTAATATGTAATAATTTATTCATTTCAGAAACTTGAAAAGCTTGAACTAATGTGCAGCCGGTCAGGAGATATCTAGAATTTATAGACTGTTCTTAGCTTCTAAGCATATTTATTCAGCATCCGATACATTAAGAAACATATAATGATTTAGACAGGAGACCCAAGTCATTTCTGTTTACTTCCTAAGGCCTTAATATACTTACAAATACAAACCGAACTATCAGCAAAAGTGGAAGGTAATTATTCAGATATAAATATGGACATTTAACAAGATGCCTATAATTTCTTTGTGTATATTGAGTGCTTTGAAAGGCAAGAAAGTAAAGTAAGAGGAAAGCTTAAATCTTTAAAGGTAGATTTAATTTGGTGGCATTTGATACAGACCATAAAAGTTTTTAAATATTGATAAAATATATAATAATCAATCACCAGTAGTATCGCTTAAAGTGCACGCACTTAAAATTAAGTGAGATTAGATTGGACTTTATTCCCCCACTGAATCAAGCAATTAATTCCAGGAATTTCTGACAAACCATAGGTACACACTTGAATCCCCATCTGTAAAAATGTTACAAGTCATTATGTTCATCAGTGTATGTCTCTAAATCAATAAAATGGTATAAGAATGCAACATAAGCAAAGAGGAAATTTTAATACATTGTATAATGCATGTTTCACATCTTGTTATACTTTTATTAAACATTCAGCTGCTGGCATAGCACTATAAGGCTGTGCAACAAGAGCACACATATTAATAGAACATTTCTCTAACAACTTATAAAAAAGAAACATGCAGATTTTGACAAGCATGTAATATGGTAAACCTCAGTAATATGAAAGTATAGCTGTATATTTCAACATAAACTGAATGTTCAACATTTTAAAATACCAATAGTGGGAATAAAGTAATTTAATAGGCAGAATTGCCCCTAGTCATTTGCAAACCACTGAAAATTTGCATGTAAAATTTAATACTCTATTTTCTTTTTCACTAGAGACCTTATTGAAGAGAGGAGAAAAGAGCAAATGAGAAGAAATCATGTACTAGTGAGTATATTGTTCTTTTAGAAACTTCAAATAACGGAATAGCAACACTTCACTGCATTGCATTTCCAATGGACTGCAATTTCAGCCTAACATTTCATAACATTCTCATGCTTGCCTTTGTCTTATAAGTTTGGTTATAGTTATTATTCCTAATATATAAGTATGTATATATATACATATATATACTGTATATACATATTTTTGCATAGTTTTATAAATTTGCACAGTTTACAACATAGTTTTAGGACAATAAATGATACAACATAAATCTCTAGTATAATGATATAGGCCATAAACACTCCATGTTTACCACAAAACAGAATTACTATACTAGGCGATACCTAGATCCCCTCCTGTGTAGATTTTGTCATATATAAAGGGGTACAGCAGAAAATAATTCACACTTTAAGAGGGATAACACTTTCTAATTTCCATGAGATCCTTAATTTAATTGTGAGGGAAGATTTAAAGGCTAACATAAAGTGTGAAGCCAGAAGTTCTGTCATTAAAAAGTTCTTTTCTATCTCCATTTGACCAAAAATAAAGCATCTGACCGGGAGATGACAGAGACACTGTATTTCTTTTTTTTTTTTATTCTTATGTTAATCCCCATACATTACATCATTAGTTCTAGATGAAGTGTTCCATGATTCATTGTTTGTGCATAGAGACACTGTATTTCTGTTTATTCCTGCTTAAGCTAAGTCTTCCTCATGCTCACTCCTGTGAAAGCCAGTGGTGCTGGGGCCTCGCTGACTGCGGTTTCAAGGACAATCACTCCTGGAGCGTCCGTCTCCTCCCCAGCTCAAGGGTCTCATCCTTCTTACTTTTTCAGGGTTCCCTGGTTCAGATAATGAAACATTCAAGCATTGCCTACAGCTAAGCCAAATTCACCACCACCTCACCAAATGCACCATCAATTTGGTGGCAAGGACACACACAATCTCCAAATTGATTCTGTATTGGGTCTTCTCAGGTCCAATTCCTAATTATCCCAAAGGAAAACTTCACAGAAAAAAATCAATTTTAGAGTGGCCTGTCATTCTTTGATACTATTTCCCCTCTGTTTTAACATTTTGTTAAGCATTAAACTGATCTGGTGCCTGTGTTTCTTCCAAAGAAGGTGGCACCCATCAAATGCTTTAGAATTGTGTGAGCTTCCCTAGAATGGCAAATATAGATTCCTTTCCAACAGAAGTTTCTGTATGTGCTGCCTTAGATGAAGTTCCCACGCCAGAAATACCGAATTAATAACAACTGCACAACTGGAGATCCCTAATTCTATGTCCCTCGTTGTTTATTCCAAATATGTTTGAGGTCTGAGCAACTTATTCTGACCAGTCAAATTAAGAACACTACTCAGATCCTTTCTAAACTGTCCCCAAGATAGGGCCTATGATCACACCTTTCCTGTAATAAGGAATGAAAGTATCAATCAATAGTCTTAAAAATATCTTTATCAGTTAAAAAAACAAAAACAAAAAACCCCTACCTACATTCCTTGTCTTTTTACAGAATCTATAAGCAATAGTGTATTTGCCTTCATGTTTGGTCAGACCTAATGAAGCTAATATGTGTCTTAGAATCCACGTACTGCCATGCATCTTAAGGTAGAAAAATGATGCTCCTTTTCCTTTTCTCCTCTTTTCTCTGAAAGCCAGTTTTTATTTGCCTTTTCATATCTGGGGGTCCAGTGCAGTTGAAACAGTTACCTTAGACTAAAGTTACACTAAAAGTTCTATTATGTTTTCCAGAGTCTCCCAAATTTTTTAAAAGATGATGTTGATAACATGTTTTCTGACCAGTCTACCCAAAATGTCAATGGTTTGCTGATGACTTCCCCTTCAACAAAAGCTCACAGCATGATAGAAGAAAAAGAAGGCTTAGGATTTAAAACCATGTAGGTGATATTACATTTAAATAATACTCAAATAAAATTCAATTTAATGGGAAAATATCCAAAGTTACATAATGCACAAAATACTTTCAGCACTATAAAATGTTTTATTATAAGTTTGGTAGCTGCATTATTATTGCTGCTATTATTAACATTCAAATGAAAAAAATGAATTTATTCTTAAATATTTATTTAAAATTGCCTAAAAGGAGCTCTTATCTTCATGGTTCAGAGTATGGCTCAGTCTCTAAAAGGCAATATGAACAAGAGCCCAGGCCCAATAGGCCTAGGTTAAAATGAAATAGTAATCTCCAGAGTTCCTTAATTACTTGGAACTATTCTGTCAAAGTAAGAAACTGCTCTTATAGAAACAATTTAGAGCAGTCTGACTGGATATTCTGGAATCACAAATGTTAGTGTACCTTGGGTCTAGACTAACAGTTTTCAATGAATTTTAGATATTTTATTTATACAATAATTTTGTAATTTTATATATACACATATATTCTTATATATATACACACATATATAATACATATACATATAATACATATATAATAGACTCCTATATATAATTTAGACATATATATATAATATAAATATAAATATACATATATTTATAAAAGATTTTATCTAAAGAGAGACAGAGCAAGCACAAGCAGGGGGGGGGTTCAGAGGGAGAAGGCGAGCCTGAACAGGAAGCCTAAGGTGGGGCTCTATCCCAGGACTCTGGGATAATGACCTGAGCCAAAGAAAGGCATTCAACTGACTGAGCCACTCAGGTGCCCCAGACTCCAATATATTTATTAGTAACAAGGCCTCGCTATGCAAGCAGAGGAAAAGCTTTTCAGAATCTCTAGGGGGAAAGAGAACGATCAGTTTAGATAGACATAAAAACAGCCATCCCCTTATACCTTAATGAACCGCCTTTAAGCTGGGATGTCTCTTCCAATAGAAAATCACTGCTTTGGACCTCAGAACTTTGGAAAATATAGCAAGAAACAGGGTTCTGTGGCTGACAGGAAAATTGATTACTTAATGAATTTATACCATTAAACTATTGCTGATGAATCCAACTGGAATAATAAGCCCCATTTAGGAGGAAGAGTGAAGAGGAAGAGTAATCAAAAGAGAAATCCATACTATTATGGAAGTGGGAGGTTAGGAAGTGCTGGAATATATTTAGATGAACTAGAGAGCTGCATTAATCATTTGTCAAAGACTTAATAAAAATCAAGTGAGTTCAACCAGAAAACTTTCAAATTAGACATATTAGCTGTGTAAAATAAATATTATCTAAAATGGAAATAAAAGGTAGCTATACTCCATCAAAAAGAAAGCTATACTCTAATTTTTGCCAAGTAATTATATAGAGGCTAAAATAGTCATTTACCTCAGAAATCCCCAAACTGTAAAATGAAATTTTCATTACAAACAACATAACTAAAACTTCAATAGCTACTGGAAACATGATAACAATGTCCTGATCTCATTTACCATAAGAATTGTGTATAATGTTATTTTCCATTGCAAAAGCATTACCTATTTAATTTTGGCAAAGGATTTAATTACACATTTCGTTTGATCACTTGGGGGTTTTCTTCAGTGACTTTTCCAGTTAAAACTGCCTCTATCGTTTGCCAACTTTGTAACCTTGGGTGGAGTACTTAAAGTATCTACACCTTACCTAATCACTAAATGGGATTAATAACAGTACTTATTTCCTAGGTTTAATTTAAGGATTAAAATGCATAATAATAAAATATTTCATAATGCATATCAATACAAAAATTTACCCCCAAAATGTTAGCTGTTATAACTGTTATTATTAACAAAAATAAAATTAAATACCTGATACATAATTCTTTTCATGAAAAAAAAATCCATGTGATTCAGAATTTTGAATAGAATCAGAGCTTCACAAAGCTCTGTATCAATACCGTATTGTATTCAACAATGTTCCCTAGAGAAATTATGGTACCTCTTAAAAGATGCTAAGGGAGAAAAGGAGGATTGATAGGGTAATAGTAAAGTATAAATTTCTTTAAGGTACATTCCAATTATTTAAGGGTTCAAAAATGTTAAAGAACCAGTTAGTTTTCCTATATTATATATAAAAAATATGGGTAATGGCTTATTTAGCACCTCCCATTTTTCAAAGTTCTCTCATATTTATTATCTCCTTTGAGTGTTATAACTCACAAACAGTAATACTAAGTCTTGAGGACTGAAGTTCTTTGAAGACTGTCCCTGTATTGTTTACAATTCACACATAATAGATATTCAATAAATATATGAACAGATTATTAGCTCTAATTATGAACATGAGTTTATAATAAGAAAAATGAGGAATCAAATGTTTTATGTCTTATGGTTAGTGGTAGGTTCAGGATTTCAAATTCATATTCTCTGATTCTCTCCAAAAAACTGAATTGTCACTGGAGATAATAGGAATTCACTACTATGATAACAAATTAGATTCTTTGTCATAGTGAACACAAATTACATAAGTACAAATGCATAATTAGACTCATAGAGAGAAACAGCATAGAGTATTTACAATGCTAAAAATAATTTTTTTTTTAAAGATTTTATTTATTTATTTGAGAGAGAGAGAATGAGAGACAGAGAGCACGAGAGGGAGGAGGGTCAGAGGGAGAAGCAGACTCCCTGCCGAGCAGGGAGCCCAATGCGGGACTCGATCCCGGGACTCCAGGATCATGACCTGAGCCGAAGGCAGTCGCTTAACCAACTGAGCCACCCAGGCGCCCGCTAAAAATAATTTTAAGAATAGATTTAACTTTCAGAGTAGTGCACAAGGCTAGTATGAATAAATTATAATGTCAGTAAAGGAAAATAACACAACATTTGTATAAACCGAATATCCCAACCAACTTTACTTAAATTTCCCTACTTTGGCTTTTCAAATCTTTTTTTTAATTAATTAATTTTTTTATTATTATGTTCAGTTAGCCAATCTTAGCAGAAGGGGTGGCATAAGTATTAAAGAGTAACGGAAATGGGCTTAAGAATCCATTATAGAACTACATGACAAAAGAAAAAGACAAGATGCAAGGGAAAATAATTTCCCAAAAAATAATCTCCCCAAATTTCATGTATGGAGTATCAAAAAAACATTTTCAATTGTCCTATAAATAAAATATAATAAATTAAAAAACAATGATGTCTTAATTCAGAAGAAGAGCTTAATTTTGCCAGATTGCAAGACAATCCAGATAGCTAGCGATCTCTGGGAACACAATGCAGGCTTTCCCTTTTCTGGGTTGTGCTGGGAGTAACAAACATTAGAGGCATTAAAATCGCCCTATGACCATTTAATTCTGTCGATTTCTAGCTATGAGTCACCAATTTGCCTTTTAAAACTCTAGTAAAATCTCATCCCTTCAGCCAGCATTACTCATCCCATCCTCATCACATTTATTCTTCAATTAGACTTCTCATCACATTGTACCCTCTACCACCTCATTATGGAGTTTAGGCCTTAGGAAGACCATAACCAAAATGATTTTTATCTGAATCATCAGTGTCTAGCACTGTGCACTCTCCTTTGCAGGCACTTAAAACCATCACTCACCATGCCATTCAAATATCCCAATGGCATCTGTGAAGCCTCCTCCTATCTATCCAGCTGGAAGCAATGCTCATTGGAACTCAGTGCCTTAGAACTTTGTCTACCAGCTACCGCTCCACTGTTGCCCCCTTCACTTAAACTCTAGATGCTCTATTACAGTTACTACCTCTGTGTTTTATCTGCCTTACCAAAGCATCAGCCACTTGAGGGCAGAAGCCTGCGTTATTTCTATCCATACCCTCAACAGATGCCCTTGGTTAGTAAATGGTACCATCATTCATTCATCTTGTGGCTCTGTCCAAAAAAACCTTGGCCTCCTCTTTATTCTACATTTCACATCACATTTATTAGCAAAGCCTGCCAACACCACTTTCAAAATGTATCTCACCAGCCCAGAACTACCTCCATAGTTCAAAACACCATTG
>NC_138369.1:111590522-111607433 GCF_054177405.1 Leptonychotes weddellii | reverse complement strand
CCAGAGTCACCTTTAAAAACGTTATGTCGAACCATGTCAATCAACAGTTTAAAACCCTACAATGACTTCTCATTCCACTTAGAGTAAAATCCCAACTCTCTGCCGTGGCCTCTCAGGCCTTACGTGATCTGCGCCCTGTGCTCTCTCACCTGGTTTACCACTCTAGGCATTTAGGCACTCTGCTGCAGGCCCCCTGGCCACCTTGTTCTGCCCCAACATGCCCCCCCTTCAGGGTCTTTGCACTTTGATTTCTATTCCCCAAGACGTATCCACAAGGACTGTCTGCTCACTTCATTCAGATTTCTGCTCAAACACCCCTTCCCTGAAACAGGCCTTGCTTGAGGATACTAAAATAATACTCCTTACTCTCTCTTCTCCTGGACTCCTTTATTATTGTTTTCATGGCACCTATGTAATGTAACTGACATTACCTTAACATATCTCTCTGTTGTCTGAAACCAAAGTAATTTTCTATTCCTCTGTTAAACATTACAGAGAACAGGCACATGTTCCAATCCCTGTGTTAAATAATTCTGGAATCAAACTTACTTCCTTGTCCCTGTGCTACATAATTCCATGGTGAGCTGCACGTTTTCCCTTTGAGAGTATGCAAAATAACTTCACTGTTCACTTGAAGAAATGCCTGTTCATTGAAGGTATAAGTGAAACATAAACAGCTTAATTATCAAGTTTTGTTTTAAGATCCTTGCTTCCTTGTGCCCTCCCGTTCAAAGTAGTTCTGTCATAAATTCTTTATAATGCCAATCAGTTTCCCATGTTGCAAGACCTACCTTCAAATTGCCCAGTCTGGTCCTATCACCCTATAAATATCCTGACCCAATTTCCCATTTTGAAGCCTGTTATGACTCTGTCAAGATAGTGCTCAACCTTAGTGTAGAAATCAAATGAACTTAGTTTTGCTTGACCAAAAGTATTTTTTTCTAGTGGTATTTTAAAGACTACCACTTGATAATGCTGGAGGTTCACCAAGATCCTATCCGATCCTCCTCACTAATTGTGACTCAAGGCTCTAGACTCAGAACAGAACACTTCCTTGAGGACCCCTGAAGTTCTCATTTGGGGCTCTCTTTGGCTGCAATAGTGAGGTAGGTCCCATACCGGGTCTGAGTTGGAATTTTTCATTGACCCTCCAAGTTCTGTTGGTCTCCTAGGAATAGGGAACAATTACAAAATTTTATTTAATCCACTTAGAAAATTATTATCCTTAGTAGAAATAGAAACTGCTCTTTTCTGTCTGCTTTTGTCACTATCAGTTGTGAATCTCTGTAACCCAAATAACTTTGTACTTGAACTATGAAGTCAACAGTCAGTGTGGTTTAGTGTCTCCATGAATAGAGGAATATAAGCTCCCTTAAGGCTAATACCTACCTAGACTGTCTTGTTCACCACATTAGCCCTGGTACCCAAAGGAGTGCCTGTTACATAATAGGTGCTCAATAAAAATTTGTTGATGAAATGAAGATCTTTTCAGATATAAAATATTGAAAAGTTAAAAACTTTTTAAAAATTGCTTAAGATACACCCTGAATTTCTCAAGTCAAAGTTTCTGACTGAGGAATTATTTGAAAAATATGAATGGAGAGAAATGGAAGAAAAATGGATTCATTTATATCTATCTATCCATAGACTGCTATATCTATACATCTCAATGTTAAAATATAAGGTTTTAGTTAATGGTTATTTGGGGAGCAAGCTGGAACAAGCCTTTGCCCTATCCTGTGAAGCTTGCATTTTGTGTATGATGTAGATTTCCTCACATTTCTTAATTTTCCTTGGGATTGGCAAATTAGAACCTTCCCTGAATTAGAGCTGGAACATGCTTTTTCTGCTTCCTCAAATGTCTAGTTTTAGATGAGGAGGAAAAAGAAAATGTTAATATTTTATATTCAGTTCTAGATTTTCTTCAAATCTATTAGTGGAATATTATATTAAATAAAAAGGCATAGATTAAAGTCAGAGAATATTCCAAAGTCAGACCAATTTATCAACCTACCAATTATATTAA
Source organism: Leptonychotes weddellii (assembly GCF_054177405.1). Taxonomy (NCBI): domain Eukaryota; kingdom Metazoa; phylum Chordata; class Mammalia; order Carnivora; family Phocidae; genus Leptonychotes; species Leptonychotes weddellii. The sequence continues at coordinate 111,605,407 of NC_138369.1, read as the reverse complement.
ATAAATGTAATCAGTGAGATTCTAATCTGGATATTCTCTCTATACAAATTAACACAGTATTACCTCTTTAGAAATGCCCCTGAATTATTGTCACCGACATCACTTATTCTATGTTTCACTTCCCAGTATAATTTAATAAAACTTAACGGCAACAATAACATTCTTTTTTTTTTTTTTAAGATTTTATTTATTCATTTGACAGAGAGAGACACAGTGAGAGAGGGAACACAAGCAAGGGGAGTAGAAGAGGGAGAAGCAGGCCTCCAGAGGAGCAGGGAGCCCGATGCGGGGCTCGATCCCAGGACCCCGGGATCATGACCTGAGCCGAAGGCAGACGCCCAACGACTGAGCCACCCAGGCGCCCAACAATAACATTCTAATCTAGCTTTTTAGAGTTTCACAAGCAAATAGATACCTAAAAACCACAATCATGGCTTGAAGTTTCAGGAAGATCATCCTTTCCAGTTTAAATTTGTCAAAAAATTTTTTTTCTGTCCATATACATATCCAAAAGGCATCAATCTACCATATGGAACCCACCAAACAGACCAGTCAAATCCTATTTCAAATACTTAAACTTCTTACTAGCATTTTCCTTCCAATTCTATATATCCTGAACATACTTTTTCAAATTCGTTTAGACATCAGTAAGCACGAGGCTAAACTTAATCTTCCATGGTCTCTCCTAACTTCATCACTGATGCTGTCTTTTTTTTTTTTTTTTTCCCCAACCAATATGGCAAAATCAGCTAGTGAGATATTGATCACAGCATCTTAATTTCCTCTTTGGGAAGCTAACAGCACCGGGTTTTCTAAGGTTTGTTTCTTTTACTGGTTCTTTATATCTTAAGTTAGTTCTAATTCAAATTTTTGATATAGTATGGTATTTTGGAAGTTGCTATTTTATGACTGATAGTTAACATTGTCATTTGTATACTAGAACACTGAGGCATGGTTGTAAAGTCAATATAAAAATTAATTTGCTACCTAATTGTCCTATACTTACTGTGGACGTAGATGAAAATATGTCTTTCCTAAAATCAATCCCTGCTGCCCCCTCACCCCGCCGACACACAAAATAAACAAAACAAAACAAAACAAATTAAAATCTCTACTCTGATAGTGCAAGGTATAGTAATATAATAAATTTACAAATTCATAGGCTGTCTTCTCTATATTGCCAAAAGTATTACTGATTCATTTTAATATATGAAGTATAGTTTGAGAAGCAGCAATGTTCAAAGAAAGTATTACTTTGCCACTGAGTTTTAGATCCTTGAACAAGTTACATATTCTCTTGGAGTCTTGGTTTCTACATCTCTAAAAACATAGTAATAATGTCTATTTTTGCAAGATTTTTACAAAGATACAAATGCAAATCACCTAACCTAGTGTCTGGATCATCAGAATGGCCCAATAAAGAAAACACATTCTTACATTTAACAAAATAAAATGAATAAAAAGCAGTGGTTCATTTTTAAAATCTGCTCTTCTGAGGCCCCTCAGCATATACCCTTAAAAAGTATTCATCTTTCAAGTGTATTTATTTAATATCTTAAACAGCAACTATTTACTATGTACTTATTACATGCAGCTACCGCAATCCCAGCTCTCCACTAAAATTAGGCTGGGCAAAACTTTCCATATATAACCCCATTTAATCCTCACAACCATCTTAAATGAAATTAGTATTGCTTTGTTTTTAGAAGTGAAAAAATGGAGACTCATATAACTTAGGTAACTTGCTTATGGTCAAAAAGCTGCTAAGTGGCAGTTACCCAGTTGAAACCTATGTTTTTCTCTCCTTTAATTCCAACATATTTTCCCCAAAATATTATTCCATTTATTAAGTGGAATAGAAAGTAACTAATATTTGTTGGTAGCCTATTATTTGCCAGACACATGGTTAATTATTTTTTATTTTTATTTTAAGCATTCTCAAGGGCCCCCTGTCATCCTCAGATTCTCATGGAAATTGAAACTAAGGTTCACAGAGGTCAATAAGGAACGCATGACCAGTAAGTGGCAGAGCCAAAATTCAAACTCAGATCTGCCTGGTTCCAAAGTCTGTATACAGATGGTATGAACACTAAAAAAAGTTGGGGCTTTGAAATCAGACGGATCTGGGAGACAACATCAGGTTTGCCATCTGTCAACTCTATTAAACCTCGATGGGCCCAATTTGGGCTCCTAAAAATGGACATAATAGTGCATTTCATGACTTTGTTGAGAGAATGAAATGAGATATATATATATATCCACATTGCTTAAGATCTAGTACATTTAATGGTAGCTATTATACCATCTGCCTCAAGAAGAGGTAAAGCCATAAGGATTGAGATGAATAAAACATGATTCCCAGGTTTCCAGCTTGAAAAACAGGTGGTTCCATTTTCCAAAAATTAAAATATATACTCCTATAATACACAAATGTGTCATTTCCCTCCGATTCATATACCTTTCTCATCTCTGAAGGGGAACTATTACATATCACGTGACATTCCATTATCTCCCACAACAACTAAAGTATGTACCCCACTGGAAATGGACTGGCCAATCACTTTCTTCATTCTAGAAATTTGGGATTGAGAGATTAAAAGTGTGGCTAATCATAGTTATAGGCACAGGAGATATAAGGCCTTTTAAATTATGGACTGGCAGCCTTTTTGACTATGTATTCTCTGTTTAAAGAAACCCAGAAAGGCAACTCTCTTGGGGAGTAGCAGGGGAATAAAACAATAATGCAGAGTTAAGCTGAGATGAGACAACATGAAGCAACAGAAAGACAGAGAGTTGATCAACTGTCAAGTTTCTGATGCCATGCTCTAGTTCCCAAAACTGAGTTTCCTTGAGATTCTTCTGTGTCCTTTTCAACATGCTAATTCAGTTTCTGTTTTTGTAACCAAACAATCCTGCAGACAGAATATATTTTAGAGGACTATATGGAATCGTAGACATTGTGGTTATCTTCCCAGCATCTGCTGTACTATACTTCCTTATGTAGCAGTCATGTGATTTGCTGGGACTGCTCACCTGCGGTTCTAGGTGTGGGTCCTGACTTGTCTAAGAACTTGCCACGGTGACAGGTTAGGAAAACTGGCTGAAGCCAGCCAGCCTGCCTTTACTGGAAGGGTTTTTTACCCTCAGGGCTTCTGAGGAAGGTCTCTTGCTCTATGGAAAGAATTCTCCCAAGAGCTGCTTTCTTTCTTTTTGAACAGTGTGAATGAAGAAATAAAGCCTGGAACTACTGAAACTATTGTGTAACTTTCAAAGAAGCCAATTTGGGAACAAAGCTGACTCTCAGAGAACCATAGAGCCAAAAAAATCCTAAGGAAACACAGCCAAATCAGCTTTTACCAGGTCTATAGTCCTAACTACTTCTGAGCCAATATATCTCCTTTATTGTTTAAACAACCAGTTGAACTGAGTTTTTTGTTAGTTGCAAATGAAAGCATCCTGCCTGATATGGGAGACAGCGAAAGGAATAGGGAGACAAAAGGCAATGAAATCATTTGGGGGCATGCTGCATTTGACAATCTTGTGGAATATCCAGGTGGTGATATGCAGCGTGCAGTCAGAAATACAGTTTTGAAACATCAAAGGAAAGGAGACATCAAAGCTGTCTTTGTCTGGGAGGGTCACCAGCATAGAGGTGGGAACCTAAGCCCTGGGTATAGTTGAAGTCATCCAGAGAGGACACATGTAGTACTGACTGTGTGCTTTTTCTTCTTTTAGTCACCGGTATCATTTGGCTCAAACAAAACCTACTTAAATATTATTTTTTATAGGTTTTGCTTGCACTTGAAATGTTTCAGAAACACCTAAAAATTAAGTCCTACCCTATAGCAAGAAATGCAGTTGTTTGCATTGCTTTTCAGGATGATCTACTGAAATTTCAATGCTATAGATTTTTTCATATGGGATATAAATTTAAAGATTTGAACAGAAGGAATGAGCATTATATTTTCTATTACCATATAGCAGAAGTATATTCACTCAATTCTGAATTCTAAGCCTATTTTCATTTTTTTTTTCTTTTATGTAGGCTCCATGCCCAACATGGGGCTTGAACTCACAACCCTGAGATCAAGAGTCGAATGTTCTACCAACTGAGCCAGTCAGGCTCCCCTAAGCTAAATAAATCAGACATGTGAACTTATTAATTCCATTGACAAATGTTTTATTAGCAATAAAAAGGACTATAGATTTGAGGTTTCCACAGTGCTTATTTTGGAAGAAGGATGATTTCTCCTTGCTTCTTATAAGCCCCGGATATATATCATAAAAACATATTTGATTGAAAGGACCTGGATGTTTTCTTTACTGCTAATATGATTGTTAGACCAGAGGCAAGGATGCAGCACTATAAACACTGGAGAATAAATTTGAAAAATAAAAAAAAAACAAAGAAACAAAAAAACAGTGGAAGACAAATGGAGATGGGATTAAAAATAAGAGGTGGGAAGAGAACAGTTTATAAGAAATATAATTACTTTCTCATAACAAGAATTTCTGGCTATGTGTTTATGATGAAAACAAAACCAAGGGCATTCTGAACAACAGAGAAAATCAATATAATCAACCTAAAAATAACCTTCTACTTTGTGAAGATCTTAACTTTGATATAAAATCGACATCTTAAGTTATCTACTTGAATATCCTCATACCAGGCATCTTGCCATCAACTTCAATGGAACTTTGATAATGAGTCCCCTATGTGGAAATTCTGAAAATTGTTACAATCTGACTAATAAATATACCTTGATCTTTTGGATTGTTGTGTTCTTGCTTCTCCTATAAACTCTACTTCATGTGCTAGTTATGTGGTCTAGATCTTTGGGAAAATAATTCCCAAGAGCCTCAATTTACTCATTTCTAAAAAGAAGGAATTAGATCAATATTCTATTCAAGGAGACATTGTGCCTTGAAAATCAGAACCTATAGAGTTAAATGGATGGGTACAGTTCTTTGAGAAATCCATGTATAATGTTAAAATATAATTTTATTTTTGGAAAAAAACTGTTGTTTTCTGATTACAAATTATAGAAACTTTAGTTCAGCAAAATCATTTCTGAAAATATGCCATCTTTTGAAATTAGTGACTACCAGATGAAGAAGGTGTATGTGGGAAGAATAGGATTCCAAAGTCCTATCAGAATCTCTTCCTGGTTGGGTTCTAGAGGCCACTTCTAGCTGTACATTTTACTGTTTATGCTTCTCTCTCTCCTCTGCCTTCTTTTTTTTTTTTTAAATATTTCATTTATTTATTTGACAGAGAAAGAGAGAGAGAGGGAGAACAAGCAGGGGGAGCAACAGAGGGAGAGCGAAAAGCAGGCCCCCTGCTGAGCAAGGAGCCCAAAGTGGAGCTAGATCCCAGAACCCTGGGATCATGACCTGAGCCGAAGGCAGACGCTTAACCGACTGAGCCACCCAGGCCCCCCTCTCTCCTCTGCCTTCTGATGCAGTTTTGTGCAGTTTGCTTGTGCACAACGGCCTTCCTACAATCAGATCCACTTCTGAATTCTTAAAACAGGACCACTGAATTTCCTGTATGTTCTGCTGGGTCTCAACACTCTCCTTTCTGAAGAACTTGCTTGGACTGTTTTTTCACTCTCTGTTTCACTCTCACCAACAAAACTTGCTTTGTTATGAAAATGTATATGCACTTTTTCAAACTATATACCCACCCTTGCGCAGACAACATATCCTATCCTTTGAGAATCAATCACAAGGGAGACCGTGAGATTATTTTAAGTAGTTCTAGAATACAGAAATCCTAAAGCACAAAGACCTGTCTGTAGAATAAGTTAATTTACCCATGTGTAGTACTATTTTTCAAATGTGTATATAAAGTATATATAATATAATATAAATGTATATACCTTGCATGTAGCAAGTTCCAGAAATGTAATACATTACATACAGAATATTATAAAATGCTGTTGAGATTTATACTATTTAGATTTCTAAAATGTTATTGAATTCAGTATATACCATGTACTATAGCAGGGAGATATTAAAATACCTTCTCTTGGGGCGCCTGGGTGCCTCAGTTGGTTAAGCATCTGACTCTTGATTTGGGCTCAGGTCATGATCTCAGGGTCATGAGATTCAATCCCGGCATGGGCATGGGGCTCCTCGCTTAGTGGGGAGTCTGCTCCTCTCCCTCTCCTTCTGCCCCTCCCCCTCCCCCGCTTGCAGGTGCCCACGCTCTCTCTAAAATAAATAAATCGTTAAAAGAAATAAAATACACAAAAAATAAATAAATAATAAAATACCTCCTCTAACTCAATGATTTGGAACCACTTGACTACATCATTCATTAGAGGATTATTTGTGTATTATCCTGGATCATCTGTTTATTGGCAGGATCAGACTTTTAGAGGGAGGTGGAAGGGGGTTAGAAACCAGTTAATACAATATTCTTGATCTATTATTTAATTTCTCAAGTATATCTTGGTTAATTGAGGAACTAACAGTATCTTATTATAAGAAAATTTTGCTACCTAGTGTTCAAGAAGGCATTACCCATCTATCATTAACCTAGATTACAACCAGGTAATTAAGTATCCATCTATACCTACAACATTGGTTGGGCCTCATCAGCTATCAAGACAGGAAAATATGCCAAACTAAAAACAAATCTATGCAGTGTTCCAGTGAACAGCAAAGCTCTAACCATGACTCCACTTGGCTTCAGTAACACGGAACCAAACCTAGAGTTCCTCTCACCCAAGTTAGCTGTATGCCAAGTCCTTTTTCTTTCTTGCAGCAGATGCCTTGGGATCTTCCCTATTTGGCTGCTCCCCTGACAAGCCCTCAGACTCTTTTATTTTAAGGTTTTTATTGCTAATCACTTCAAAGAAAAGGTAACAGCCCAAGAGAAGTGAAAACTCTTGGGGAAAAAATAATCACAAACCTTTGGAAATGTTGCTTTTGTGACACCAAGCCTAGAAAGTGTGACTATTTGGTATGAAAATAGAAAAGCCAAGTGCTCTTGGATAGAAGTTTTAGTTTCTGTAAGTGGATTCACCCAAACACTACTTAAGAGTGAAAGTAGTATGTATATGTTTTCCCTAGAAGAAGGTTCCTCACTTCTGCAGGTGGGCTTCCAAAGCCAATTAAGGTAAAACAATAGTAATATTTTTGGTTTTAGGTCTTTTTTAAACTTTGGAGACCACTATTTAGAGTTTCTATTTCATTAGGCCTCTGCCTCGCCAAGGAATGATACCCATTTGCCCAGTTAAATAATCTGAAATAACATTAGATACATAAACACACTTTGGCCTATAGATGCTATAGAAAGAAAAAAAATAAGAGTAAAACAAGTTTCATTCCATTTTAATTTTAGTTCTAATTTTAAGCAAAAGCTTAGATGATTTAATCTGTGCAAATGTGTCAACTATTTCTGGAATGCCTAAAATGCTTAATGAACAAGGCGAGGGAGTAATGACTGTCAATTCCACCTTTCAATTATTTAACTGTAAAATAATAAGGGTCAATTCTAGCCATCTTCTAAACACATATCCAAAGATACTGTAAAGCACAGTTGTACCAACTACAAAGAATAAGAGGGTGTGTGTGTGTGTGTCTATTTTTGATAAACTGAAACTTACTAAAAATTACATGAGTCACTTTTATGTTTTTCCCCTGTACTAACACTAGTTGCTGTTGCAAAAACATCAGTTAAGTAGTTCCAAGATTAGCATTTGACAAGAGTGTCCTCATTTTTCAAAAGGCTGATATTTTACATTTTAAAGATACTAGCTGTGAGTCATAGATAATTCTTTTCAAAGGCTCTAGGCATTCTTGTTCTGTATCACACAGACTTGATAAATATTAAAATCTACTAGGGTTCTTGCAATACTTTCTCCATTCCCAGCAGAACCTGGATCTTTGATATCCCTGTAGAGAAAGACTAATGCTGAAATGTAATTTTTTAGAAAAGTAATGATGATTAATAATGACCAAGTTATTATCATAAGAGTACATGGTAATAATATTTTTTAAAACACCACAGTATAAGTAGAAACTTTTATGGATTACATATTTTCAATTAGGTGTTTTATATTTAAATGTTGTAGGAAAATACTTATCACACACCTTGAGGAGAGCTCATTAGCATAGGGAAGGCCCAGAGAAGTTCATTAAAAACAAAACAAAACAAAACAAAACAAAAAACTCACTTATCTTTGACTAATATGGCTTTTCTCAAATGCATTTGACCAATAATTCCCTTTTTTATAAACACTGAGGAGTAACATTTGAGAAACTCTAGATTTGAGTAAGTCTAACAAACTTTTTAGTTTTAAATTTTTTGATTGTTAAATGTGTACTTACTTACTAATGAATTACCTGCTTGAGTTCACATTCAAATTGATGTGTCCACAGCAGGCTAGATTCAGAGAATGGATTCCAGTGAATTGGTGGGTGGGCGGAGAAATGGGAGGGGGTGTAGGGGAAGGGAAGAGGGGAATAATAAAATCTTGGGTTCCACCCAGGCTAATTCTGAGCTTTGTCCTGCTTGCGTTTATTAAAATCACCCAGATAAGTTTCCTTTTTAAGTGGAGAGATTACATATACCTAGAATGAGATGGTTAACAGGAATGTTAAAAAGCTGTAATAAATTGGATAATTTGTCAAAAACAACCAGAATAAATTTTAAAAGCAATTGAAAGTTCATTGGATCTATGTATCTATTATCTCTATTACCATCTATTCATCCATAAGTCTATCATATTTTCTATCTCAAATAATTTTTAAATGAAAAAACTAGAGAATGTTCAGCAACATGTTATCTTCTCTGTTAATCAGCATGTACTGGATTTGATCATGCCACGTTTTGTCACCATATACTTTGAGCATATTTCTATGATAAGAGTATATTTTTGTCATTACTGATTTACATACCTATCTCCCTTGTTCACATGTAAGCTCTTTGAGAAAAAAAAAATTATTTTATTTATATCTTCGGTGACTTTCCGCACAATAGATGCTGAAAAGTTTTGAATAAAGGGAATTAGCTAATGAATGTAACCACAAAAGAAACAAAAATGATATAGGAATGTTTATAGCACATTATTTAAATAGAAATAGCAATATGATATGGCATTAATGTTAAAGAATTAAGTGGTATAAACTATATAAAGAAGAGAAATCAGGTACAACGTAGTTCTTAATTTTAGTGGTAAGTCCTATGGGTCACAAGATTTTATTTATTTCTTACCTCATCCCAAAGAAAAAATGTGTATTGTACAAAAATTTAATTCTGATAAAGCAAAACACACACACACACACACACACACACATAAAAAACAAACAAACACTACAAGCCAGTAAGTAAAAGCCTAGGAAAATTAGATACCAGAAAATTGAAGTGAAGCCAGAATCATATTATTATCCAAGTTGTAAGCTAGAAAATGGTCTTCAATTATGTTTATATCTCCCTAATAACCAAAATAAGAAAGAAACAAGCTCAATCCCACTTCAGATTGTCCATTGAAGATAAAGCAGAGCTAATCTTCTTCGAACCAAGGACTGACAGGAAATCTGTAGGTAGGTAAGACAAAGACATTACAGGATGCACCATTCACAGCACCACAACCCATAAAATCACTTTCCAGGGACAGAGTCTTAAAACGCACCTTGAAATTGGGTGACAGCATCATGCCACACAACAAGAAGCTTAATAAACCAGAGATAAACTGAAAGAATGCAAGTTAAATAACTGACACTCTTTTTTGCTCTTAATCTTGGGTAGGGAGTTTGAGAATATTAGATTATCTGGAGCATGGTTTTCCAGCAATGGTACTAACGACATTTAGGCATAATAGTCTTTACTGGGAGGCACTGCCCTGTACATTATAGCTTTGGCATCCCTTGCCCCTTGCCTATTAGTGGCAATAACAGCTCCCCATTCTCCAGTTGTAACAACCAAAAAAAAAAAAAAAAAAGCCAAATGTCTCCAAAGGGACAAAATCATCCCCATTTGAGAAGCACTACTCTAGAGCGCTGATTCAGACATTGGGGTAGAACCACAGATCCTTTAAGAATCTGTCCAAAGCTGTGGATTCTTTAACCAGGAATGGACCCATTTGTACACATGACAGAAATGCACCTGTACCTTTCAGGGCTCTGGGATCCTCTGCTCTACCTAGGTTAAGCACATCTCATTTAAAGGAATGATGGATTACATGTCTTTCAGCCAAAGTTTTATGAATGCTTATTTCTTGCAATGGACTCTTAACATACAATCGGGTGGCTTTATGGGATATATGGAGAAATTTTAAAAAGCTTGTTCATGGAAATAATTGAAATTAGGTTGAAAACACTGCTTCAGCCAAAGTTGTCCAAAAATGATTTCCATAATCAAGATCAAAATGACTTGGATTGCTATTTTTTCTGAAGAAAGGAAGGTATATTTTAAATAATAAAATCAGAAATTGTGTTCTAATTATGTACTGAAAAGACTTCACATGAGAAGTGAAATCAGACATAAGAAAAATTATTTACTGAAAGCTGTTGTACTTAAATTTATTATTTCAATATGACAAACAAATTTACACCATTTTATTTGAGGGATTGCCGTATCCCTGAGATTTAAGTGTGCTGATCTACCTTGTGGTTCTGGTGAAGAGCACAGTGCCCCAAGCAATGCCATTTCAGAATATGCCATCTCCTTGCTCCAATGATTATTTAAGATATGGTATATGACCTCATGAGCCCTAATAAGTCAGTCCAGGAAGTTGAGGCAACATTTTCTCCTGCCATGTACACTAAGCCTATAGCTGCTGATATCGGAAATTGTCACTACATTGGGAGCATTCAACAAATGTTTCTGAATATTTATTATGTGCCAGCCACGGTTAAAATAACCAAAATCGCTGCTGTCAGGAGCTTATGTTATAGTGAGGAACAGTACATAAACATATAAATAAAATAAATAATATCATTTCAAAGATTAATAGTGCTTAAAAGAGAATAAAGCAAAGACATATATAGATAGATACAGATATAGATCTCTCCAAATTCTTGAGGTGATAGTTTAAACTATTTAATTATTTAATGAATGGTTTTATTGTTTTAAAGCCAGTAGGAAAGTTCAATGCATTCCTGATAACACGTTCCAAAGGGAAATATAAAAAGGCATTATTAAATAATGACCTAGTGTTAGAAAGTGGGAAAATGTTTATTATTTTCATTGCTAAAATTGTCCTGAGGATTTTCCTATTTAATAAAAATCTACTGCCAACTATTTCCCTTTGTTTTCTTTTCCTAGGGCTGCTGTAACAAAACACCACAAGTTATGTGGCTTAAAACAACAGAAACTTGTGTCAAGTTCTGGAGGTGAGAAGCCCTAAGTGTTCTCTCAAAGTTCTAGGCCAGGATCCTTCCAAGCCTCTTCTGAGCTTCTGATGGATTCCTAGGATCCTTGGCATTCCTTGGCTTGTAGATAACATCACTCCAACTTCCCCACCCCTTGTAAAAATTCCCTCTTTTTACAAGGACATCAGTCATTGATTAGGACACACCCTAATACACTATGACTTCATCTTAACTTGATTATATCTGCAAAGACCCTAATTCCAAATCAGGTGACATTTACGAGTACTAAAAATTAACACAAAATTTAACCCACTACACCTTCTATTGATGCTTAAACATTTGGTACCAAAAATGGGCTCCCTTACAGATTTAAAAATGTAGAGTTGTAACTAATCAAATTATGTATCTTTTGAACAACAAAATCCACTTGTTTTGAGAATTACAAAAATACACAAATGATTATTAACCACAGACTTCTTCCAAAGAAACAATGACATTTCCTTTTTGACTTTAGTTAAAATAGCATTGTTATTTCATCAGATTATAAAAAAAAAAACATATTCACTTTAAAAAATAGTTCAGAAAAGTCTGAAAAAGGGAAAAATTCATAATCCCTTGAGACAAGAATACTGTAAATACTTTATCATACTTGTATGTATCTCTCTAGTTATATTAACTTTTAATGTATAATATTTTCAGGTTTTTGCATTGTCAATATTATGAAACTGGTATGTTTAGATTTTATTTGTTGGAAGCATTCTGAATCTGCTTAATCTAGAAGTTATAGGAGATGGTATTAAACTTTTATGTGACTGACAACAACCATCTTTCTGCAAAATTGCCAAGTGATCCCGAAATTTTAGATTCTCATCCTTGATTCTCATTTCAGCTCTGATGGTAGACCCCTTTTTAAAGTAGGCCTTTCTTTTTCTGGACATCTCTAAATGTCAGAGGGTTCTTCATTCTTTTTGGCAATCAGCACTCTTCCACTGTCCCCCATTGATCCTTGTTCTGCCTTCTTAAACTACAATAATATATTTACTTCCTTTGCCATATGTGAGGGCAGATATCTTATCCACCTTGATTCTTTCCCTTCTATAAACTTAATTACTTCAATTATATTTCATAATACAACTTCCGATGCTATCTTTCTCACTTTTTTCTGGTTATATGACCCTCTTAAATTATACTCTTCAGAATTCATGCATATTCTCCAGGGATGGTGTGACAAATGGATTGAAAAGTGAAGTGACTACCAACCCCATTCTTTTCTATAAAGTTTATTAATGCATTTTAAGGTAAATTTGGGCCTTTGATAGTCATATAACACCGTTGATTCATTTTTAGTTTGCTGCGAAATAAAATCTCTAGAGCTTTTCCACGTGTGTATTATTAACATGTCTCCTACAATTATCTATTATGATGGGAACTAGGATCAGTAAGGATAACTAAAATCCACAGATAATTCTCCAACTACATCTCATCTATTAATCTAAACTCTTTCTATAACTAAGTCTCTACAGAATCACTAAAATTATAAAAACAGATTGATTTGGAACTTGGTGTTTTTAATTCCATACCCTAGTAAAATGATCAAAAGTAAAGTAGAGATTCAGAGATAATAGAAAAACTGTAAGCATGTTTGGATAATCTTACTAATAATAACCCAAAGCACTGCATTTCAATATTTTACACTTCTGGTATTTTAAAGTTCATACAGTAGCTTTCCTCTTAAAACATTCCAGTAATATACTTCATCTTGCATTTTTTACTAATAGGAACTCAGTGAATTCAATCTTATTTGACTTGCTAACCACTTAGATTTCATCGTCATGGTTGATATACAAATCTGATTGTGTACATTTTCATAGATACCTTGTTATTGTATCTCCTTACAAATTCAATGAATGTTTATTGTGTGCCTTATATGCATCAGGTCTGTCTCTATCTTTTAATCTGATGTGTTACTACCGTATTTGTATATATGTAAACACATGTTTTAGCTACACTGAATAGAGGTCCATAAGATAAAGAAATTCCAAAGGATTAAGGGAATAATTCCTTCTTCTAATTTGCTTTAAGGGTCTCATCCCAATATAGGGCATGTGTTCTCTTTGGTTGACTAACTCAGGAAAAATTATGGAGCTCATGAACTCAGTTCTTAGCTCTGTCATTGTATAGTTTTGGAAAGTAACTATTTTCTGTATTAGTGAAATAACACCACTGGGATGATCTTCAAATTTAAACTTAGAGGAAATAACATAAATAATAAAGTAGTAATTAAAGGTGCTTATATGAAGCAGTGATATGTACCCAAAATTTTAATTTTACTTCCACAAATTTGTTTGTGTAACATTATCAGAAATAAGTCAGGAAACATTGTATAAATTGACAAGAATAAAGAAAGAAGAAAACGTTATTTTGTATCTTCTCTTTTTAGCCCCGTTACACACTAGGACTGATTAGAGATAACTAATGCATGAACTTATGAAAAATAATCATTTAAAGGTCATAGTTGGACCTCATCCTTTTGCATACTATAAAAGCCATTGTAGTCCATCTGTCCATTTACTGATAAATTGTATTAGTGGATATGAGCCATTATACATTTTATTAAGACTATGGATTGAAAAAGTGGAAACTTTATTTACTTATTTATTTATTTTTAAAGATTTTATTTATTTATTTGACAAAGAGAGAGCACACACACAAGCAGGGGGAGGGGCAGGCAGAGGGAGAGGGAGAAGCAGGCTTTCTGTTGAGCAGGGAGTCCGATGTGGGGCTCAATCCCAGGACCCCGGGATCATGACCTGAGCTGAAGGCAGATGTTTAACTGAGCCCCCAGGCGCCCCAGGAAACTTTAGAAGAAACATAAACATAAGCTTGTTTTGGGTAGAGTGTCACTAAAAATAAAACTGACATCAATATAAATCAAAGAGTGTTCCATTGTGCTCAAGGAAAATTGATCATAAAGACTGTTCAGAAGGAAAAATCACTGCATATATATATACATATATATGCATTAGACAGACATTTGTGTTATCTCCAAAAGTGACACATACAAGGTGAGGAAGACTAGTATTTGCATAATAAACTTACAGAGAGAGATGGTAAAAAAATTACTTAAAACAACGTAGAGTTAACAGCCATGATAATAACAAGCAGATGTCCAGACTGGAGAAGAGAGCCAGTAACCACAAAAAAAAAAAAAAAAGAAAGAAAGAAAGACAGAAAAAAGAAAAGAAAAACTGAGTTCTTTTGCCATGGTATTTTAAAACATGAAAATTGAATGAAATTTCACAATACAGAGAAACCAAGTGATCACAACTTAGAGCCACCCAGAGTTCAGGCTTGGTATATTTTCAAAATATGAAGATAATCTTCAAGGTCTTTTTCTTTCTCCTAACCAGTATTCAAAACAGTAATTAGGGAATAAATTGTTCAAATAATAGTTTTCTTTCATTATTTGAGAGTTTCAAGTTCATGGCTACAATTTCAGGAAGAGGATTTATTTGATCATCCAATTCCAGACCTTTAAATTAGAAGTTCTCAACAAAGAG
>NC_138369.1:111557009-111590022 GCF_054177405.1 Leptonychotes weddellii | reverse complement strand
AGAAGTTCTCAACAAAGAGTGAGTATTTTAATCAGGCTGGTACCATGCAGAAGTTTGCATAGCTTATCACAAACACTTATCTCACACATATCCATACATTTACACAAAGCTTGAGGTCAGCTCTTCTGTACTCCTAAGACAGTTTCTTCTCCTTGCCTAGGTAACCAGGGAAACAGCCTCCGTCTCAGCCTGAAGAGATGTAGGCCAACAACTGTGGGCCAACAACCAAATGAAAGATAAACTATGGGGATATGTGGTTGCCGTAGAGAATGTCTGTTTTGCTAGTGTTTCTTTACTCTTAACTCTTCTGCATGTTAGTGACAACAATCAATGTCCCAAGTCACCTCCGCAAGTACCCGATATTCTATGCTGCTTTATTTAACACAGCTTTCTAAACATCAAAAGAGCAAATGTATCACATGCTCAATTTAGCCAAATAGTAAGTGGCCAGGCAGCATTATGAGAGGCTCGGTAATAAACATTTGTCCCTTTAGGCTACACTTCACCTAAAGGACTTATTTTAAAATAATTTTGAAATAGAAGATGATCCTTAGAGTTTCACCTTCTCCCATGATTTCTGATAAGATGAGATACTTCTTGCTTTTGTTTTGATGACACAGGCATATGACTGAGTTTCAGTCATTAGAGGGTCCCACCTAGGACTACGTGAGTTGAGGGAGACAGCAAAAATGCAGGGACAGTTGGGAAAGCACTCATAACAACAAAGAGAAGCTTTTGGTAGAGAGGTTTAAGGATCCCAGGGCCAGAAGGACAGCTAGGTTGCTTCAAAAGTGGATTTGATCTAGCCTGCTTATCTGATGCCCATTTCCTCTGATTTATGCCCAGTTTAGAAATAGGTCCCCCAGCCTTCCAACAGGTTCTTTGGGTAGTTATATACAATCTAGTATGTTTCTTTTGTTGTTTGCGACCAAGACCATGTAATAGAACACTTTTCCTTCCAGTTTCACAAATAATATTGAACTAATTTAAATAAAGAATTGCCAGGACCAAGAACCAAAGGATTCATCACCAAAGCACCAACCTCTGAATTGTCTTCCTTGGATGCATTCCAAAGGCAGGATGCTAGCCTCTCAATAGTTGGTGGGGAAATGGCAAGAAGTAGGGGATTCGTCAACAAGACTATCTGTTGAGATCACCATAGAGACAACAGTCTTTGTTTGATACCAGCTATTCCTGCTGTGGCAAAGCTTTTTAACTTTGATTTATAGTCTATTTTTTTATGTGACAAGTTGTTGGCAATGCTAGTTTTGCTTTCTGCAAACCCACAAAGAGAAAAAGTAAACTCACATGATCTGAAGAAAAGAAAATGGGTCGAATACTATGATAAAGATTGAATCCCTTGACAGCTCTGCAACAGTTAAGTAAAAAAGCCCATGCTTTTAAACAGAGACACCTCTATAGACCTAAACAGGGTATAAGCTACTGGATCAGAATCTATTGGACGTAAGGCTTAGGCATACATACACATATACATAAACACACACACACACACACATATATATATATATATATAATATTATGTATTATACCTCCACAGATAATTCAGGTACTTATCTTTAGTGTAGAACCAACCACTATTTTATAGAGGCTAGACACTCAGGAAAAACCTGTTTAGAAAATATCAAAATCCCAGCTGCCATCTATCCACATGAATAGAAGTCATATTTACAACTTCTTTTCACTCCTTTCAGTACTAATTCTACCCCTCATTTTTATCTGATTTCCTTCTTTCATTTATCTGTAATCTTGCCTCTCAGTAATTGCCACAGATTCTGTTTGCTTTTGTGACCATTTTTTCATTCATTTTCTCCCTTACCAAAAGTGCTTTCACACAGATAACATACCCCTAACTGCTTATAACAGCAATTTACCCTGAACTCAGCTCCATTCATCACTCCCCACCTGTACTCTGAAAGCATTCCCAACAGAAGAAGGGGTTCCACAGAAAAAAATCAGGTACAGGAGCAAAATCAAAATCTGATCGCCTCATGAGACTTGCCAGAATACCACCTCAGTGTTTAATGCTGAAATATCCATAGATAATGTCCCCTGTATTGTCTTTTGTACTCATACAGAAGAGAAAAAAGATGAAAAAAATATATTGAAAACTCTTATATTTTTGGAGTGATGTTAACCATTTCCTTTTTCATTGTTACAGTTAATAGCTTATGAATGCTAATAAATCTGCACATTTTCCAACACTAGTGATAATGTTTGATCATTTTCTGAGCAATATAACTTACAATTTAAATCCTCAAGTAATGAATTCACAGCTGTACAATCAGAAAAGTATGGGAAGCAAATAACCACAACTGCTCATTAAGAAATTAGTTGAATTACAACAGCGTCATTGAAGGATTCAATTAACATGTTACAGTTACCACATTAATCTTAACCATGACCTCATACAACCCAAAGTTGCACATCTCATTTCTGAAAAAGAATGACATGGCAATCACTTGTAAATTCTCATAATCAATATATTTAGAAGAGGCAGCAAGGATCTATTCAAAGAAATCCATCTGGATTGTCCTGTGAATCATTGATTGCTCTCATCTTGCTCTTATGCCTAGCCTTGTCTCCCAAATTTGTGGTTTTGGTTCTCTTACCCTTTGGAATGGCACATCTCCATATGAGCACCTTTTCTAGATTTCTCTACTAACCATGACATTAACCTTTGGAAAACCCCTGATAACTCTTTGTGTAATTCTGTAACTTGTTGACCACTAATGTCCCTCTCTCTGAAGCCCTAGGGATCCAGGACACCACACTCTGCCGTCTATTGTAGTATGATATTGACATGTTTAAAAGGCCACTGTAAATCATATTTTCCTTGTTAGAAAGAACATTAGTAATGAAAGGTGCTTGTTTTTTTTTTTTTTAAGATTTTATTTATTTATTTGTCGGGGGGGAGAGAGAGAGAAAAGAAAGAGAGAGAGAGGCAGGCAGAGGGAGAAGCAGACTCCCCACTGAGCAGGGAGCCTGACTTGGGACTCGATCCCAGGACCCTGGGATCATGACCTGAGCCAAAGGCAGATGCTTAACCGACTGAGCCACCCAGGAGTCCCTGAAAGATGCTTGTTTTTATATATATTCATCAAATACTTTTTCCCCACCATGGCTAAAACAGGTTGGATTGCTTCATAGCATTGTCCATTGTGAACAGAATTAAGCCAGGCTTTATCCAAATACTCACATTATTGACATATGCTAATCTCTAGACCAGAACAGAACTTTTGGCAAAGATGAAAATGTTCTTTTACACTGTCCAGTAGGGCAGTAGGGCCATAAAAGGCTATTCAGCACTCAAAAAGTTACCAGTATGACTGAGCAACTGAATTCTTCATTTTATTTAACTGTCATTAATTTAAATTTCAATTTAAAATCCACCTGTGACTAGAGGCTACACTATTGAACAGTTCAGGTCTAGACTGTGGTTTCTTTTAGGGCTTTTATCTCATTCTTCTCATCTCTAAGATTGTGCCTAGCACATATAATAAACAGATTCCATAAGTAACCTTTATTGAATTAGTAAGTGAGTGAATTGTACACTTTGAGATTAGCTTCCAACTTCCAGAAAAACTGAAATAATAAGCACACAGAAACTAGGACAAAGCATTGAGCTCAGAACAGTGTTCAATAAGTAATAGCTACATGTATATTTTAGAGTAGCTTCTTGTAAAGTTGCTTCAGAATATGTTCTTTTACTCTGCAATGCAAACAGGGAAGTCTGAACAATAGATGAACTCTGCAAACTACACAATAGCACTTCAGCTTTGAATGTGAAAGAATGTGAGTTCAGGGGCTACTGAGCCAAGAAAACAAAGGCAAATTGTTTGCTTCTGCTGGGCAACCTTTCAGGTCTCACCCAAGAAAACTGTTCAAAGTAGAAGAAACAGGCAGAGGAAGGTGTTACATTTTTCATAAAAGTGACAACAGATAATATCTCATTTGGAAGACTACTGGTCCTCTCAAGAAAATTGTACAGTAGTTCAGCCCCTACACAAGAGTGTTTTTCATCACATTGACACCAACATCAATTCTTGCTTTGTCTTCTGTCTTTCATATGATAAAAATAATTGTAGGAAAGCAGATTTGTTATCCGAAGCTTTCACTTCTTTCTTTCTTTAAAGTACTAAAAAAAAGTTGGATTCTATCTTAGATTTCATGGGATTGACTTTTCCACATAAAATCTTAAATACAAGAGATGAAAGAGCTTTGGGGAAGTTAACAATGCTACATCAATGCAATGTATTAATAATTTAAATTATCTAAAATTTCAGTTATTCTTTTATAAATCATTGATATCATTGACCTTGTTATAGCTTCCATAGACTTTACCCGGAATCATTAACATTTAGCAAAGGGCATAATTGCTCATGAAAATTTCCCCAGTTTAAGGAAACTGTTTCTTAAGCCAATTAGTAGACAGGAACCCATTGATTGATGCTTAATCCAGACAAAATTGAACATATCCTGGGTTAAAACATGATTGCAACAAGAACTAGCTCTTTGCACAGTTTCCTGACATTTGTAATTTCCTACTGTATTCGAATTAATTTGACACTGAAGCACAAAATCAGCCCCTGAGGTAGAATTAGCCACATTTATGGCTCTGGCAGGATCTGTGGGAGCTGAAACTAGTCACTAAAAGACTCTTGATGTCTTGGCTTCTACCTGATTATACTGTGAGATGATGATGAGCAAAAACCCCTGTATCAGTTTGCAAGGGCTGCCATAACCAAACCACAGACTGGGTGGCTTACACAACAGAGATCCATTTTCTCCTAGTTCTGGATACTTGAAATATAAGATCAAGGTGTCAGCAAGTTTGGTTTCCTCTGAGGCCTCTCTCCTTGCAGATGGACACCATCTCGCTGCTCCCTCACATAGCCTTCGCTCTGTGCATAGGCATCTGTCATGTCTCTGTGTGTCCAAACTTTCTCTTAAGAGAATATCAGTCAGATTGGATTAGGGCCTACCTTAATGGCTTCATATTAACGTGATCACTTCTTTAAGTGTTTTCAAATACGGTCATATTATGAGGTACTGGGGGCTAGAGCTTCAACATATGAATTTGTAGGGGGAGACACACTTCAGCCAATAACAGCCCATCTTAGCTTCTCCTTTGAGTTTAATGAAACTAGATAATGATTAGGTTGGGTCAGGTCATCTAGAAACCACCAAGGCAGGAGTGATTGGCCTCTAGCCATGTCATGACGCTCCTTATTTTAATATCTTCTGTGATAATGCCCAACTGACACGCTCTTTTGAATGCAGTCTCTTAAACTAATTATTGAGAGAGGTCCGGGGAGTGAAAAAGAACAACAGAGAGAGAGAGAGATTCTAGCTATGATACTTTACCTCTTTACCAGAGAGCATCTGTAGCATAATGAACATTTGTAGAGTACGACCTAAATGGCAGGCACTCTGTTAAGAGCTGTAAATATATTAGGTTCATTTACCCTTCATAAGCACCCTGTCAGGTCATTTACAATATTACCCTGATTTCAGGAGTGAAGAAAGGAGGCGCACGGCTACTAAGTGAGAGAACTGGAATTTAAACCCAAGTAGCCTGAATCCATGACTCAAATAGCAGGCTTTGGTGAGGAATCCTATGTGATTTCTTAGTTCTGTTGCTTTCTGGCTGTTTGCCCTTGTTAAATACCTTTAACTTCTGAGTGCCTCCCTGCAACAATGCCTCTTTTACACAGTTGTTATAAAAGTAAGTGAGTTAATAATTAGGAAAAGTCTTGAAAATTGCAAGGCACATTACAGATATTCTTATTTTTTTCATTCTCCCCAAATAATCAATACAACTGAGCTGGCAAGTAGTCACATTCCTATTGGGAGATCTTTAAATTTACTCAGTACCATCCCTGAGAGACTAGTCATGACAGAGTTGACTGGCATATCCCACTGAGTGACAGAAGAGAACTCACATTCCAATTCATTCATTCATCTATTCATTCATTCAATATTTAAATACCTAGTCCATGTCCTTAAAAATGCTAATACCACAGCAGGAGGTTCAAATAGATCAAGGCCTGTAATTAATTCAACGTGATTATTACTACAATAGAGCTCTCTACAATATACACAGAAAAGAAGCAATTCATTTGCTTTGATGTTAAAGGGAAGAAAAGTAAGGATATTTCCTAGAATAGATAACATTTGTAGGGTGAGCGGAATATCCTCAAAAGGGGAAGAGTGAGAAAGACACACTGGCATTATAAGGTAAAGCCTGTTTGAGCTAGCAAGCCCCTCACACAAATTCAACAGGAGAATGGCTAGATAGGATCTGGTCAGGTGGATGAGCTGGAGAATGGCAATTGTTAAAGCTAGAGTAGTTTTCTAGGTCTAGAAATTATGAATGCCATAATATTGAGAAGAAATATTACACTATTAAGGATAGCAAACAACAGGCACTCTGCTCACCGTTCTCTGTTCTTAAAAACAATCTAATGTTAGTATTTGGAAAACCCTCAAAATGCAAGACAATAGACTCCAAAGGGCGAATTAAAATACTTCTGCAACAATTTAAATAAGCAACTAAGAGGTCCTGGAATTATGGCAATGGAAGTTTAAAATAGAGAAGAATGAATGGATTTAGAGGCACTCTGAAGTAAAATTAATGGAGCTCGGTTAAAGAAGAGGAAAAGAAAAGGAAAACTATTAAGTTAAGACATATGAAATTGCTAGTTTATATGTGAGAAAGTTGGATGTCAGCATTAAGTCTCAATCCATTATTATAATAACTAGATATCTAGCTATTGGGTTAAGTGAGTCTATGACCCATTGACTGTGAGACTATATAGAGAAGGGGAATAAAGTTTGAGGAGTGATGAAAGAGAAATGGATATCGATTCAATTGGAACTGAGGTGCCTGGGAACATTCACATAGGCAAAAGGGCACTGAAGAGGAGGTTCAGGTGAGCTCCAGGCTGTCTGTGGAGGTTGACACCACAGAAGTTAATGAGATCACCCAGGCTGAGTGTGAAGGAAAAAAAGAAGAAAATACCTGAGGATGAAACCACACGTCCGTACTGTGGTGATAAATATGGACATTTGATAAAGTAGGAAGAGAATACATTAATAATGAATTATAATCCAAATGATAAGAGAGACTCAGAACAGTCTGTAAGGTTAAGAGTTGAAAAGAGACACCCAGAAGTCCCCCATTGACCCTGGTAGTAGAGCCAAGATGTCCCTGCCGACAGTTTCCAAAGCAGATATAATTTCCATGCAGTAGTAAAAGTGCAAATTAGATCAGATCCCTGTGCAAGGAGGAGTGGATCAAAGATCTACAAATGTACATAATTAGTAGAACAATTCCTTTAGGTGTCTGGAGGATGAGAGAGGATAAAGAGAGGGCAGTATGCACAGAGAGAGGCAGCACTGAAAGAAAGATTTGTTTGACGTTTGTCTTGCGTGTTTGTTTTCGGACAGTGAGAAAAATGTGTTTACAAGGCTGATAGGGAAGATCTAGGGAAGAGGGGATGACTGGAGATAAGGGAGAAAGGGGGATGGTGAAATCCCAATGGAGGAAGGAGTGGCAACAGAAAGTATCATCACCTCAAGTGGGGTTAAGAGAATCAGGAACTTTATAACTATGACCCCAAACATATAAATAACAAAGAACATTTTTGGTAAGGCCAAAATGTTTTTGCATGGTGGCTATACCTTAACACACACCTGTGAAGTAGCCCAAGAGATGATCTTCACCAAGTCTCTATATATTCTTTAAAAAGAGTGTTGCATTTCTTAATCTGGTTAATTCTCTCTTATAACTTTTATACCCCTGGAAATGTTCTGCTTTTTTTATCCTCCCTATCTTCAGTCTACTGAAGTGTGACTGAGATGAATAAAAATCTGTTAAAGAAAAATCAGTAGAAGAGTTTACATTTTTCAATCCATATTTGAGTATGATTTTTCACAGCAAAAGTATATGCTCCCAAAGGCGGATAACATATTTTATCTTTAGAATTATTAGATCAAACATTTAGAGAATGAAAGCTGATAGTTCCTAAATGTTGTACAATATTATCTAAAATGAACATAAATTGCATGAACCTTCAAGTTTTCATCCATTATAAGATGACCTTCGGAAATTACTTCTGCAGCAATAAAACTAAACATTCAAGGATGATGCATGTGCAGTGCATTAAGTTAGGAGTGTTTACATGGCACGCACTGCAAAAGATAAATCGGCAGATTTACCAAAGTTCCGCTCCATATCTACTTTTCTCCCATTTCGCCTGAGTGAAAAGCAATAAAATATCTGTGTTAGAGGAATCTAAGTGCTATCGCTTATAATTTTTGTGTGGGTCCTGAGGTAAAAGAAGAAGGTAATGAGAGCACGAGCTAGAATTCTTGGGGCAAAAGGGAGTCTGGTAGTAAATGACCCCAAATCCTGCTGTGGCCTGTTTAAGACCTTCAGTTTCCATGCCCCCTGATTGGTCTTGGTGTGATTCCAATCACCAGAACCCAGAAGGAGGAGGCAGCAGCTTTAGGAGACCTTCACACTTCAAAAAATTCTGTGATGCAAGTCTCTGGGAGTTTTATCTAAAATAAATTAAGATTTTATTTATTTTTAGAGAGAGAGATAGGGAGAGCGTGAGCAGGGAAAGGAGCAGAAGGGCAGGGAGAAGGAAGGGGAAAGAATCTCAAGCAGATGAGCATGGAGCCCCATGCCGGGCTGGATCTCATGATCATGAGACCATGACCTGATTCGAAACCAAGAGTCAGATGTTCAACTGACTGAGCCACCCAGGCGCCCCAGATATCTTTCATATCTTTACTCTGTACCTCAGACTTTGCTTTACCTTTTCTCATTTGGTCCTTCTCAGAGGAAGAGGTGTTCATCCTGCTTGCCAAGGTAAACTTCTCCCCCTAGGACCCTGAATACATTTTATATTGTTTCTTCCAGGTCCTTACTATATTCACTACCTGATATCTTCCCTGTAACTTTAGTTTCTCTCTCTTCTGAATACAAATCCTCAGCCTCTGCAAATCTCAGGGCTACTTTCTGATTCAATCAAACCAAAACATAATAAAAATGATTCAATAACATCTTCCCTAGATTTGTCATTCCCACAAGTGATGTCTGTTCTCTTTATCTTTTACTATGAAACAACCCATAGTGGTTTTTTTTTAATATATATATTTTTTAATTTATTTATTCGACAGAGAGAGAGAGAGAAGTGAGAGAGGGAATACAAGCAGGGGGAGTGGGAGAGGGAGAAGCAGGCTTCCCGCTGAGCAGGAAGCCCGATGCGGGGCTCGATCTTAGGACCCTGGGATCATGACCTGAGCTGAAGGCAGCTGCTTAACGACTGAGCCACCCAGGCGCCCCAACCCATAGTGTTTTAAAACGATAATTTATTATCACTCATGGTTCTTCTGGTTGAGGTCTAGTGGGCAATTTCCCCTCAGTGTAGTTTTAGTCAGTGATAGTTGGGGCTGGAGTCATGGGAAGTCATCTTCACACTCATTTCTGGTCTGGCATCTCTTCATGAATGTTCTTCTTATGGCTAACTAGGGTTTCCTTCACTTCTTTCACTGCAAAAACATCTTGGAAAAATCCTAAACTGTGGTTGCTGTCACATTCTCTCAATGCATTGTATCATACATACACATAGCTAACATTTACTGAGAACTTGTAATTTGTTAGGCACTATGTCAAGAACTTTTTGAACATAATGTCAAGTAAAATCTATAAACTAGATACAATTACTATTTATAATCTCTATTTTAAACATGAGCAAACAGAGTCTTAGAAATTTTATGTTTCTTGTCCATGGTCACATAATTAGCTATTTAGTAGACTGGCCATCCTTTCTTCCCATATATTCTTTAATGGGCTTACAATGGGCTTTTGTTTTACCTGAAGATCTTTTCAAGATCACCATTGATTTGCTGTTTATCTAGACTAAATAGTTTTTTATTAGCCCTTCCTTGATTGGCTGTGGGCTTTTGATTGTGGTGACCAACCTGTCTTGTTGGAATGCTCATCTCTTGGTTTCAGTGATAGTATTTGATTTTGTGATGATCATTTTTCTTAATCTCATTAAAGTTCACCATTCCAGTAGCCATTTCTCTACTTATTTGACTCCTAATATTTTGTATTCATTATTCACCTTTCTTCTAAACTCAAATTTCATAGTTTCAAACTCTTCACTAGTCATTTCTGTCCAAATGCTCTGCCATTATTGAAACTCAACATGTTTCTAAATTATTCTTTTTATTCTCAAACTTGCTATTGACCTTTTCCCCATATGACTTATTTCTGATAAAGTTCTCCATTACACTCTCAGTCACTAGATCAAAATGTTGGTGGAATGAATACTTATTTTTTGTCTTGTATCTTCTTCTTTTGGGAAACCCATCTTCCCTGTCTCTCAGTCCAAAGGATTCAAAAGGGATTGATACAAATGGGCAAATGACTTAAACTGAGTCACTGAGAGTCATACCCTGCTTTCTGGCTGAAAAGATGGTACATGTAAAGATGGTTCCTTTTGATGAGGACTTTCTAGCTTCTAGAGTAATGTGATTCTGAAGGCCAGAAACCATCTTCAGCACCACAAATATAGAATCTGCCTAAAGATGAAGCCAATAAGGGAAAGTAGGTCTGAGAAACTGTAAAAGACAGAATTTCCTGATTTAAACATATGAAACAATAAATTTTTATTTTTGTTTGAACAAGTTCAAGTTGGCTTCCTGTCACTTGTAATTTACAGTCTTGACTGATGCCACTGCCATTATATTTGACTCTAGTTCTCTTATGCAATTCCTGTTAATGGTACCCCTATAAAATTCTCTTCTGTGTATTATCCCAGCTACTACATTAGAGTAGTCTGTCATCATCTGTCATCTAGAGTAAAGAATAGCCACCCACTTGATGTAGAATTTTACTGTTCCAATCAGTCTTATTCACTGCTGTCAGAATGATCTTTTTAAATTACAGTTTTGATTTTGTCAAACTTCTTAGCTTGTCATTCAAGGCCATTCACAGTCTATCTGTAGAGACTTCTCTCCCAATACACTAGATCACATAGCAGAATGCAGTGTTTAAGAGCAGACTATGGAGACAGATACCAGAGTTTAAATCCTATATCTCCCACTTCTTAACTATATAAATTCATCAAGTTTCTTAACTTCTTTATGCATCAGTTTCTCCACCTATAAAATGGAGATAATACTACCTACCTTATAGTATCATGAAGATTAAAATAATTAATATTAATAAAGCACTTGGGACATAATCATTATCAATTAAAATAAAATGTTCAGGGGAAGAAGTTTTCTTTTCTTTCTTTCTATTTATTTATTTAGGTAACCCTTGTGCCTAACACATTCTGATTCATGGGAGGCCCCAATTAAAAGTTTACTGAATGAATGAATGAATGAATGAATGAAGTCTCCACTCTCTACAAAGCTTTTTGCTCCCCATGAAAGGCTGCAACCATGTTTATACTTCTGTGCCTGTATGCCTGTTGTTGATCTAGAAAATTCTTTCTCTCCAGTGTGTGTGTGTGTGTGTGTGTGCGCGATGGAATACTGACCATACTTTAATACCTCATTCAAATGCTGCCTTCTTGAGTAATTGTGCTAAGTTCCTCTTGCCAGATATAAATGCAATCCCCCTTTAAAAAATTCATTCTGATTTATCTAGACTTCTCTAATGGCACATATTTTTTCCCTGCCTTACATTAGAGTTATTTATGTATGTGCATTACCTTCTTTTTAAAGAATAATGATTGCAGGAAGTGGAAGAAGGATTATCTTTACAGTATCCCATAACACCTAGCACAGGGTCTTGCATGTTGTAGACATTAAATATTTATTTTTGTATTACTATATATGACTATAATGTATGTGTATACACGTGACTTATGGCTAGTAGGAATAAACAGGAATATGTCAAATTGAAGCTCTAATTGGAGTATGAGAAAGAGGTGTTGCAAATTAATGAACCAAATAGGCTAAAGACTTTAGATTTAACTAAACCAGATCAGACCCCACACAGACCAATAGCTGAAAAATCGGCTTTATCTTCTTGCTTATAATGAAGAAAAGATATAGCAGACTTACTACAAGTATAAGAAAATCAAATCAAGCATCATTTTGAGGAAATGACGAATGGCATAATCAAAATATACCTGATATATTAGAGGCAATAATTTGGACAGTAAATGATGAAATGGGCAAAATTAAATACCTGATCATCCGGAAACAGACTCAATAAGAATCCTTTTACAATGCCCACTTAAGGCTCCCATCTCAGGTTCTCAAACATGGACTTGTTGTATCAATCATACAATTCTGAGTCTGTAAACCCTAACTCTCTAGTTAGATGCAAAAAATTAGGAGGCAGATTTAAAGAAGAAATAAAATAAGTTGAACTCATAGAATGGAGAGTAGAATGCTGCTTGCTTGCCAAGGGTTGAGGGGTGAGGGGAATAAGGAAAATTGATAAAAGGGTACAAACTTTCAGTTGTAAAATGAATAAGATCTGAGGATCTAATGTATAAATTGGTGATTATAGTTGATAATACTGTATTGTGTAACTGAAATTTGCTTAAAAAGGGGAAGAGACATGTGAGGTGATGGATGTGTCAATTAACTTTATAATGGGAATACTTCCACAATGTGTATATGTCTCAAATCATCACATTGTATACTTTAAATGTCTTACAATTTACTTGTCAATTAGACCTCAATAAAGCTGAAAAAAAGTTAAAAATAGGAATAAGAACAGAGTTTAAAGACAAATTTAAATCCACAGATTTAGCATTTTGTACCCAATTTTGAGAAAAGAGTAATGAACAGATTGTAATGATTATATTTTTATTTGCTTAATTTTAGGATGATTAAAGCATTAAGAGACTCTAATTGTTATGGCATTTCATTTTTTAAGTTGTAATTACAGTTTAAATGTTTGGTGAAATCTCATTAGTTATATGCACAATTTACTAGTTGTAGTAGTAGCATATTAATAATTAGAAAATGCTAAAATAAATTGGAAATTAGACAAAGTATAAACAGTACTAAATATTCCTGTCTTTGTACTAAGGACCCTTGAATATTAATGAATCTATCACAAACTGAAGTATAAATTGTCACTAATGAATCACAGCTCAAATATCTAGTGTTAATCTGCATTAACCCTATAGTGAAATATGAAGAAAATATAACTATTCAGAGTAGTCCCTCTATTTGAAAAAGTTTGTTGGAAATTAGCAAGTGACCTAAAATTCTTAGGAGGTGAATTTAAGTTGTATAATCACTGTAAAGAAAGTCCTTAAGTAAAACTAATATTGGTAAAATTCACAGAAATCCTCTAAGATATTCCTTGCTTATGACTGTATTATTTTGGTAGGGCTCCTAACCTAATGACCTCATTTTAACTTAATTACTTCTTTAAAGATCCTATCTCCAAATACAATCACATTCTGAGATACTGTGGGTTAGAACTTCAACATATGAATTTAGCGGGGGAACCAATTCAGCACATGAAAAGGACTTAAAGATTTTTATTTCATTGGTGAGAAATCACTTTTTTTTAAATAATGCTCCTAAAATATAAACCAGTTGGAAAGACAATTTCATATATTATTGTAAAAAAGGATGGAACAGAATTGAGCCCAGAAATAAACCTACACTTACATGGTCAATTAATCTATGACAAAGGAAGCAGGAATATATAATCAGGAAAAGACAGTTTTTTCTATAAATGGCGCTGGGAAAACTGGACAGCTACATACTGAAGAATGAAACTGGACCACTTTCTTACACCATACACAAAAATGAACTCAAAATAAATTAAACACCTAAATGTGAGACCCGAAACCATAAAAATCCTAAAAGAAAACATAGGCAGTAATCTCTTAAACATCTGGCTATGTTCTCCCCAGGCAAGGGAAACAGAAGCAAAATTTTTTTTAAAAAATGGGACTACATCAAACTAAAAAGCTTTTGCACAGTGAAGGAGACACCAGTAAAATGAAAAGGCAACCTACTGAATGAGAGAAAATATTTGCAAATGATATATTCAAGAAGGAGTCAATATCCAAAATATATAAAGATCTTGGGGTGCCTGGGTGGCTCAGTCAGTTAAGTGTCTGCCTTCAGCTCAGGTCATGGTCCCAGGCTCCCTGCTCAGTGGGGAGTCTGCTTCTCCCTTTCTCTCTGACCCACACCCCCCTGCTTGTGCTCTCTCTCTTTCTCTCAAATAAATAATTAAAAAAAAAAACCCAAAATATATAAAGATCTCATACAACTCAACACCAAAAACACACAAAAAAAATCTGATTAAGAATGAATACACATTTTTCCAAAGAAGACATAGAGATGGCCAGCAGACACACGAAAAGATATTCAACATTGCTAATCATCAGGGAAATGCAAATCAAAACCACAATAAGATATCCTTTCACACCAGTCAGACTAGCTAGTATCAAAAACAAAACAAAAACAAAAACAAACAAATAAAAAAACAAGTGTTGGTGAGAATGTGGAGAAAAGGGAACCCTTATAAAATATTGGTGGGAACATAAATTGGTGTAGCCACTCTAGAAAACAATGTGGAGGGTTCTCAAAAAACTAAAAAATAGAGGTACCATATAATCCAGAAATACCACTTCTGGGTATTTACCAGAAGAAAACAAAAACACTAATTCAAAAAGATATATGCACTCCTATGTTTGTTGCAGCATTATTTACAATAGCCAAGATAGAGAAGTAACCCAAGTATCCATCCATAGATGAATAAAGATGTGGTATATATACACACAACAGAATATTCGCCATAAAAAAGGATGAACTCTTGCCATTTGTGACAACATGGATGGATCTAGAAGATGTTACTGTAAGTGAAAAAGTCAGACAAAGACAAATACCATTTGATTTTGCTTATATGTGAAATCTTAAAAAAAGCAAATAATAACAAAAACAACAGAAAATAGACTCAATAGACTCATACATATAGAGAACAAACTAGTGGTTGCCAGAGGGGAAGGTGGTAAAGGGATTAAGAGTACAAATTTCCAGTTTTAAAAATAAATAAGTCATGGGGATGAAACGTACAGCATAGGAAATACAGTCAATGATATTGTAATAACTTTGTATGGTGACAGATGCAACAACACTTATAATGGAGAACATTTCACAATGTATATCATTGTCTAATCATTATGTTGTAAACCTGAAACTAATATTATATATCAATTACAAGCCAATACAAAATAAATAAAACACAATCAAATAAAGAAACCCCAACTCTCAAGTATATCTATTCACAACAGTCATGTAAATATAGAAAAGTAAAATGATATATAAATCAGCCTAACTCAAGATAAACCCTGAACTTTATATCCCACACTGTACTACAAATGCACCCCAAGATTGTTCCATAAATCACTGAGTAAAATATTATTCTTAGTAAAATAATAACCTGGATCAGTCATAGGCAAAGCTGTGAAATATAAAAATGTTCTTTCAATAATCTTTTACTTTCCATTTATAAAGCCTTCTTGGGCAGGAGATTAAGACCATCATACTTGATCATTTGCCTCCCTACCAAAACGTTCTCAGTTTACACTTATATATATCACTCTTAGGGTTACAAATTGGCACCACATCTCTGGAAGGATTTGGCCATATTTATCAAAATCATGTTTTAAATTGATTGACCTATTTTCTTTTTACTGTGGTAAAGTTCATAAAACATAAAATACACATTTGAACTGTTTAAAATGTGTACTTCTGCAGCATTTAATACACTTACAATGTTATGCAACCATCACCACTAACTAGTTCCAGAATATTTTCATCACTTCTATGATTTTTTTTAAATGTAGAAACTTTCTTGCTGTACCATATATCCAGAGAGAGAAAAAGTGAAATAGCAGGGTTTCTTAGAGTCCTTATTTGTGAAGTTCATAACAGAGGGACTAAAAATGTCTTGACATGAACAGATAAAATGGATAAAGGCTAGTATTGTGTTGCTATTTCACTGTATTTCATTACAGAGGTTAAGTTCATATCTGTGACTGAAAATCATTTAAGAATTAGAACACAAGCTTTTGTAAGGGAATTAGTGAAATCCCCAGTAAACAGAACATGGTCAAATTTCACAAATAATAGTTTCATTATTGGTATTTAGATTCAACAGTGAAAAGTGAAAGGAAATTAAAATTTCCGAGGACCTACTATGGTCTAATGATTTGTGACAGGTTTCCCCCATACATTGTCTAGTCAAATCTGCATAATAAACATGTCATATACATATTATAAAAATTATATATTTTCATATCATAAAATATATAATATTTTTATAGATGAAGAAACAGATTTTCATGAGACTAAATAAGTTGTCAAAGGCAATAGTCCATAATGATGGAGCTGGAAGTCAGACCTAATTCTCTCATAAGTCTAAGGCTCTTATTACTTTTAACAGACATGAAATGTAATAGCAATCTGTGACTCAGTTTATTTTCAGATGAAAAAGCCATACATATATACTATATCCTATTCCAAAGCCATCAGTAGAAGTTGGTATAGACTGGATTTATGCAATTTCCCAAAAAAGAAAATATTACAAAAGTAAAACCCAGGAAGTCACTTTAAACATTCCTCTTCTATTTTATAAAGGGTTCTATTGGGGTGATACTTACCTTTCTTTTCTATGATGTCCATGGCATAGAGGAAAACCTCTTGAAAACTTATATTTATGTATTGGTATCTTTATTCCTAAGAGAGGGGAAATGTTTCTTACAATCATATATCAATCTTTTTTCCTTTATATTATGACAGTGTTACTTTAGTATCTTCACTTAAAATGACAGTAAAAATTATTTTTAAGATTCTTAATATGTTTTCACATATAAAGGAGTGAAGTTTCATAGTTATCATCACATAAATTCAAGTAGATTTTTAGAACGATTTTAACTCACCTCTTTACAGTGAGTAAAGTTTCACTTTTTAAAAAATACTTTATTGTTATGTTAATAACCATACATTACATCATTAGTTTTTGATGTAGTGTTCCATGATTCATTGTTTGTGTATAACACCCAGTGCTCCATTCAGTACGTGCCCTCTTTAATACCCATCACCAGGCTAACCCATCCTCCCACCCCCTCCCCTCTAGAACCCTCAGTTTGTTTTTCAGAGTCCATCATCTCTCATGGTTCGTCTCCCCCTCTGATTTCCCCCCCTTCATTCTTCCCCTTCTGCTATCTTCTTCTTCTTCTTTTTTTTAACATATATTGTATTATTTGTTTCAGAGGTACAGAAAGAAAAGCTTAGATGTGCAACAAAATGAATAAAACTGTATTAATTTGATAACATAATCACAAAGAGAAAAACTATTCCAAGTTACTTTAAAACATAGTAACTTCATGTATACAAGGTGAGATAAGTACTAAGCCAAAAAAGGGTTTTAAAAATTCTTAAACTGTTTTCACAAATTGCATTTTTGGTGGCAGTGTTAGTATCTTTTTATTTGTATACTATTATGCAGTATGTATTGTGGGATGAAGAAATTGAGTTATTAGTGCCTGATATCCAGGATTTTATCCATTAGACATGGAGACATGAGATTGGTGATGTCAAATACACTCTGTAGGAATAAATTCAAATTGAATTATTAGTGTAAATTCATGATTTTAGTCTCTACAAAATAAAGTAACATCAATAAATGAGTGAAGTTTCATAGTTATCACATAAATTCAAGTAGATTTTTAGTAAAAAAGCCTTGAAGCAAAAAAAAAAAAGAAGATATTAGAAAAACTCATAACAGTTAATCCAGGCAAACTTATTAGTAGTTAATTGAGAATGATTTAAAAAGGCATTCTCCAACTCTGGTATTTCTTAGAAAATAACCTCCAGTATTTTAAGGAGATGAAAAAAACACTTATATTTAAATTAACCTGAGATATATTTTTCTTTCCATACAATCAATCAAGATATACTACATTATTGAAGATTATATATTGGAAAATTACATTTTAAAGAGTACTTTAAGTACCAACCTGTTACAGATAGCAAAATCACATCTATATGTGATAGGCGAGTACAGTTTAGATAGAAATGTCATGTTTCCCATCCAATAAAATAGATGTACTTTTAAAACTGAGATAAGACCTTATTTAGTGAAAAGACAAATTTCTAGTTTGAAGTGGGATAGACTAAAAGAGAAATTACTAAGAAAAGTGAAGAAGGTAAGATACTATCTTAACTACTATGTTATTTAAAAGTTCTAAATCCCATTTCCAGTGGGATAATGGAGCTCTGATGTTCAGATTCCTGGTTTCAGAACTCACATTTTGCCACCAGTGACATGCTAACGTAGTCATTAAAAACTGACTTTGAAATTACATATATCCATTTATCTCAAGGAAGAAATGCCATTTTTAAAATGTTTGAATGTGATACCTGCAGTATAAATTCTCTGCTATCCCAGTTAATAGCAAGTAGAGGAAATTCATTGTTATCAGTTCACTATAAGATCCACAGAATATTCAAATACATGAAAGAGAATTGAATTCAAAGCATCCTAAGTTTCTCAGATCACAGCTTTACCTTAGAAAAAAATTCCAGTCCTGAAGATGTAGATAAACCTCAATATTATAAAGTTAAGAAAGAAAGAAAAGAAGCAAGCAAGCTTGCATTTATTTATACTTGAAAGCCAATCTATCAGTTTTGTTACATTTTATAGAATTCATAGCCATTTTCACATATATCATAATGTTCCAGGGAACACATTTTATTTTCTCAAACCACAACTCTCATGAAATTTAGATGTGAAGAAAAAGTGGATTAGTTTTCTTTCTTTTTCCTTTTTTTAATGACATCTAATTTTAGCCACAAACTAACTTGATATGAATGATAAAATATTTATATAAAAAGCAAATGGAAGTTTTAACTTCTTGATATCTATGATGTAAATGTTCTTCTGATGATCTAAAATAATGTTATATAATATACTAGTGGAGAAAATATTTAGAGTTGCAATAATTAGTGAGAGAAATTGAAATAAGATTATATGAACATGATTTGGACTAAGACAAAAATAAGGACACAGGGAAAGTCCTACTAGAGGTTATGGTTATGAGCTAGTATTTTAAATCAGGAAATGTTCTTAAAAACCATCCAGCCTGAAGTTTCTCATTTTAAAGGTGAAGAAATTGAATGTCTAAAAATCACACTTAAATATAAGTAGTCAGTTAAAAGCAATAATCAGAAATTGATTTCAAATCACTGAATATGCAGTCTATTTTCTCCCTTCTAGGATGGAACATTCCAGAAACTGCAGATCCTTTTTAGGATTTTGATATAAAGTCAGGGAAACAAAGTCATGGTAAAACTGTTTTTTAGTCCACTCTACTTTATCATGCTTTTCAGCCTGTGTTGGTCATTATAATTCTACCAGACTTGAAATAGAAAGGAGTATACAGATTTTCATGTTATTGATACTTCCAAATCCTTAGCATCTAGCAAATGATTTGTACATATGTCAAGAATTTCAAAAGAATTAAATAATTACGTTTGCAAGAGAATGTATGTGTATAACTAATGTAAATTGTACAGACTAAGATAGATCACCAAATTATGACAAACTTTCTTATTTAAGCAGCAATCTCAAATGCTAGGAAAGGTCAATCAATTGTTTGAAAAGTACATCCCTCCTACTGTCTTTTTAAATACCATACACACACTAATATCATATACACACATTAAATTAATGCTTTCTGTTTGAGAGGCACTACACCTAGTCCTTTCCAAGTATTTGCAATATTGTGTTTGGTCACAAAATAATTTATCTTCAACTTATAGAGGAGTAAACTCAAGCTTAAATGTGACTTATACTCAGGCTGTCTGATTCTAGGATCTATGGTTGTAACACTTATCTATATTGCATATGGATTTTAAAATATGATTATAATTTCTAATTAAAATAGTATTTTGAGAACCATCCTTACAATATAATAGCTATTTCCACAAAATCTAGGAAAAAAAGAAAACAATATTAGGCTTGGGAATTTAGATTAAGCATTTAAATAAACTATCCATTATCAACCATTTTCTCTAACCATATAATTTAATAGCCATTGTCTATCCTGAAACTATTTCACAAGTATCTATAATCTGCAAACAAACAAAGAAATAAAAAAAACCTCCAAAGATGATACAAAATGGAATTTTATACGAATGACTGCAAATCAATATGATTGAAGAAAAGATTATAGAAGATTTTAACCCTTAGTAAGCATCAAATTATTATAAATTTTGTAGAGAGTAAGTTCTCCAAATGTGTGAAATTCCTAAGGATGAAAAAATATCGGTAAGGGTTTTATTCATCTGTTCACCAGATATTTATTGTGTGTCTGCTTTGTGCAAGGAGGTATTAACTTATTAAGGATTGGACTCTAAAAAAACCCTATCTGGTTTGTCCCCCATTTATATGGGCTGTGTGATCTTGAGCAAGTTACTCAAATTTTGAGCTTTAAATTTCTTCAATAAAACAAAGTTATAATAATATTTGTCTGACAGACTTGAAGGGAGGATTAATTTATATAATTCATATAAAGTACTTAGCTGTGTATTTGACACATACTAAGTTTTCAATAAATAGTGTTAACTACCCACTTAATGGCATTATGGAGTGGGAAATCCAAGGATGAAATGGGCATGTGTCCAATTTGAAAGGAGATTAAGTTAATTATAAAATTAAGATAATAATTTCATGTACATGATAATATAGAAAGATATATGGATAGAAAAATATCAAAAATAGAAAAAATACTACAAATGTTTGCTGTAACTTTTTGATATAACAAAATGATATAACTTAAAAGATATAATAAATCACAACTATTATCAACTTATAATACAGGTCTTAAAGTTGCCAGAACCTCAATCAGATGTAAATACAAAAGACCTTTAATCTGTAGACTCAGACAAATCCTGATTTCTGGTGTGATCTAGTTTGCTGTCATCTGTTTATTTTGGCATTTAATCAGATTGCATCTTGTTTTTATTTTTAAAAATCTATCTACTATTTATTTGCACTATCTCATATTAATAACTATGACATAAGCTTCCTATGGGTGGAAATTGGTGTCAAACATGTTTTGCCCCATCACATTTGATGTCACTTAAATAAATGGAGGAATGGATTAGGTTAAATCATTTATGGAGAGAAGTTGATGAGTCATAAGTTAAACATATAATTGGGAGATGTAATATCTAGGACAACTATCAGTACACTGAATGACAAATTTGAGTGACTAAAAGTAACATAAAACCATTTTCTGCAAAAATATGGCAGGTCAAACACATTTTTGTCTCCTTCTCCCTCCTGAGACACAACTTAAGTAAAAAGGAAATAATAAAAACTATTAAGGACTCTCAAAGACACAGAGAAAACAGGAGACATTAACAGAAGATATACAAAGTAGGAAAATCAACTGTCAATAATTTAACTGGGGAAAGAAAATGACAATAAAGTCAGTAGGGAGGACACACGCAAAGAGATTTAATTCACCAAACAGATACCCAAATACACTCAGGAAGTGAATTCTACAACTGCACAAGTTGAGACTGAGGTATGCATTGGAAAATGGGAATATGTTCAAAGTGTACATGGAAAGTCGCTACTCATGCTATTATTTGTCCCCTCCCATGCTGAAAATGTCAACATTTAGGTTCCCATCTTTCTGGCAGAAGTCTGGATGTTTGCTTTCTGGAGGAAATGGAGCACCATTTGATGGCTTGGCACTCACAGACAGCGGGCTCAGTGCAGAACAGGGTGGGTATCTTAAGTTTTAATGATAAAAATTTCCATACATATGAGGAAAAATTGAAACACGATAAAGATTGACATAAACAGAAGAAAAAGGAACGGCAGAAAACACCAGTATTGTATGGACCAGAAAACATTATCAAAAAAGCGAATCAGTATCTTCAGAGAGATCAAAGGACAACAACTAAAAAGATAATTGGGTCTGATTTAAAAGACAGAGAGAGAGAGAGGCAGAGAGAGAGAGGGAGAGTACACTATGAAAAAGAAATCATCAGAAAAAATCAACATAAAGAATTTCAAAAGAAGTTCTTAAAGATGAGGAGAGGTGGTCTCCCAGAAATCAGATTTTTATTTATTTATTTATTTTTTAAGATTTTATTTATTTATTTGAGAGAGAGAATGAGAGACAGAGAGCACGAGAGGGGAGAGGGTCAGAGGGTCAGAGGGAGAAGCAGACCCCCCGCTGAGCAGGGAGCCCGTCCCAGAAATCAGATTTTTAAAAATGACATAGACATGGTAAATATGAACAAAATTATATTAGAGTTAGAGAAACAACCTAGGTTTCTCAGAGCCAAGTAGGAGGGGTTTCAGATAAAAAGAACAAAGGACATAGAGAAGAGAAAAGCATCAGAATTTACAAATAAA
Organism: Leptonychotes weddellii; assembly: GCF_054177405.1. Taxonomy (NCBI): domain Eukaryota; kingdom Metazoa; phylum Chordata; class Mammalia; order Carnivora; family Phocidae; genus Leptonychotes; species Leptonychotes weddellii. Next base: position 111,567,548 of record NC_138369.1, on the reverse strand, counting down.
TTCACAAGAAATGAAGGACATGCCTAAATTTGTGGAAGTAATCCTCATGAAGCAACACTCTATTTAAGAACACCAGAGACAAACATGCTACAAGATCTCAAAAGAAAACGGAGTTTATTTTTAATAGAAAAACAATCAGAATGACCCTGTATTCTAAACAGCAACACTGAAACCCAAAGGATAGTGAAGAAATGTCTTCAAAATTTTGACTGAATAGAATCTTCAAGGTAGCTTGTATAGGAAATCAAACTAATAATTACAGATAGGAGCAAAATAAAAAAAATGTTTAGATATTCATGAATTCAATAAATTTATCATATTACATCCTTTCTTTTGAAGTTACTCTTGGATGTGTTCCAGAAAGATGTAAAAATAAACTAAGATTTAAAAAGATATGGCATGGCTTCTACAAAGGATCTATAACAGAAGAGCAGCAATAGAAAATCCCTAGTTTCAACTAGGCAGCAGGCTTAGTGAACAATTGTTCCAGATTGACATAGGATGACAGAAGATTTCAGGAGATAAAATATTGCAAATCTTGACAAAATAAAGACTTTGGAAAAATAAGCAATACATTTCCAGCAATAATATCCATGGTGCATCAAAAGTCTCCTGCCATGGAAAAGGGAGACCCACAAAAAAAAAATCTATTAGACCTAATGGCCTGAAAAATTCTAAGGTGAGAAGAAACCACAGATGGATGTATGAAGGCCGGTGATATCTGACACCTAGGGCCCGTAGATGATAGGTCCATGGTACTTAAGGAGGGATTCTAGTCATTAAAGATCGCCTTGTGGGTATGGCTGAGTAAGCTCAGGTCCACTTCTCCATTCTCAGTAATATCAATTTGCAACATCCTTCTTGTGTGTTTTTTCCATGGTGAAAAAAGTATAGTTGGAATATACTAAACCTATGCTGTACTCTGAGGCAATTCTGGTACCTAGAAATAAAACAAAAACAAAACAAAACAAAACAAAAAAACAAAAGACTGACCTTTCATTCACCTCTGGCCTGTGAATGATCACAGAGCTGTTGGAATTCAGTAAGTCTCACTAGGAACCAGTCATAGAAGGAATTTGTAATTTCCTTTATCTTCTAAAGCTACAGACTTATTTTAAAAGCTTACAATGTATTAAATGACATAATGAAAAGGCAGAGTTACTCTACCATTCTAATTGCTAGAAATCAGCTGATGTATACACAGACACATGCATAAGGATGTTTATCACCAAAAGGAATAGAAAGAATTAAAATGATTTAACTACTCTAAAATATATATACATTACTGATGACAGAACATAATAACATGAGGAAATATTTCATATAGTAAGTAAAAAATTAAGTTATTAAACACTATGCATAGTACGTAAAAGATTTATGAAAAGTGAAATATACATATGTATACATATTTCGACTAAACAGGATAATTTCCAAAATAATAGAATTATAAATAATTTTTAATTTCTGTGTGTATCTATGCATTTTTAAGTTTGTCTATAAGAAGTATATAATACTTGGGGCATGTGGGTGGTGCAGTTTGTTAAGCATCCCACTCTTGGTTTCAGCTCAGGTGGTGATCTCAGGGTTGTGAAATCGAGCCCCGTGTCAGGCTCCATGCTCAGTGTGGAGTCTGCTTGAGATTCTCTCTCTGTCCCTCCCCCTGACTCATTCTCTCTCTCTCTCTAAATTAAATAAATGAATGAATGAATGAATCTTTTTGAAAAAAGAAGTATATAATACTTTTAACAAAACTTTTATAAGTATTTTGTTACATAAAAGAGAGAGGAAGAAATTATACCAAGAATCCATCTTGCTAAAATTTATATCTGAGCTTCCTAGCTCCTAGGAAAATGAAGAAAACTCAATAGATCATACAATTTTCACTCTGTGTATCTATTTTTTTTACTATTTATCTGTCTAAATCACAAATAATTTAAGATTTTTGACAATGATTTCTTATGGAGCTTCCAATAAAAGACACAAAGCAACATAATAACAATATTTGTACTAGTAGATTGAAAATCAATTGCATTTGTTATACTGGTGACTATTACATATATACTATTACATATATTGGTCAAGAGACCAAAGTTAAATGTCTTGTGCTCTCTTTTGGTTAGCTATGCAGCTTTCAGGGGCATAATGTTTAAATTAAAGTTTTTAATAAATTTCATAAATTTAATATAAATTTCATATTTTCATTATTATTATATTACTATTTTATATATTTATATATTTATTTTATAATATATATTGTTATATATTATATTATATTATATTTAATTATTATAAATTCATAAATTATGAAATTATTTATAAAAATAATAGATAAAATAAATGTTATGGAGGAAAAAGTTAAATGATTAAGCTTCCTTGGTTTCTGGTGAACATGTATAATGTGGGAATTGAGCTTGATGATCTTGAGCAGTAAATGGTCAACATGACTCACAGATGGATGTTTCACCTAATATGTTTCCCTAAAGGTGGACTACATTCTTTTTTTTTTTTTAAAGATTTTATTTATTTATTTGAGAGAGAGAATGAGATAGAGAGAGCATGAGAGGGGGGAGAGTCAGAGGGAGAAGCAGACTCCCCGCTGAGCAGGGAGCCGGATGCGGGACTCGGTCCCGGGACTCCAGGATCATGACCTGAGCCGAAGGCAGTCGCTTAACCAACTGAGCCACCCAGGCGCCCAGGGTGGACTACATTCTGATAGCATTAGATGATCTCTGTTTTGTTTTAGTTCTGACTACTTCAGTCTTGTTATTAAGGGAAGCTGAGTCCAAATAATACAGATGTGAGGCTGAACTAAAAGGAGTTGTGGAAGCAAAAACTTTTGATGTAGAGTTCAACTGTAAGAGATAAACAGTATTTATTACTCGACATTAAGAGGCAGCGTTTTCTCATCTCAAAGCTCAAAAGAAAATTCTACCCTGGAAATTCTTCTGAAAAATTCATAGTGTACTGCCTGCATTAAACAAGTCATGTTAAGTCTGGTACTTGCACTTTTGTAACTATTACATAGCTTCACCAGAGATCCAAATATGATCTTGTATGGTGAACCCATTCTAGGTAATGGGTGACCTTGCAGAGGTCAGAAAACATCAAAGACATCATTTGTGAGTTTTTTGATAGTATATTCATTTACAAATTAGTCTGGTTATATTGTTTGGTCAAGATTTCCCAACCATTTTCAATGTTATGGTGCACATTAAAAAAGTGGTAATATTTGGATCACTGTCATAAATGTTGGTGGTTGCCTACAGTCAGAGACCAAAACTGTAGGTACTGACAGCTGTAGGCTCTCCCTGGACACTCAGGTAATCCATGTACAGCATGGCAGATGGCAGGGCCCAACAGACGGGAAATTTTGCTCTACAAGGATCTCTGTACTGCAGTAAGCTTAGAGTGCCTTGTCCATAGCTCATCAGTATACTGGCAAAGTGGAAAAGAATTCTGTAATTCAACAAAGCAAATTTTATATAAATGAGACCATAAAATACCTACAAGTATACATTTGGAGTAAGTTTTAAACATCGGACAGTGAAAACGGGTTTACAAAGCTTAACCCTAAGGTTAGAATCTTATAAAGGAAAAAGGAAGCTCAACTACATAAAAATGTAAAACTTATGTACTTCAAATGGGGACAAAAGTAACATACAGACAAGATAAAAGTTTAATAAGCTTTATATGTAAGCATATAAGACAAATACACTAATAGCAAAATGGGAAAACGAAGTTTGCCAAGGATGAAATACAAGTAAGATACAACAAAAATGAAAATAACTTTAAATTAATTAATGATTAAAGGCAGGACATGTACAACAATGAGATACTGCATATTATCAATCGATCAAATAGGATACTACTCAATTTAATCAAAGGTTTTGGGAAACACACTCTCACATTTTATTGGTAAAATTATAATGTCTTTCAGGAAGACAACATGTATCGAAAAGTCTTAAATAGCTACATACCCTTTACTAGCCATTCTACTTGTAAGAATTTTACCCTGGGTAGGGGGAAATGATATATATAGTGATTTACATATGAGAATGCTTATCAAAATGAAAATTAGAAACAATTAAAATATATAAAAATCAGAAATTGGTTAAATAATACATGATAGATCTATAGGTTGGGATATAGTTCATTCATTAAAAATGATCATATGAATTGTATTTGTAAATAGTGAAAAAAATTAAATATTTAAAACTAAGAAATTATATTTTGTAACATAATGTATTATATAATATAGAGAGATGTCAATATAAATACAAAGACAGATAGATATCTTAGTAACTAATCTAAAAGTTTATATACTAATATTTGAATAGTAGTTTGGGTGGTAGTTTTCTTCATTATGTTTATTTGAGTTCCTAATGCACATTTGTAACAGGTGCTTCTTATGTAAAATAGCTAACCTAATAAATAAAGCCTTTTCTTTCTTCTTGAGTTGCACATGGTGGCAGATTAGCAAATGATATATTTTTTTTTGTAGGCTCCTGGACATTATCTATGATACCTTTTTTTAATTGCCTCAGAACTTATGGTTTGGCCATGACTTAATGGAGCAGATCCAAAATCAGATTTTGATTAGCCAGAGTCTGTAATTAACCATGATTATTTCTGACATGTTCTTATAAGCAAGAGGCAATTTCTGAATCTATAATATCACAGTCATAATTAAAATTCATAATGATCTAATTCGATATTTATTGAGCATGTATTACATATGAGGTATTGTGTTGTCTATTATGGGGCTAAATGAAGAAAAAGACATGGTCTCTAGCCTCAAAACGTTTATAGACTGGCAGAAGAAATACTACATGCATCACAAAGCACACTGTGATCAATGCCACATAAGAGTTTGCAATAAAATGAGTTTAGAGAAGGGAGAGAGAATTTTCTGAAATTACCTTCAAGAACCATAAAACTAAATTATTTTCAGTAATTTATACTTACTAAGGCAAGAGATAATACTTAGTTATTTTAGGAACTTTGCAACAAAATGGGTATGTATTAAAGGATTTTCTGTTTACTTCCCACTATTCAGAAAATTAAATTACCAGAACACTCCATACTCCAAAATTCCAGCTAATTTATTTCTAAGGGTACAGGAAATATTTTTTCCATCATTAGACTTAATTTTATTATTCTTAATTTCATCTCATTATCTAGAGCAAGATGAGTTAATGGTGTCCTTTATGATTACTTTTATTACATTTAAACTAAAATGTTTTCCAATACTTTGATTTTATTATATTCTTTCTAGATCAAAAGTAAAACTCTCAATGTCACATAATGGGATTGCCAATAATTTTCTCCAATATTCCCTTGTCTAAACATATCACCCAAATCAAAGGAAAAAATTTTGTCCCCTCACATTTTCGGCAAGGCCAAGTAATAAAATTGGAATGTAACTGTGGGGTGACTCAAGCATCAACTTTTTAAAAGTCTCATTTTTATTTAGAGAGTGACAGAAAGAAAGAATTAGATCTGTGAGATACTTCTGTAAGTAAGCTTTCTCCTTGAAAACAGAAAAATAAATTGGTAATGTGGTAAAAATTTTAATAGCTAGAACATTGATAGGAGAAACATAACAAAAGATATTATTCTGACAAAGACTGTACCAATGTTTCTTTTCAATCGCTGTTAGTAATTTTCGTATAAAAAGTTCACATTGTTTGGATATAGGTTTGTTTTAAAGTGAACTTCCTGGGGCGCCTGGGTGGCTCAGTCGTTAAGCGTCTGCCTTCAGCTCAGGTCATGATGCCAGGGTCCTGGGATCGAGCCCCGCATCGGGCTCCGCACTCCGCAGGAAGCCTGCTTCTCCCTCTCCCACTCCCTCTGCTTATGTTCCCTCTCTTGCTGTGCCTCTCTCTGTCAAAAAATAAATAAAAATCTTTAAAAAAATAAAATAAAATAATGTGAACCTCCTACTATTGCAACCTTAAGAAGGTTAAGAGCCAAAACATGTAATTGGTGCTATTTCCTCAGTGTAAGAGTGTGCTAATAGCAGGATATTTTCAACAAGTCTGAAATCTTAGAAGCAGAGGGGACTTTCAGAAATTATCTTCTTATCCAATGCAGAAATGTCTCCTACCACCATTTTCTTGGATGATATTAAATACTCTGATAAATTTTGGATTAGGATTTGAAGTGTAACTTAACAGTTTCAGAGTATTTAAAGAAATTAATGGAAAGAGTTCTGCTATTCACCCAGAAAATTTTCAAGTTCTACATGAATTTTCCTTTTTCAGGTATCCTTCTCATTATGTAAGAGATAATATTTGTTCATTTCCAGTTTAAAAATCCTTTACTGTGTGAAGGTGTTATAAACAAAAATCATCTTCCTAGATTATTACATGCTTATTATAGAGACATTATGTTTCCTCTTTAACGAATCATTAGGTAAAATTGTTTCTTCTGAGTCTTTTCAACTTTTTCTAGCAGGTAGACGATGGTAACGTACATACCACTGGTATTTCAGACAGAAATTGGTGTCGAGCACTAGCAGGTAACAGTTTCCTTAGACACTCATAAATCCTGGTTGGAGAGGACCATACTTTATTGAATGTAATGGCAAGACAGAATTCCTACATTTAAGAAGAGGTTTCTATTTCAGAAATTTCAAAATAATGCCTACAACCTTGTGTTAACTTTTTGTTATTATTTATGCTCTTATAAATTGATACCTTCAGGAAAAACTCTTCACATTCTAAACCAGGAGTCAGCAGACTATGGCCAGCAAGCCAAATAGCCTACCACCTATTTTTGTAAATAAAGTTTATTTTGAACACAGCCATACCCATGCCTTATCATTGTCTATATCTGCTTTCTTGGCAACATACAATAGCAGTGACAGAGACCACCAGGCCCACAAAGACTAAAATATGTACTGTGTGACCCTTTAGAGACCTGCTTCACAACCAGACCACTATTTTTAAAATCCATGTAGGAAACTTGCATAAACCCTTTTTGCTTTTTTTCTCACTCAGGATGTATAAATTAATATATGCATAATAGTAATATACGTCTGTTTGTATATGTGATATATAATTTTGAAAAAGTGACTACATAAGCTAAAATGAATACAGTTTATCAAATTGTGGTATACAGCATCATCAGTGAAGGACTATTTTGTTAAACTGTTGATTATTAAGAATCTCTAAAAAGCAATAGGGAATTACAAACATAATTTTGCTTCAAAGATACTTGAAATATCTATTTTTATGTATCTGAGGAAACAAATGGAGGAAATACAGCCTACTCTAAGTATTCTTTCATAGAACTAGGTCTTCTGTGTGTTTCTCTATATGAAGGGATATATTCAAAGGATAATAGCATGCCTTATATATTTCTCCAGACAGATTATTACTGGGAAAAAAAAAAAACAAGTAAAACTGAGAAGAAAGACCAGTTTCTTAAATGAGTCACCAATATCATGTGAGTTACCTTAGTCACTAAAAAGCATGGAACAGTACCTTCTGCAAAGAAGTAATGTAGCTGCAGTAACAATGGGAGAGTCAAAAATAATATGGGAAAAACTTTTCTTCTTCTTAATCTTTTCAGTTTCCACTGAAGGGAATCGACTTGTTGAATGTTAATCCTTCTCTTCCTTTTACAGGGAAGAAGACTAATTTGATATCGGAGGGAGACATTTTTTATTATCCAGGCACAATGCTCTCTTATTCCATTCACAAAAAAAACCATGAAAATTTGAATCAAAGGACATTCTTAGTCTTCTTTCTGGAATTTCAATTTTTATTAAATAAAATCAACCCATTTCCTCCATTTGGAGCAGAAACTGCAACTTATTCACCTGGTAGGTGGTAAGCACTCAATAAATGTTCACTGATGTAATTTTATTCTTTTAAAGAAACATTTTCAGAGACAAATTTAACTTTTTTTCCTACAAATATACTGGAATTTAATAATTTTGTGGTTCCAACATAACAAATGATAGTCTATTGAACTGAATTGCAAATTCACTTGCCTGTCCAATATTTCTTCCTTTGTTAATAAAATAATTGATCCCAGGGAGGTGATTCTTCCTCCAAAAAGGGTTTAATCTTACACATATAGGAAAGTAGAAATACGATGGTTTTTGAGCTTAGAAGTCAATGGTAATCATTAACTGTGATATGTTAGGTCTCAAGCTCTCTAAACTTCCTCATTGAATGGGTGTTGGAATGGATGGACGATCGAGTCCTTTCCAATTGTAATGGAGCTCATATGGAAGCTTTGCAAATAAACCAGGAAGTAAATTAGTTTGGATGTAAAAATAACATCACACTAATAAGATGAAAATGGTTTTGGGAAAATAATACATTAGCAATAAAAATTATGTAATTTTTGAAGTTAATAATCTCCTTTTAAAATAAGGACTAATTTAATTGTGTATACATAAGGGGGTGTTTAAAAGTTATTTTTAAAATGATTTAGATTAAGAACAACTGATGAAAAAATTAATGTGTGAAATGCACTTAATCAATTAGATTTCTTAGCCCACAAGCAAAAGAAATATACTCTGGTTACTTTCAGTAAAAATAAATTGATTGGAAAACTATCTGGAACATCCATCCAGAGTAAATGGGAAGGGAGGAAGTCAAGGACTAGAAAGGTGAAGGCAGTGTGGCATTCCTGGAGTGCCAGGCAGTGGCCCTAGGAAATGTTCTCAGATCTTGGACAGATTGGTCAAAATGCCCCTGCTGAAAAAGAATTCAATTACTTCCAAAAAGTCTGTTCATTTTTATGTTCAATTGTACTTTCAAAGTAACTTTGTCTCTATGTCAAATAAACGTTCTGAAGGCTATAAAATATAGCCATCATAAGCCAACATACTGAAAATATTCTCTACCAAGTACATTAACTGTGAAGTCCTGACTTGAATCCCTAAATACAAGGTGAATACTCTATCCAGCTATTCAGCTATGATGTAACAAGGACTGCTTACCTCCCTGTTTTTGTGGGGAGCAGGGGTCTTCATTGTCCTCCATCACATTGTTTTCTGTTCATCCACATCACATTCAGGGTCTATTATAGTTACCATCCTGTTTCTGATAGCACTCTCCATATAAATAATTATTTGTGTTTCAAGTGGAAAAGAAAGATCCAACTAAAACAATGAAAGGAATTTGTCACTTTCTTTTTTTTTTTTTATTTTAAAGATTTTATTTATTTATTTGACAGAGAGAGACACAGCGAGAGAGGGAACACAAGCAGGGGGAGTGGGAGAGGGAGAAACAGGCTTCCCGCGGAGCAGGGAGCCCGATGCGGGGCTCGATCCCAGGACCCCAGGATCATGACCTAAGCCGAAGGCAGACACTTAACGACTGAGCCACCCAGGCGCCCCGGAATTTGTCACTTTCTTAATTAAAGGTCTAAGAATAGGCAAGAATTGAGCCAGCAACTTAAACATTATCATCAAGGCCTGATTCCCCTCTCTCTGACCTCTCTTCCATGCTCAGGCCTTATTCAGACTCCACACCTACAACTCCTTGCTTCTCTGCTATGGCAGTAAAATGACTGTAACTATTTTACCGCACATTATCAAGGGAGAGAAGGGTGGTCTCTCCCAGTGGGCTCCAAAGGAAAGAGAAAAAGCTCCTGCTTCCTCAGAGGCAGGCCATTGCTCACTGCCTCACTGGATCTGTTTGTATAATGTTTCCATTCACGAACTGACTACTGTGGACATAGAAATGGGTTGCAGTGACTGAGTTAAGACAACCAGGGCCCACCTCTAGAGGTAAGGGCAAGCCCATACCCACAATCTGGCTGAGAATGGAAGGGAATGTCAGGCATAGCAAATCCTGGGTGTTAAGTCCCTAAAAGAGGGGGAGTGGATAAAAGAAAAAAATCACAACTGTCTAATTTCTAAATTACATAATTTAGAAACTATCATATTGTCTTATGATAGTTTCATAAAGAACAATTTCCATTTATAAAAGAAATCTTATATTTGATATTGAAAGGAATAGGAGACTGGTTTATTTAACTAACTTCATTATTTTTCTTCAACAAATTTCCATACTGAGATTACTTCCAATAATTCAAAGTATGCATAGCCATTTCTATTATTAGAAAAGAACTGTGAGGGCACCTGGGTGGCTCAATCGTTAAGCGTCTGCCTTCGGCTCAGGTCATGATCCCAGGATCCTGGGATCGAGCCCTGCATTGGGCTCTCTGCTCAGCGGAAAGCCTGCTTCTCCCTCTCCTTCTCCCCCCTGCTGTGTTCCCTCTCTTGCTGTGTCTCTCTCTGTCAAATAAATAAATAAAATCTAAAAAAAAAAAAGAAAAGAACTGTGATAACTGTGAACTTATTTCACGCAAGACACCATGGTAATGGCTTTGGTCCCTCATGACATGACATCTGCTGGATTCAGATCAGTGATCCAGAAATGAAAAGTTCTATCGTGTTGTCTAGCGTTTTAAATTTCGTATGCCAAAAACTAATTTAGGGCTTTGTCTTTTAAATTAGAATTACTTAAGGTAATTTCTGCCTTTCTTGTTTATCTTTGATTTTTTTTTTCCCTT
>NC_138369.1:111544146-111556909 GCF_054177405.1 Leptonychotes weddellii | reverse complement strand
CTTCCTCAGTGATAATATAAATACATTCCTGGTGTTTTAATCCCCATCCACGGTAGCCATGGAGGAAACACACAGGGAAATCCCTTAATCATTTTATTCCCAGGCCAATAGCCATTGTTACTAACAATTCAGATTGGTCCTTCATTTTATATCCTACCTGTAGCCAACTGCACTGTTATTCCATGTGAGTAAGTCTCCCAGCTCTCTCTATTCAAGCAAGAGATGTCCTGGCAGGGAGTTTGGTCTAAGTACAAAAAAAGTCATAAAAAATTTGTTTTATTGTACTCTTTCCCAATACGTTATCAATAGAAAGATATCATTTTGTGGAGAAGACATGGAGAGGGTGGCCTTAAGCACCATCTCAAAGGTAAATATTTGATCTTACAATGGGCCCAGTTTCTCTGGCCTAAGATGTGTTTCAGAGTAAAATCAGAACATGTGAAAGAGAGAGAGAAAAGCCCACACAACCATTACTCATTAACTTGCAGGTTTTATGAAAAGCTGTTTAGATTCAAATTCAAGAATAATCATGTTTATGAATTATTTACACACAGATGAGCACAGATGTGTGTAAATGTGCATGTATGCACACACTCATCATTCACACGGTATACCTGGCATAGAAACTACCTTCTTAGTAATAATTAGCATATTTCACAAAGATCGGTCAACTCACAGAATGCCAGATTCAACACCAGGATGAAGAAAGGTTCGAACTGCAGGCTAAAAATTCATGCTGCTTCTCTAATTCATAGTATGCCTGCCTGCCCACAATCTTTGTTCAATTTCATTTGGAAGAGTAGCGAAAGAAATCACTCATTACACTAAAGGTTCAAAGAAACATCTTTGATGTAGAATTAAGCAAAAGTTAATAATAATAAAAGTAATAATTTTCTGACAAGAGAATATCTCAGCTACTCACGCTATTAAACATTATGCCATTTTCCATTTCAGTGAGGTCCAGTTTATCATGTCACTTTTCCCTTTGGCATTTCCATTTCAGTGGTGTTTGCTTTGGTTTGGCCTACTAACACTTTTACTTAAATTGGTGCCAATCTTTCCCAGACTACAGAGGTATTTGATAGACTATTTTGATAAAGGGTAAAGGAAATAATACAAAAAACATATACTTCTAACAATTCTAGGAATGCCATGCCAAGAAACTATCCACTGTATCTGGATTAGACACTTTTTCTGTTACATACATACAACTCCCAAGTGAACTTTTCTATTAAAATGCATCTTTAGATTAAGTGGTTTATAGATAATATTAAAATTTATTTAAGTAGATGTTGTGTAACTAATTTTGGAAATTAGACTCCAGAAAGAGGCTTTATCTCTACGGACTTCATAAGTTATTATGCATGTCAGAGAAGGTAGCTGCCAGGAATTCTCTTGATATAAAAGCTCTATGGATACACTGAGGACTAATGATCAAAACTAGGACTGATGTGCTTGTAGGAGAAAGGACAAAATCTGCTCTTAATTCTCTAGATAGTACCTCAGTTGGGCCAAACAAAAAAAGAGAAAAGAAGAGAAAAAGAAAAGAGAAGAGGAGAAAAGAAGAGAAAATTATACTTCATTCATTCATAGAACAACTACTTGAGAACTTACTATGTACCAGGAACTGTTTTAGATTCCAGGAAAACATCAGGAAACAAAACAGACAACCATCCCTGCATATCTTCATGGGCCTTACATTTTACAGGGGAAAGACTGGCAGCAAACATAATCAATAAGTACGTTATAGTGAATGCTGTTAAGTGCAAACATAATCAATAAGTACCTTATAGCGAATGCTGTAAGTGCTAAGACAGTATACGGCAAGGGACTCAGGAATACACTGGAGGGGTGGGTGGCAAACTTAAATTAGGTAGACAGGGTAATTCTCACTGGGAAAGACCATGACCGCAGCAGAGTGAGCAAAGGGAGAGTAGTAAGGAGATGGGACTAGTTTGTCAGAGGTCAGATCTTATAAGGCTTTTTAGGCCACTATGAAGACTTTTGCTTTTACCCAGAATGAAATTAGAAGCAGATCACAGCATGGTCTAAGTTAGGTTCTTAAGGAATAACTGTGGCTGATATTTTGAGAATAGATTGGGGGCTGGAGGTGAGATGGGAGCAAGGTGAGCAGATAGGAGGCTACAGAAATCATCTTGGATGGGACAAGAGTAGAGACCGAGAAGACGGTGAGATGTGACTGGATTCTGTCTATATGTTGATGGTAGAAAACCAAAAGAATTTCCAAACGGAGTGGATGGGCAGAGTGAGATAAGGAGAGGAATAAAGGATGACTCCACTGTTTTGGGGCCTGAACAACTGGGTAAGAGTTAAGATGCCCCAGGTCAGACAAGAGACACACTGTGACTAACATGGTAAAGAGAGTCTGGTGCATCTAACTGGTTCTTTGACACATTACTTCTAAACCAGCCACCAAGGCAACTTTTGCCACATCTCAGAGTTTCCATTCTAAGGAATCATAGAGAGTAAGGAAGGCCTCACTCTCAGGAAACTATCTAAGAATTGTAGCCCTGGAGGCTGGGGGTATAACTCCACACACAGTCTCAAGACTGCTGAAGCTAGAGATCAGAAGGATAAACATGAACTTTGAAAAACACATCAAATTGATCATTCAGGAAGCTGATCATGGTAAACGAAAAAGGAGCAATGCCACTTGGGCAGAGAAGTCCTCCAGGTCACTGATGTGTGAGTCCGAGTAAAGAAGGGTAGAACAAGAGAGTGCATGCTAGGGATGTAGGCTCCAGTAGCCTTGGAACCTTCTCTCCTCAGGCTCTGCCCTCCAAGAAGGAGACCCTAGAAGCCTAAGATTCTGGCATCCTATTGTGAGGAGCAGGGTAAAGCTAATATGCCAAGACACCTTGATTACAATCTGATTTGATGTGGTCTTGTGTTTTGCAATTCTTAAAGGTGCATTTGATGTGTTAAATTCTTTAAACAAGCCCATTAGACAGAGATGGCTTTAATGCCTTCGTCCTGCAGAAGCAACCCAAAACCTAAGCCTGTAATGCCTGAAGGTCAAGAAATCAAAATGTAAAGACAACCAATCACGAACAGCCAACTAGCTTTCTCAAAGAATGCAACCACTTAAGCTATAGCCAATCAAATAATGTCCTTGCTTTGCTTCCACCTCTTTCTATAAAAGTCTTGCCCCTAGCTCCCCTTGGTGGAGCATTTTTAACCACTTCAGATTTGGCACTGCCCAATTCAAATCAATTTTTGCTCAAACTCTTAAACTTTTTAATATGTCTCAGTTTATCTTTTAACAAATACAATCTTTTTATTCCCACAATAACCTTTTTGAAGTAGCTTAGACAGTATTATTATTATTATTATTATTATTATTATTATTATTATTATTCCTGTTTCACAAAACAAACCATACTGAGGCTGGAAGAGATTAAGCAATTGACCAAATATCACCAATAAATAGTCAAGCTGGAATAATTCTTTCTAGACATACATTTAGACATCAATATTGTGATTTCTACATTGCTTCTGGCTCTCTATTCTTAGCTAAAACAGTTAGAAAGCCAGGAATCATTAAGGCAATTGGTAGTTGTATTTCAACTTAGAACTAGTCTAAACAGGCAAAGAGTACCACTGATAAGAATAGCAGTTAGGAGCTCTGTTACCTAAATGGAGAGCCACATAATCAAGCTTTCTACCACCTCTCTCAACATGACAGAAAGCAAAGAAAAAAATTATTTATGCTGCTGGTTAAGGCTAGCAATTTAAACAGTGTAATTTGCTTTTCATAATTCAGTTGTTAACTGTAGTTCTTATCAATCCTTGGCCTCATTAACTTTGTTTCTAATCACCACCAAATACACACACACACCCTGTGAAAATCATCTACATCACTACACATTTGTGTTTTTTGGGATATGTTATAACATATAACAGTATTATAATATCTTTTTTTTTAATTTTTTTTTAAAGATTTTATTTATTTATTTGAGAGAGAGAGAATGAGAGACAGAGAGCACGAGAGGGAAGAGGGCAGAGGGAGGAGCAGACCCCCTGCTGAGCAGGGAGCCCGATGTGGGACTCGATCCCAGGACTCCAGGATCATGACCTGAGCCGAAGGCAGTCGCTTAACCGACTGAGCCACCCAGGCGCCCCAGTATTATAATATCTTAAGAATGATTTTGACATTATCAAAACATAATTTACTTTACTAAAGGAAGTAAATTGACTTATTGCTTGCTTTTCTTAGAATAAATAGCAACAGTAATTGAGTACATAGGATCCTTAATTTGGAGTATACAGTAGCAGTACAGTGGCATCTTACTGTGATGACAGCAATTCTATAATATGATTAAAATATACCTTGTAAACATGATTTATGTTACTTGCATGGTATTTCCAAATAATTATGGCTTTTAAGAGACATTTTATGATTTGAAAGTATTGACTATTATAACACTGTTCAAATAAACCGTGAATGTTTTCATAAATATGTATATTTTATGAATGCCATGATTAATTTTTTTCTGACGAGGTTTTCCTGACAGATGAACTTTTAACATAGTAGGAAACATTTTACTCCTTGTGCACTCACGTACACGATTCACAGTTAAAGGACATTTATCTGTATTGTATTTTCCTTTTAATTTCACTCTTGCCAAATAAAGCTTTTGGCTGGGAAACAGTCCTTCTGCTGAACTATCTTGCTCCTCAATACATCTGTTTGACTAAAAGACCCAGTTGGCCATAGTTTTGCTCTGCTTCCAGGACTAGCTGCTTTAAAGTGTGAAAGAAGCCTGGCTGCAATATACATGTCTGCCAGTCTAATCTCATTACCAGCAACTCTCTGCTGCGAAACTAAATAAATTGTACCTCTATCTGAAATTTCAAGCTTGTAGAGTTGTTTCAAGGACACAATAAGATAATTAATAATATAGAAGCATGGACTCAGTACAGGACCTGGCACATGCATGCTCAATAAATATTAATTTTCCTTTCTGCCCTGCTTTCAGTTCTTAATGCTGAGTCTTCCAATCACCCAAATGCACACTCCCGAGAGTAGCCCGTTGATCTTAGTATAGGACACCGTATTTGAAGTGACGATCATCATCAACCTTGTCTAGGAAGACCAAATGCATTCCTTTGAGATGACTTTAAAAAAGTAAACGGTACTAGCCCTGAGGATGGCTGAGTTGAGGTCAACCAGAGTTATAAAATAAATAATAATAGTGAGGAAAAGTTCAAATGATAGATTAGGAGACACATAGGCAATTGATGGTCAAACTCCTTGAAAGGAAGAAAAAGAGTTAGAAAGACTAGAAAAAGGATTAATAAAGAAGCCTGGAAAGAGGAGGTTCACAGGGACTAGAGGAAAATAAGAGGAAAGTGAAAGAAAAAGAACCAAAGAAAAAGAACCAAATCAACTCCAATAAAATTTATTCTATGCCTGGCACATGGATTACTATGTGAATGCTGTCTGAAGAATGACTATCTTCTTTCAGCATTTCTCAAAATATTGTCTGTACCTACATTCAATAGGATAAGATGCGATTATTAGGATACTTTGGTTGAGAATACATATTGTACATAGTGCAGCAACTTGATCTACAAATCTTTTGCTCAACTAGTACTATTTCTTAGGAAGGCTCATTTCCCAGGTACTTATTTTGTGTATCTCTAAAATTCTTATTTCTTGTTCAGGCATGTTCATTTTAAGGAACATGTGTGTCTATGTTCAAAAGATGTTATTGGAATGAGCAGAGAAGAAGTTAACAACTATAATTCAATTCCCTTAATCTAGTAAAATGCTTAAGGAAATTAGAATGGCTACAGAAGATAACAAAGTATTAAGTGACCATGTCAAAAGGTTATGTCAAATCTCTACCTGTTTTCTTCATAAAACTCCCTAAGGCCAACATCAGCATCTCACTCAGATAAATTATGCATCTGACCTAAATTTACGGTTTATTTTTTTAGGTTAAAAGAAATCGTAATTTCAAATAAAATGAATAGGTTGGTGGACATGTAGACACAAATTACTTTTAATGAAGCAATGCATCTGTAAGAACAACTATCTTTTTCAACATGATGAAAAGATCTTTTGGAGAAATTTCTGAACATGTCACATGATAGTTGATACAGCACTTTGAAAGATTATCTCAAAGGGAGCTGAGAGCTGTATTACTGTACTTGATGCGCCTTGAGATACTGACAGATTAAAAGACCATTCCATAGGCCATGGCCTTCTTTGCCAACTGCACAGATTTTCCGAGTTACTTAAAAAGCTTTTGCTTAACTAGACTATATGTCTTCAGTCTATGGATATATATTTGAAGCTGACAATTTTCATGATTTTATCTTCTGAGATACATTTGATGATTAGAAATTTAATACTGAACAGCAACCTCTTGAAAACTTCAGATTTAAGGAGCCTCCTGTATGAACTGAAGAATTCATTGAATAAAAAATTACTGTAATTTTAACAGACTTAGAATTTAATGATTACTTTAACATTCACGCTGAGATTTTTTAGATGTTGGCTAATGCTGGCTGATACATGTCCCTTACATAAGTATATTTTAGTTTCCCTAATTCTTTCTTACTGAAAAGTGAGTAACTTTTTCTTTTCCAACAGTATTTTATTCTTAGCCTCAGCAATATTATATTAGAAATTTTGCATCTCTAAGCATGAGATGGAACATTTTGTGGATTTTTTTTTTAGGATTTATGCTGAATACATATGTATTAAAGTTTATGTACAATAACACTCTAATATTCAAGGTAAATACTATTCTGATTTCTTTCACCATAGATTGGTTCTAGGACTTTGTATGAATGGAATCATACAATACGTACTCTTGTGTCTGGCTTTTTTTGCAAATCATAACGTTTGATGTTGCATGTATCAGTAGATTGTTCCTTTTTTTTCTAGGTAACATTCCATCATATGAGTAAACTACAATTTACTTACCTGTTCTTCTACTGACAGATATTTAGATTGTTTCCAGTTTGAGCTATTATGAATAAAGCTCTCATAAACATGCTTGTGCATATCTTTGTATAGACGTATTTTTATTTCTCTTGGATAAATACCTAGTCTTGAGATTATTGGTAATATGGTTGATACATGTTTATCTTTATAAGAAATTGCCAAATCACTTTTTCAAGTGGTGTACCATTTTACACTAACACTAGTGAAGTATGAGAATTCCAGTTACTCAAAAAACTTGTCACTATATGGTGTTGAGAGTCTTTTTAATTGTAGCCATTCTAGCATTTTAGATTTAAAAAATATATTATCTATCACATTTGCCCATGAAATACTGATTATATTTATCTTTGGGGTCCATTATATTCACCTTTTGGGTGCTCTCTATTTCTCCCTGCAGATCCTTTCCTTTTAGCATGGAAACTCATTTTAACATTTCTATGTGGGGAGGAGTTAAGGGTTAACTCAGCAGGCCTGGATTGCTCAACCCTAGCACATTACACTCCTGAAAGAGGAGCTCTGAGCCCTTGGAATATTCTGCCTTAGTCTTTTCTATGCCTGAGGTCCTAGGTCATAAACTATCCAGTAGTTTATGCTAACAGTGTGATTTATTGTGAACTCCATGCTGAGGTCTAATTCTTGACGTGACTTCAGTGATATCTTTATGTCCAGATGCCAGTGGTCCAAACCATGAGTGATGCCTCACTGTTTTTTGGCCTAAATGCCAGTTTTCTGTTGTTTTGTTTTGTTTTGGCAGCTTGGAATAATCTTTGCTTGCAGTCTTATGCCTGGTTTTCTGAGCTTCAGGAGATTTCTTTCTGCCTGGCTGCCCTGCTCTAAACTTCAACAGCTACCACGCTGGTGGATTTCTCTCAGTTTACCTACCCTGCCTCTTCACCTCCAGCAATCACTGTTTTGTACTCAGGAAAGTTCTGAGTGCCTCAGAGGACTTTTTCTCATATCCTTCCTTGCCTCCAGCCACTGGCAGCTCCCTTTTTGTGCTCAGTGAGGATCTGGAGCACCTCACAGGGATTTCTCTCAGCAAACCTAACTCAGGTTTCAGCAGCTGGTCTTGCACATGGTGAATATCTGGTATGTTTTGAAGGTATTTCTCACAGCTGATCTGCCCTGCCTCCAGCTTTTGGTGTCCCAACTTGTGTGCTCAGGGAAGATCTATGGGGAACGGTCGAGGCTATTGGAATTCTAAATCATCATGCCATCCCAAGGGGTCTGTTAAAAGTTTATTGATTCTGCTGATTTTTTCCTCACTCATGTCTTTCCTAGATCCCTCCTCATCTTGTCATTCTGCCATGACTGAAGCAGCTCTTTTCCCCTAGAAAGGATTTACCAGTTCCTGGATTTCAGTTTACTTAGGCTTATTTGCAGCCTCAGATCTCTAAAAGATTTTTATCTAAGATTTCTTAAAAATGTGATTTTGTAACCTATCTCACTTGTTCTCATTCTTAGGGTGGGAGCAGGGTCCCCTGCAGCTTTTTACATCCCAGGTGGAAACAGAAGTCCCATATGTAAGCTTTATTTAATAAAAATGAAGGTGTAAGAAAACAAATATTCATTTATTTATTCATTCCATGAACCATTATTGAGTGGTCTCTGTGTACCAGGTACTGGAAATACAGCAATGAATAAAATCATCCAAATTCTCTCCTCTCAGGGAGTTTACAGTCTACTGGGAAAAGAGATAATATACAAAAATTAAGATATATAAAGTGTTAATGATAAGTGCTAAAGAGAAAAAAAATAAAGCTCTAAAGGAGATATAAAATGTCAAGATGGTGTTTCATATTTCAAATGTTGGAGTCAGGAATTTCTCACTCAGGTGATTTTGAGTAAAGATCTAAAGAAAGGATAATGTGTCAAACCTATGACCCCTTTCAATCAGAAAACTGGACGTTGGAAAGCACTATCTGCCAACATCCTAGGAACTGCTCTAGGATGTGCTCTGTTGTTCCTCTGAACTTCCAACAACACAACCATCTCCCAGGCAATCAAGCATATAGAGATATAAATTAAATAGCAATATAGATACTACCATGCTTGAATATTTACAAATAATTAGAGAAAGAATGTTAAAACACAGTTCTGTGAAAGAGTGCATATAAGAAGGGGCACTCCAATATATTGCTGTGATATTTATAAACTAATATTTTGGATCCAGAAATTTGATATTCTGGAATTTATTCTAAGAAAGTGTAAAACACTGCAGATTGGCTACTCCGTGACTGAAGCCTGGAAAGCTAGTGATCACTTTACAACTTGCTGAGAGCCGCCACCAAGTACGCACACCTGTATGAGGTTAGTAAGATGAACATAATGCAGCAGAGGTGTTTGCTGGCCCTGCATGCATGGTAAAGAGATGGAATTCTGGCCTTGCGGTCTTCAAGGTGCAGGTTCTGGGGCACAACATTTCTCTCTGCATTATGGCTGCGGCAATGTGGTCCTAAAGCCAATAACTATGAGCTCACTGGACCTTAGTAGAAGCACTGGGCTCTAGATTGAGTAATTTGGGCAGTAGCTTCTTGAACCCTATGCTTTCTTATCATGCAGATAGAAATGCCCTTGGAAGGTCTCTATTATAATCCTGTTCTATAAGTCATGCCTGGAAGACCTAGAGGGGGCTCCTGCGGCCCTTCTGAAAACTTTGTAACAACTAATTCTACATTAAAAACCTATTTCTGCTTTAAAAAATGACTTTTGTTACATGCAACTGTCTAGTGACTGATAAAGGAACTAATTGGAAAAAGGCAAGAAGTATGTACAACCTAATATATAGTAGCAATGTTAATTAAAAAACACCTTTGCACAGTATATAAATGTTCTTAAAAAAGGAACTGGTTAACAAATGTTTATATAGCTATGAAATAAAATAACACACATTAATTAACTGAATTTATTATTTTGAAAAAAATTCCAACCCTACAGAAAAGTTATAAGTATATATATATATATATATATTTTTTTAAGATTTTATTTATTTATCTGACAGGGAGAGACACAGCAGGAGAGGGAACACAAGCAGGGGGAGCGGGAGAGGGAGAAGCAGGCTTCCCACAGAGCAGGGAGCCTGATGCGGGGCTCCATCCCAGGACCCTGGGATCATGACCTGAGCCGAAGGCAGACGCTTAATGACTAAGCCAACCAGGCGCCCCAAAAAGTTATAAGTATATTACGATAAATTCTCCTATACTTACTTTCATTTGATTCAGTCATGTACCAAAGATATTATAATATATATATATTTTTAAATGTAAACTATAATGTTTTGAGAGGAAAAAAACTGCAGATACAGTTTCCTTTTGGTAACAATATATCTACACACATTACACAAAGGAAAATATTCTCAGTAGTTTCCTCTGAGCAAAATTATAGATGATTGATTTTACTTTTGCCCATGTAATGTTTATAATTTTTCTATGAAGAGCAAAATAAATTAATGAAAGGAGCTAGATTAAGTGTCAGGGGATTCTTTGTAATGTATATAGTTCTTTATCAAATTCCTGTTTCTAGGATAAAGTAAAAATGCCAATCACCTTTGTGGATTTTCACCAAGCTAGAGCCTGTCACCTCATTTTGGGATCATGCAATATCTTATTATTTTCTTAACCTATTATTATCTTAACCTATGAATATTATTGAAACTTGCTTAACATTTTGGATAATATGCCATATACAACTAGAAGATATGTCATTTTATTTCAAAGATGACTGAGTTTCATGTAAAACATAATCTATAAATTAAGATCCTTCATTCAATTTCTGAAATTTTCAAACTAAATAATTCTGGATTACTTTACTTTCAAAAAAGTATACTGAGGAAAAGGGTAGCAGTTCTGATGCTGTGATTCTAAACTATCTTTTCTTTATAATCCTCTCTAGATTCATGTCTATTTCAGTTTTTACATCTGGGCTACTGCCTTCTTTAACTCTTTCTGTGGTTACCATTGACTTTCCCGGATAAATGAGTTGGAAGTACTTCAGGGTGAGATGTTAATATATAACATATTAAATATATGTTAATATATAACAAATTAAATATAGCTTATACACTTAGAGCCAGAATTTGTAAAGGTTCAATATAGATAAATAAATGATCACTATGGTGATTAACATAACATAATAAAAAAAATTAAAAAATAAATAAATGATCGACATGAAAGTTAACAACCCAGAAACTAATTGCAGGCTCTCATGTACGTTATGCAACTAAACAAACAAACACAAACAGAGGATGAATTCACAAGTGAATTACTCTATAAATAAAGACTGGCTGAAGTAACCACCCATAAAAATTTTCAATCCCTCTTCACAAAACCTACACAATGTTTGAGCACCTTAAGATAATTCATCCTATTTGAGAATTCTTCCATAGGCTGAATTGAAATGATTTCTCTACTCCTTGGAGACATACAGAAAATTGTTATCATGGCCCTCAGAATTATTGTTGTTTCAGGGTTAAAATAGCTTAATTTCTTCCACTGTTCAATTTACTTTATCACTCGGGTCTTAAAATTATAATTTTCCTACTAAAAATATAGTTAACAGCAGTTACTGTGGAGAGATTAGTGTTAAATTATAGGAAGCTTACAGCTATAAATTTGCAGGTGAAATTCCAGATCAAAGGGAAGGAATAATCCGAGTGCCTTCAAGTCTTATCAGCACTGTATATTGAGGTATGTTTCTGAAAAAGTGTATGTGAATTGTAGATCTTACCCTTTGAAGAAATCCATTTTCAAAGTGAAGGGATTGAATATTTATTTAAGCTTCTGTAAAAATACCAACTTTTAGGTGCATATAGGGTGTGTTTAAAGCAGCATCTCCCCGACCATTTTCACAAATTGCCTGTAGGAGAATGGTTCTAGAACAAAAGAAGCTTGGGAAACACTGCATGTTTTATTTACCTCTGGATCTTTGCTATGCATCAGATACACACTGAAGGTTCTATTTAGTATATCTTTCACAACACACACTGGGAAATATGAGTTTAAAGCAAGATTCATTATCA
Organism: Leptonychotes weddellii; assembly: GCF_054177405.1. Lineage (NCBI taxonomy): Eukaryota > Metazoa > Chordata > Mammalia > Carnivora > Phocidae > Leptonychotes > Leptonychotes weddellii. Next base: position 111,544,913 of record NC_138369.1, on the reverse strand, counting down.
TGTTTATTTGTTCAACCATTCATTTAATATTATATTTCATCAGTTTCCATTTGCTTCAGAGTTCCCTTTTTTTAGCAAAGCATTTATTTCATTTATTTTGACCAAGAGCCTATTTAGATTTTTCATTTTAGATTGTTTTTTTAATCATTTAAATTATATATATTTAAAATGTACAAAATGATGATTTCATATACATATATGTTGTAAAATGATTATCCAGATCAAGATAATTAACATATCCATCAGCTCACATAGTGAACATAGGTAACTGTGTGTATGTGTGTGTGTGTAATGCTTCAGATCTACTCTAAAAAACTTTGAAGTATACAGTACTGTATTATCAGCTCTAATCACCATGCTGTACATTCATCCAGTGTCATTCTTTTGCATTTGGATATCCAATTTTCCCAGCACCATTTATTTAAGAGTATGTTACTGATATCCTGTCAATAATTAGTTGGCCACATATGCATGGTTTATGTCTGTACTTTCTGTTCTGTTCCACTGGCCTCTGTGCCTGTTTTTATGCCAGTACCATGCTCTTTTATTTTTTTTAAAGATTTTATGTATTTATTTAACAGAGAGAGAGTGAGAGAGCACAAGCAGGGGGAGCAGCAGAGGGAGAAGGAGAAGCAGTCTTCCCGCTGAGCAGGGAGCCCGATGCGGGGCTTGATTCCAGGACCCCAGGATCATGACCTGAGCCGAAGGCAACGCTTAACTGACTGAGCCACCCAGGAGCCCCAACTTTTTGATTAATATAGCTTTGT
>NC_138369.1:111517829-111543646 GCF_054177405.1 Leptonychotes weddellii | reverse complement strand
ATAATTAGTTGGCCATATATGCATGGTTTATGTCTATACTTTCTGTTCTGTTCCACTGGCCTCTGTGCCTGTTTTTATGCCAGTACCATGCTCTTTTATTTTTTTTAAAGATTTTATGTATTTATTTAACAGAGAGAGAGTGAGAGAGCACAAGCAGGGGGAGCAGCAGAGGGAGAAGGAGAAGCAGGCTTCCCGCTGAGCAGGGAGCCCGATGCGGGGCTTGATTCCAGGACCCCAGGATCATGACCTGAGCCGAAGGCAACGCTTAACTGACTGAGCCACCCAGGAGCCCCAACTTTTTGATTAATATAGCTTTGTAATATAGCTTGAAATCAGGGACTGTGATACTCCCAGACTTGTTCTTCTTTGTTGGGATCACTTTGGCTATTTGAGGTCTGTTGTGGCTCCATATAAATTTTAGAATAGTTTTTTTATATTACTGTAAAAAATGCTATTGGAATTTTGACAGATCGCATTGAATCTGTAGACCACTTTGCAAAGCATGGACATTTTTTATAATAGTAATTCTTCACATCTAAGAACATGAATTATCTTTCCATTTATTTGTGTCGTCTTCCATCATTTTCATTAAGGTCTTATAACGTTCGGTGTACAGTCTTTCACCTCTTTGATTAAATTCATTCTTAAGTATTTGATTGTTTTCAGTGCTATTGTAAATGGAATTGTTTTTATTTATTTTTTTAAAGATTTTATTTATTTATTTGAGAGAGAGAGAAAATAAGAGAGAGAGTGGTAGAGAGCCTGCATGCGAGCATGAGCAGGAGGAGGGGCAGAGGGAGGAGCAGACTCCCTGCTTAGCAGGGAGCCTGCCGCAAGGAGCTGGGCTTGATCCAGGACTCCAGGATCATGATCTGAGCCAAAGGCAGATGCTTAACCCACTGAGCCGCCCAGTGCCCCAGTGGCATTGCTTTTAAATTTCTCTTTCAGATAATTCATTGTTAGTATATAGAAACAAATTATTTTGTTAAAGAACAAAGGGAGCCATTCAAATACAAAATATCAACACAAATACAAAATTCTTTGGTTAAGATGCTACTTAAAAATATAACTAAAAAACAAACAAACAAAAGCAAAGAAGTCATAATTTATACAACTTATTTGGGGTAAGCACATGCCAATAGAAACTAAAATTATCCCTATAGTTATATTTGAAAAGGTGTTTTTATTTGTTTGTTTGTTTGTTTGCTTTTAAGTAAGCTCCATGCCCAGCATGGAGCCCAATGCAGGGTCCAAGTTCATCACACTGAAACGAAGACCTGAGCCGAGATTACGAGTCAGACGCTTAACTGACTGAACCACCCAGGCATCCCTGAAATGATGGTTTGTTTAAACCATGAAGCCATATCTGTTGAAATTAATTTCATTACTCATAGAAATTTTAGATAAAATGTCATACATCGGGCGCCTGGGTGGCTCAGTTGGTTAAGCGACTGCCTTCGGCTCAGGTCACGATCCTGGAGTCGCTGGATCGAGTCCCGCATCGGGCTCCCTGCTCGGCAGGGAGTCTGCTTCTCCCTCTGACCCTCCCCCCTCTCATGTGCTCTCTCTCATTCTCTCTCTCTCAAATAAATAAATAAAATCTTTAAAAAAAAAATGTCATACATCATAAGGACAAAGCATTACTATTGTAATTGCTATATAGATAATTCACTGATGACATCAGTGGTAGGTTTTTAACTAAAATATATTAAAGATCAAGTGTGGGAAAAGAACAATTAATTCATCAGAATAAATTTCATTTTTTTACATAGTAAAGTGCATTGTATAGGTGAAACAGTTTTATCTAACCTGCCAACAATGGTGATTCACTAATAGTTCCTTTGAGTAAATGGCCATTCTATTGAGTCCTGTAGGGGTCTAGTGTTTAATATACCAATCAAAAAGTCATAGACTAAAACTAACTCAGCTAAAACCATTTAGGAACATGATATTCATTTTGATTGCATGAATGCATTCACAGTAAATTTGTTAATTTTTTAATATCTCTAATTGTTTGCACTATTCTTTGGCTATGTCATCCAAATATTTAGATCAGCTGCCTTCTGAAATTCAGGGTTTTAGCCAGAATCTGACGAAGACTTCCCTTGATATCTAGATTTAAATAAAAAGGGATTTACAAATTGTCAGCATATACGAACAGAAAACCTTGTAAAACGGTAATAAACTGGAGGGATTGCTTGGTTTTAACACAAAGAAAAGTATTGTAAACCTAGGAGACAGATTCACCTGCCAATAGAATCACAATTTTAAATGTGACACTTTACTGAGCTGTAAATTAGTGTAGGATAGGATTTTAAAACAGTTTATTACTGTTTATGGTCACTTCAGTTGGCTACTGGTAGTAGAAGCAGCAGAAAGGAAGATAAGTAGAATTAAGCAGAATCCACTGAAAAGAGTTGTAATGTACAGCGAGCAAGAAAGCACAGGGAATTTCTCTCCTTAAAAAAAATAAAAGATAAAAACTAACAAGGATAAAACCAAATACACAAACAAAAACTATGTCATGTATCATGAAAGACAAGTCAGTAGAGAATGTTTCAAAGCCAATTATACTTTTATATTTTATAGCAAGTAGAAGAGAAATTAAGCTTTGTTTCAGTACTCTCTATTAAAATTATCAACAAAAGAGAGAAAAAAAGAAAAGACAGCTTTTTAAATTCTACCATTATACCTTTTGTACTCTACCACTCTGCATTTTGGTCAATATTATGGACTAAATTGTGTCTTCCCAAAATTTATAGGTTGAAACCTAACCATCAAAATGACCATATTTATGGAGGTAAGACCTTCAACAAGGTCATTAAGGTTAAATGAGAACATAAGGATGGAGCCCTAATCCCATAGCACTGGTGTCCTTTTAAGAAGTAGAGGAGACTCGAGAAATGAGCATGCACAGGGAAAAGACCATGTGAAGACACAGTGAGAAGGTGGCCCTCTGTAAGCCAAGAAGAGAGGCCTTAGGAACAATTTCTCCTACCTGAATCTTATCTTGGACTTCTAGCTTCCAGAACTGTAAGAAAATAAATTTCTGTTCTTTAAACCCCCCAGTCTGTAGTATTCTGTTATGGCAGCGCTAGCAGACTAGGGCTAGTCATTTTAATTCCACAGTGTATAAAAATAAAATGAAGAGAAAAAAAATTTAACAACACTGTTATTTGAAAGTCAGGCTTCTAGAAACTCACCCATTTGAACCAATTACCTTCTGGGACTAACATGTCTCCTCTGTGTTGTTTCTACCCCATAGGGAATAGCGGCATGGTCAAGCAGAGTGGGAACCAGCACTGTGGCATTAGGTAGCAACTGTACAAGAACCACGGCAGACATGGCCGTGGCAGTTCAGTACCCCTCAACACAAGAGAAGAAGATCAGAAGCATAATGGAGTTGCACTTGACTTGAGCAAGGAAAGGGAAATGGACATCAGTTGTGTGGTTTGAAAAGAAGCATTGGTAGATCTGGAAAAGAGCAGTTGGTTTACATGATCGAAGTATGGAGCTTTGATAAGACAGATGGTTAAATGTCTTCAAGATTCTGAGTATATTCAACGTTTTTGCCACTGTTATATAATGCATGAATCTGAATTAAACCGATTTCATTGCCTCTTTCCTGTCAACTCCAGCATAGCACACATCACACTTACCCCTATGTTTTAGCAATTTATGCATGTCTGAGGTTCATGGTAAAGTCATAAGCTCCCGGGCAACAGGGGCATTTCATCTACTAATTGTGTTCCCTACAACACCTACAGCAATGTCATACACAGCTGGGTTCTTTATAAATATTTACCTTATTATAGAGCCCTGCAACAGACTGGGGGTATTCATAATGATGTAATACCGTAGTCTGGTTCTGGGCTCAAGGCTCTAATGAATGCAGCTGAATTAAGATATATGTACTATATTTCCTGGTGGGTAGTTCTTGGTATTAAAAAATAAAACATGAAAAAAATTTTTTAAAAACACTATAAAACTAAGGAAATCTTTGCTACTTTTTTGCAGGGACTTAAAAAAATAACAACACTGTCGGGTGCCTGGGTGGCTCAGTTGGTTAAGCGACTGCCTTCAGCTCAGGTCATGATCCTGGAGTCCTGGGATCGAGCCCCGCATCGGGCTCCCTGCTCGGCAGGGAGTCTGCTTCTCCCTCTGAGCCTCCCCCTCTCATGCTTTCTCTCTATCTCATTCTTTCTGTCTCAAATAAATAAATAAAATCTTTAAAAAAAATAACAACACTGTCTATCCTGTGGACTGTTTTATAATATTGATGCAATCGTTTGGTTTTGATCAGGTTTGCTAGTGTGGCAGGTGCTTCAAAAGTGACATTTAAGAAGACTATAGCTAGATTGACTACTTTCATATGTACGAATGCTTTAGGCTTGACCAAAATAACCTCTTAGAAATTTCATCACTATTTACTTGAGACTTACAGAGCACTGGCTAATATATAGATGATCAAATTCTGTTTTTCTAAAGGCAAAATTCAATACCTTCTGTGACTATGAAAGATGATTTCAAAAAATAAATGTGAAACAGCAGTATATAGAGAGGGATGTGTGGGTTTGTATTGCATCCTAATATTTAAAATTATTATTTGGGGAGAAATCTTATTTTATCTTGAATTCCATAACTGACTTTGCATGAAGACATTTGTGTTTCATTAACTAAGAGGACATTGATCTGTATATCCTTTATTGTACACTTAAGGATCAATGGAAATGGTTTTCAAGAAAGAGTTTTCTTCTAAAAAAGTGGATCTTACAAAGATCTTTTATTCCTTACTCATTCAGGAGGCCTAAATGAGTACCTATATATATATGTGTGTGTGTATGTGTATATATATATATATACACAGATTGAGAGAGACAGGGAGAATAAGGACTCAAAATGTTTGTGAATGAGAGGATAATAAAGGTTTATAATGCTCCTTAAAGATAGCTACTAAATTAAGTTCACCGTGTTTTGTATAAGATACGGAACAATACATACTGTTTAGAAGATTTCCATAAGATTAATAATTAAGGTGTTTTGCTACCAGGAAGAGAGTGAAATGTCAAGCCACGGACTAGAAGAAGATTTCAAAATATATAACCAACAAAAAACTTAAATTGAGGATATATAAAGAACTCTTACATATTGATAAGACAAAGATGAACAATTCTTTTTTTTTTAATAGGTAAAAGGCTCAAATGATCCTTTAGAGAGAAAGATATCCACATTATTAATCATTATTAATCATCAGGGAAATTCAAATTAAAACCCAAAAAGATACACTTACATATACTGATGTGTTGATATAGGGCAACTAGGACATTCATACATTGCTGGTGGTAGTGTAATTAATACTTTGATCAATTCTTTGGCAATCTACTAAAGTTAATCATGTGCCTACTCAGTGACCTACTGATTTCATTTCTAGATAAATACCCAAGAAAAATGAGTGCACCCATTCTACCAACACATAAGAATAATCATAGGAACTATATTCATTATAGCTAAAAACTAGAAATAATCATACAAATCCAAATGACCACAAACCATAGAGTAAAAATTAGGAAATTCACACCAGAATCTCTTATAGTACTATGTAGATGAGATTTTAAAATTTAACTAAAAAGTCCATTTATAATAGTTTACTGGCTCTTATAAAAAATTCTTAGTTTTATGTAATTGACATACTTTTTGATGTCTATAATGCACATATTAACATTACCATTGTAAGTTAAAAAAGTTATTTCACTGTATTTTTGCCTAGTAAAATGTAAACAAGAAGTAAATATTAATATGAAGTTAACATTTTTGCAAAGGAAATAGGTAATTAGGTAATTGATAGTTTGAAAATATATTCATTTCTGAAACAGGGATTTTAAGAGAAATACTAATATTTAATTTTTAGTTTTTTGAATTGAGATTTTTAATTCTAAAATTTACAAGCTAATTTAAGTGAACTAATTTTTGGGGAGGTAAAAATATTGGTAGCACAAAGGAAGCAGAAATGTAGATTCAAAATATTAACAAAACTAACAGAAAAAAATCAACCACATAAAACCTCAGTTTTTGACTTTTATTTACCATTCAAGGGGTACCTCACTTCCTTTCAGAAGACAAATGAATTTATTAGTTATCAGTGTTACAATTTAGAAAAATTAAGCATTTTTTTGAGTTTTTTCTTCAAGTTATACTGAAAGTTTCCAAATAAATACCAAAGAAGAGAGAGCAGTAGAATTAACTTTCATGTTCCTATTACCTAGCTTTGGTAACCATCAGTTTTTCATTATTCTTTAGGTAATTTTTTTTAAAGTCAATCTTTCATGAATTTTAAGAAAAACCTATAGTCACTAAGCATTTCTGCACAAAGCAAATGCACCCCTCCACTCAGGATGATTTAATTCAAATTTAGTAGATTAATTACAGAGAAATGGCTTCTTTTCTTAATTCAATGGTTTAATTCCTCTTCATTTCAAAATCAAAGTTAGAGTACCAAGCTGAAGGAAGAGCTCCAGAGGTAATGCATTCATCCCAGACATGACCGACTTGTTATCCTTGTCATCCCATGTCATTTACATGTTGTAAAACTACTGACACACGTAATGACATGGACATACATTTTTTTTTAATTTTTTTAATTTAAATTCAATTTAGTTAACATATATTGTATTATTAGCTTCAGGGGGAATTTAGTGATTCATCAGTTGCATATAACACCCAGTGCTCATTTCATCAAGTGCCCTCCTTAATGCCCATCCCCCCCACCCACCTCCCCTCCAGCAACCCTGTTTGTTTCCTAGAGTTAAAAGTCTCTTATGGTTTGTCTCCCTCTCTGTTTTTATCTTATTTTATTTTTCCTTCCACTCCCCTATGTTCATCTGTTATGTTTCTTAAATTCCACATATGAGTGAAATCATATGGTATTTCTTTCTCTGACTGACTTATTTTGCTTAACATAATATCCTCTAGGGACACCTGGGTGGCTCAGTGGGTTAAGCATCTGCTTTCAGCTCAGGTCATAACCCCAGGATCCTGGGATTAAGTCTTGCATCAGGCTGCTTGCTCAGCGGGGCGCCTGCTTCTGCCTCTGCCTGCCGCTCCCCCTGCTTGTGCTCTCTCTCTCTCTGACAAATAAATAAATAAAATCTTTTTTAAAAATACCCTCTTGTTCTATCCACATCATTGCAAATGGCAAGATTCCATTCTTTTTGATGGCTGAATAATATTCCATTGAAAAAATAAATATTTATAAATAAAATAAATATAAATATATATATATACATTTATTCAGCTGTAGATGGAAATCTGGGCTCTTTCCATCTTTTAGCTATTGTGGACATTGCTGCTATAAACACTGGGGTGCATGTGCCCCTCCAAATCACTATTTTTGTAGCCTTTGGATAAATACCTGGTAGTGCAAGTGCTGGGTCATAGGGTAGCTCTATTTTTAACTTTTTGAGGAACCTCCACACTGTTTTCCAGAGCGGCTGCACCAGTTTGCATTCCCAACGACAGTGTAAGAGGGTTCCCCTTTCAACATGGACATATTTTAAAAATCATTATGCTAAGGAAAAGAAACCACACAGAAAGGACTATATACTGAAGGTTTCCATTGTTTATGCTATTCTGAAAGACAAAACCATTTCAGCAAAAATCGGATGAGTCTTTGCCAGGAACTAGGAATAAAGAGAGGACACTGAATGTAAAGGGCTATGATGGGACATTTTGGGAATAGAAATACTGTATATCTTGATTATAATGGTGTTTATATGCTTGTACACATTTGTCAAAATTCATCGACCTGTATACTTAAGAAGGGAGAATTTTAGGGGTGTCTGGATGGCTCAGTTCATTAAGCATCCGACTCTTGGTTTCAGCTCAGGTCATGTCTCAGGGTTGTAGGATTGAGCTCCACGTGGGGCTCTGTGCTCAGGAGGGAGCCTGCCTGGGATTCTCTCTCCCCTTCTCCCTCTGCTCCCTCCCCTTGCTTGCATGTACTTTCTCTCTCTCAAATAGATAAATAAATCTTTAAAAAAAAAAAAAAGAAGGGAGAATTTTACTGTATGTAAACCATTATTTCAGTTCATCTATTTTTTTATTAACATATATTATTTGTTTCAGGGGTACAGGCCTGTGACTCATCAGTCTTATACAATTCACAGCGCTCCACATACCCTCCCCAATGTCCATCACCTATTAAGTCTAACTTAAACAAAAATAATAGCATACCAAGGTCTAATGGACCAAGGATGAAATGATCATCTTCCTTAATTGGGATAACACATTAAAAATGAAATTTGAACTGGTATTTGATTTAGGGCAACCATTTCACAGTTTTGTTTTTTATCAAGCTTATAATCCATTAAAATGTCCCATATGTGTCTAGTTTTTTAAAAAATCAGTACATTGAATACTACATCATAAACTAATGAGGTACTATATGCTGGCTAACTGAATTTAAACAAAAATCAATCAATCAATCAATCAATGCGGTACTGTAGCTTAATCTTTAAAGATTCCATCTGATATATTTATTTCTACCACATGAATCTAGATCTTTTTTATTCTGTACATTGCTATACAAGAGTATACTCCATATAATCTTATGTCATCCACAATTTAGTCAGCATGCTTTGTAAAAAAAATATTGTTCTTTGTAGAAAAATCATTTTTAATTTGCTTTTGTTTGGTTTACACTAGATTATATGAAACATGTATTTGTATATGGTAACAGAATCTAAGTAAACTGATGAAATATAAAGGTCCTGAAGACTGATAAAATGTCTTCTCAAGTGAAGGTACTTATGTTCTGTTATAATCAGTTCCTTTTTAAAAAAAAAAGATTCATTTATTTATTTGATGGGGGAGGGGCAGAGGACGAGGGAGAGAATCTCAAGCACACAGCTGAGCATGGAGGCCGAGGTGAGGCTTGACCCTAGGACCCTGAGATCATGACCTGAGCCGAAATCAAGAGTGAAACGCTGAACCAACTGAGCCACCCAGGCACCCCAGTTCCTTTTATTTTTTCAAGGAAACATTTTAAATCTTCTTTTTTAAAATGCCACTAGTGTTAAATTATTTTAAATTATATAAATTACTGTGAGGTTTTATTTCTTTCAGTTCTCTTCACCTTTATATTTTTACGTGTATTTATATATTTTAAAGAAAAATACCTGGCATTAAATAATTGTATGCAAATATATCTTAAATTACTATATATGTATTTGTTTTGTGTTAATAAAATTCAATATAGTTAAGTAATTCCCATTTTTTTAAATTGCATATGCTTTTGTTTGAATCTGTGATAATCCTACCTTTCTAATTTGTCCTATACAGCACACATATGCTCTCTCTCAAGTGAAAGGAAATTTTCTTTGAGTAAATTAGAATTTATATACTAATTCTTAGATTAGTATAGAAACATTTTCAACTACCGAACGAAAAGATTCCTCCCCCAAGCAGATAAGAAGGTACATCTTCCATGTCACTATTCATTATTGATAAACCATGCTGTACTTTTAGATAATTAGGTTTAAATGCTAATATTTTACAGTTCTCTATTACAAGATGTACAAAGATATTTTAAAAAGCAGTATATTCTCAGACACTTCTACAGATAGGTATTTCCCTAGATTTGATAGACCTTAATAGTTTGTTATTTCTATTTGCTTATGAATTTCAATGATTACTTATCTTCCAAAGTTCTCAAAATACAAATATTGTAACATGCAAGAAGGAAAAGACAAATTTTAAAATAACCCTCCCCAGTTACCGGATACTTGAGCTCATACTTTTTTCCTGATCACTCATTTGGACAGAAATATCTTAACTTTCTAAGAGAGATATCTGCAGCTGATTTTCCTCTTTTGAGTTTTTTCCAGGCAGGTAAGAGAGTCAGAATGCAAAGCAGTACAAAGCACATGAGGAATTCACTTACAGACCTGGATATAATTTAGGGCATGCACAATGGGGTTTTGCTGATCTCAAATGTACAGATTTATCTATTTCATTTTTCATAATGTCTTCTTTATTATACTACATATGGAAATGTCAATGAAAACTATTAAACTAGAAAATACTTTATGAAAATCATAAAATGTTAGTTTGCATTACATTTCAATCAGGCATTATGGCTAAAGTAAAGCACCGTTCATTATCTAGTTCAGTTTCTATGATACTCACTGGAAACTCTGTGGGAAACTAAAAGGTCATTTTTAATATACACCGATAATCCTTCAGGTTGAGAGAAAACCACCCCCCAGTGGTGACATTATTACTTTCATTCTGAGAAATAACACATATCACTTTATCTGTAGTATAAGTCATAAAAAGAATACAAAAATAAAAATGAACTCAACTAATAAACAGGAAAGATGTTCTGAAAAACTCTTTGAAACAGCCTGGAAATGACTAAATTCTTTTTTAAAAATTTTATTTATTTATTTATTTATTTGAGAGAGAGAGAGAGAGAGCAAGTGCTCGAGCAGGGGGAGGGGCAGAGGGAGAGAATCTCCAGCAGACTTTGTGCTGAGGGCAGAGCCTGACTTTGGGATTAACCTCAGGACCCTGAGATCATGATCTGAGCAAAAATCAAGAGTCAGATGCTTAACCGACTGAGCCAGCCACCCAGGAGCCCCCAAAGTGACTAATTTTTTTTCTTTTAAATAAATAGCTCTAGTGAGACATTATCACAAACTACTTGTTTTTTTTTCAAGTTACTCTATAGGAAAATGCATGCTACCCTTTCCCATAAGTATTTTTCAAATAGTATTTTCTAAATATCTTGGAATTAGTTACCACTATATTCTAGAAACTAGACACAAATCCTGCTTTTAGGGGACTTAAAATGTTGTCAAAAAGATAAGGCAGGTCTCACATTTGCTCAAAACATTACTTTAGAAGAAGTCTAAAAGTAAACAAGTTTACCAAAAAATGTCAAGATTAACAGAATTAGGAACTTGAGAGTTAAATTCAATTTTTAAGAAATAAATTTACATTTTTACATATGTTCTCTGTAACTGTAAAATTCTATCTACAACTATCACCATAGCAAGAGCAGAATTGCAGAACATAAGAAACTGGTTAAAGGAATATTGATAAAAGAATAAGCAATAGATTATTTCTTAAAACATAGATGGTTTTGTGCATATTAAAAATAAATGAAAACATCAAGACATGTCAAATTATAGAGAAATAGGCAGTTTTGTATAATCATTTTATTAAAAAGTAGTTCATCTTACCTCTATTACCAGTTGCCGAAGAGATGGTGAAGCCATGGAATGTAGACTTGAGTTACCCCTTATGGGACTATGGAGACTAACGTAAGCCACAACATTTCTCTGCAGAACCTTCTTGAAATCCTGAAACCAAAACAAACAAACAAATAAAAACCATTAATAAAAGTAACAGATTTTACTATATCAGTTATGTGTTGAATAATAAACACTCCCTACTTAAAGTCATTACATTACACAATTACTGTTTTAAAAAAAAATGTACTCTATTAGAGTGTACAAAGGTCATAAAAGGATTTTAAATAAAAGGGATAAGGAGTTACATATCACACATGACAAAATATTTTTAAGCATGTTCCTGAAAAAAGTCAAATCTTAAAAGAAAATGTTCTTAAATGGTTAACCTAGTATAAGATTCAACTTTAGAGTACAGAATGGAAAGTTTACTCTAGCCACAGCACTTAATTTTATAGTTACTGAGTTAGAGAACAGACACGGGTAAACTACTAGGGTGATTAATCAAACTAGGCCTTTCCTTTGAGACAATGAGCTCATTTTTACATGCAGTAGCTCTTTATTCTGAGCAAAATGGGGCATAATACACCTTTGTCCCTGCACATATTACCTGAAATAAAAGCTGATACATTTTATGCACATGAGTAGCATAAAATGATTTCAGCAGAATAGTTCTTCTACTTCTCTGCTGAGCTCTATCCCCCAAAACTGAAGACTACTGAGCCTATTAATAAGGTGCTGCTAAGAAGGCCTGATGTTATATTCCTCCTTTTTTGCACAAATATTTAATGACTAATCATCATGGTGACAATTCTATAGAAATGACCTAAAAACTGACCTAATTCATGTCTTAGGACCTTACCTTTCTTCCTCCAACACTATGACATGAAAGACAGCAAGAGCCTGTCTCCCTAGCAAATCAGTATGTGACTCCTATTTTAAGTTGAAAATTCAGTTACACCTCTGTAAGATAGGTGAAAACATTCCATTTAAAATTAATAAATGTTTTAAATGGACAGGAATGATGAACTGAAACTTAAATACTCCGCTTTGCACATAATGTTGTTTTTTAAAAAAGTCCCTTTTTTCGAAAAAAATGCCCCACAAGTGCTGTGGAAAAACAACTTCTATTTACACACTAGCACAGAGACACTGTCTATATGTTAGTCCATTTTACACTCATGAGAACCTCACATTAGTATACATGTGGAGGAATCAAGTCTTGGATAAAGCTAATCTCGCCTTAAGACCACAACGTTTTATGGTAGAAAGAATCTGAAGTCAGACTTTCTGACTGTAAATTCTGTAACATTTCCACAGTAGCCTGTGAAAAATGAAGAATCTTCAAAAGAAGAAATGGTACTTTTCATTTAGTAAATGGTACTATTTTATTTAGAAGCTGTACTACTTATTTAGTAAAATGTGGTAATTTTCCCCAAGGATCAAGATCAGTATTGAGTCACTTCTGTAATAACTCTATCACTATAAATTTCAGTTTTAAGTTTATTGACCAATATCACCTAATCTTTTTAATTACAGCTGTGGGCTTCAAGGGTTTCCTCTGCAAGCAGAATTAAATACGGCAATATGACATGTCAACAAGTGCTTTCCTCACTCGTCTTCACTAGGAAATCAGGTTAGAGCATAAAGTAAATGTTTCGTTCTCAGGAGTAGATTTGGTAAAAGTAGACAGAACAGGAAAACCAGTAGTTTTCTAAATTCCTTCTCAACTATTTAGTTATAAAATGGCTTCATGAACAGTATTGTAATAATCTTCTGAGATATAGTAATTTTACATAGTATATTTTATGAGCCAATAATCAAATCTTTATGTTATTCACCATCTTCTTCACTCTTGTATCTTTGCCTACCTAGTCATGGAAAAAGCCAGAAAGTGACTGAACTGATAATTAGTTGCCAAACATGCATATATACATAAATATGTTAGGACAGAGGTCCCTACTTTTTTTGAATAGGAAGAGCCTTTTTTAACATAAACACTTTTTCCTATGGACTTCCACATTATAGGTTTTTTAGTTGTACCTGCTGATAGAGAAAAATATAAAATTATTGAAAGATAAAATGAATTTGGTAAAACTTACAAATAAATTTATATTTTATCAAACAAAAAAAAATCTCCTCAATTTGAAAATATAATTGCCCATATACATGCAAGGCCACTTTACTGATTCAATTTACAGGCTATCATGCTTGATGGTCAAATAAATTCAAAGACTTTTTGCAATGCACTTCCCCATGCATAGGGGCTCAGGATATATAAGTTAGGGACTACTAATGTTGGACAAGCCAACTTTCAGAACATAGCTTAGAAATATACGAGTTAATTTAGGATTAATATGAATTTAATGAGAAAATTACTAGACTGATACGGAGAAGGCTGTATGATATAGAGGAATAAATTTTTGGAATTTGAAAATCTTTAAGACACTCTTTTTAAAATGCACCTTAATGTTGCAAGAAAACTAAAATACTATTTTATGATGAAAAGAATTCCAAAATACTAAAATCAGCCCAGATTACAAATATATTTCCCAAATTGCTTTTTAACCTGTTTATGTCTTTAAAGTAAGTAATTTGGAATAAAGTCTGAAAGGTTGGTTTAGCTATTACATTTTCCATCTAACTAAAAATATGTCAATTTAAAAATGTTCTTCCAGCAATAGATTTATTCATTTGAATTAGTTCTTTTGAATATGGAACAAATAGTTACACAACTAATTTGAGTATGAAAAATATTCTAATTTGCAACATATGTATCTTGATAAATTTTACACTAAAATTTTTCCATTCTTAAGACTTCTTTTTCTTCAAATTAAAAAGACACTTGCTATTTTCTTTTGTGCATCTTTTTGATATTTCCCTTGAAGTCAATAGACATTTTATCTTTTTTTTTTTTTGAGTTCTTAAATAAAAAATGAAATAGGAGAATTTCCCATTAGATACTTAGGTTGTTTTTTTTTTTTCTCCAAAGCTGAGATAGTAAATAAACTAGAATATCAAATAGTTGTATTTTCCTAGATAAAATTGTATAGATTTTCTCCTACATTTTCCACTAACCCTTTTTTTAAAAAAAATCATAAAGCAAATAGAATATCTCAGAGTTTTAAAATGTTTTCATTGTTTTTAATATGGCAGCAATCCAATTATCAGTTGATATATCCCATTAAAAATACAGTGCATCTGTGAAACACAGACCTATCAAAAGCATTTGAAACTTAAACATACCAGTGGTATTCTAACTATGACCCATTGCATGCTAGATTTCATTTGGACAAAGCCTTCCTAAGGTAGTTTAGGTAGGTAGGTAGGTTAATAGATAGATTTTTAGGAAAGAAGGAACAGAGAGATAGAAGTGTAGGAATAGAAGGAGGATGGAATGGAGGGAGTGAGAAGGAAGGAAACCACTATTTTAAGCTATGGTATGATGCTAAGATAGTAGATATTTAACATAAGAGACTGTTTCCTAATTCCAGATAATTGCCAGAAAGTTAAAAAAAAAAAAAAAGTAATTGTATGTATCACCTGATCTTTTCTTGTCCAGTAACTATCAACCTGTCTAAGGAGAAACACAATAACCAGGTAAAAACAATTGTGGGCATATCAAAGTCTGCAGGTCTGGTAGCAACAAGAGTAAGATAGTAGCAGATCATACACAGTTCACTGGCGTCTAATTCCCTCTCAATCTTATAGGTGATCTCAGCAAGTTAGAAGACAGGATAACTGGGTTGAAAGGTACATTCTTATCCCTGGCTTCAACAACTTTATTTTGTCAACTTAAGTCTAAAAGAGAGAGAGAGAGAGAGAGAGTGCATGAGAGCACAGTAATTAATGTACATTTACCTCTCCCCATTCATATGAGCCAATATTGCCAAAAGCTGTTCCTCCCCATGAACAGAAAACAATTGTGCGGTCTGGTCTCCACCCTTTCTTAACTCTTAACATCAAGGCCCGGATAAAAGCGGTGATTATGGCAGTGCTGCTGGCCCATTCTTGTCCGTAAGGACCATATATGGTATGATGGTGGCTGCCAACTATGATATACCGGTCTGGAAATAGAAGGAAACAAGGGCCATTAAAACAAAATATAAACCTTAACAATAAATTTAATGACATTTACATAGTCCTGTTACACAACTGAGCACCAATTATGTAAAATCGTCCTAATAATTAAGAGTACTTTAACATTTTTCACCCACTGTCTTGATTCACACATCTGTGTATATCAAAGCAGAGGCAGCTGCTGAACTCAATTATGATTCCAAAGCTTAGATCCATATTACTGTCCTTTGCAACATGCATATTAATTAATGAAGTATACAAATATGCCACAATGAAACCTTTATCTAACATTTTCCCAGAATCATAATGGGAAGTGTCCTGTAAACAATGTGTGTATGCTCAGTAAATATTAATGAACTATTAATACATATGAGGGAGCAGTCATTCAGTAGCTGTAAATATTAAATAAAGTGGTAGTCATATATGGATTTTGAAATAAATGAAGTATTTAGGGAATTAATTATAGCTTCCAACTTAGAGTTTTAGCTCCTCTCATTTCCCTGAAGGAAAAAAAAAATCAACATCAAAAGTCATCCAACTACTGTAAAAGTTTTCTTTTCACATTATTTCATATAATCATACAAAATTCATTAGACACAACATAAAAAGATCTCCATTACACATGGATGGGGCCTGCTCAGTGTACATTACTGACTATTGCCAATAATAAGGTAGAAAAAACTCTATCTCCAGAGTTTCTTCTGATTTGGTTGCCACTGAATGTTGCTGGTATAGAACTCTATTTCACCAAGTAGTCCTATACATCGGTGTAAAAAGATTTCTTCACTGAGTGTCATTTTATTCAGAGATGTTCCATAGCTCAATGGTGCAGACTCTGAAGCCAACCCTGCTTGGGTCTGGATCCAGACTATTCGATTTACTAGTTGTGTGACCTTGGAAAGCTTATCTAAGCTCTTTATGCCTTGATTTCTTCAAGTATAAAATGAAAATACAAATACCACATACATCATTCACTTGATTTGAGTTTTAAATGAGTTACTAAGTGTAAAGCACTTTGAACAGTGTCTGACACATAATAAGTACTACCTGTGTGTGGAATAAATGAATTACTCCTTTACTTCATGGCATCAAAAAGTTATTGGACAGAAAATCATTGCATGAAGTTATTTTAGTTTTCTACACTGATTTTAGAACCAGCAATGAATTTGATCTGCCAACATTTTATCAAAATTTAATTAATGGTATATCCAGGGTGGTTGCAAATGTTGAAACTCAGGGAATTTATTTACTCATCTCCCAGATATGTGTGAAAGTTCTGCTTGGGATTATCTGTATTCTAGATAAACCATATCCAAAAGCCTTAATGATTGTTTCTAATTTTCAGAGTCATTAAATAAGAAAATCATGTGAATGAACAGCCAATATTTTTGTGTAGAATTCAAATAAACAAAATTTGGGAAGCTTTGCTTATTATACACTGAAGAATATTACTGGTAAATTGATTTTAAGAAATTGATTTTTTTTCTATATTGAATTTCAATTAGGAAAGCTCTTTTACCCTCAAGCTAGTATAGTTTTGTACAATTTGGTTTTTCCATAAAAACTTGTAAATGTAGCAATGATGATAAATATTTCTGGTGCTTCAATTAGAGATTCTTATGATGGAAATTTGTTGAAATAGTTGAAATGCAGCCATGACAATTTCCAAGTCCATTTATATCTTGTATTGAAAGACATTAAAATCAGAGGTTGAAAGACATTAAAATCAGAGGTTGTTCAACATTGCTACTGTAAAGAAATCAGAGAAAATATGAACCTTCCATAAATTTTCTAAGAGTTGGCTGGCAAGAAACTTGGGGAGATGTAAAACTTGATCTCAAAATTCTCTAGGTTATCAATTACAGGGTCAATTTGACTAAAGTTGTGGAGAAAAATAATTCTCCAAGGAGAACCAGAGTCAGTATCCCAACCAAATCAACAGAAGTGGCATAAGACTGCAGCATTCTACCCGGTATGCCAAGCACTCAGACAGCAGGATGTGGCTCAATCTCACAATGCATTCAGGAGAATCTCTTAATTAATATATGTACTAGCTAGTTTTACTTTTTTTAGCCTGCATCATATTATCTGAAGATGCCATGAACATCCCAGAGCAAGGTGTACAATTATTTAAAATTTAGCCGGGTGATCATTTTCATAAGCATCTTCAAAACCTAAAGCCATGCAGACATTAGGCAGAACTGTCAGTGGACCAAGGTTCAGAGACAGAACATAGATTAGCACTGAAAGATTAGATTTTGGAGATAAAAACTTCATTATTTTTTTAAAGACACCATTAAAACTAAAATATTTTCTTTCTTAAAATGTCCTTTCTTGATAAAAGTAAAAACTCCAGTGGTTATGTTATAGTGAAGAAGAATAAACAAACAAACAAAAAACATTGGTTTTTGTAGCTTTTCTTCATGAGGCACATGCCAATTTAACAAATCTAAACTCTGTTTTCTTCTTTTGTTTTGTTTTGTTTCCCTTCTACTCTCTACTTTGATTTATTTTTGAAGAGAGTAAGAGAGAGAATAAAGACCTACTTCTTGGTTTCCTACTGACTCACTCTGAGAGTGGTATGAACTAGTTACATCTGAATTAGGAAATGCATTTAATTATGTTCTTACATTGTTATAGAGCATTTTCTTGTGATGGTTTAATAGATTATAAATACATAGAGAATCTCAGCCCTACTTACCTGGAGATGTCAAGCCCTTTAAATATCCAACAACATTAGTAACTGTTTTGAATTTTGTAACTGTCTGAACTTGCATGTTGACAATTCTTTCATCTGAAAAAAAAGTAAGATATTTACTTTTCTATATTCTGTTGTTTTTTCTTAAAACATTCAAATTAATTTATCTAATATCACTTACAAAAGAATTCCAAACAATTGAATTTTTTTAGAAAATCAAAGTTATACCTTTTGACAAATATCTATTCAATACTTTGTGTCAACTCTATTTTAAGTACTTGTTATACAATGATGACTAAGTTACCATTGCTGGCCTCACAGACCTGCAGAGCTATAAAGAGGCAGCTCTAAGCTACAATTAAGTTCAATATGAGAGCACCCAGAAGACCTCAGGGAGATGTGGACAACTCATATTTTAAAAAAATACATATCAGATAAAAATATTTCTGAAGAAATTTAAGTACTTTTCTAGCTTCAGAAAAAAGAACATGTGGAAGCTAATTTAACCTTCCTGTATGACTCATTACTACATTATCACATTGAAAACTGTAAAGCATTACAGAAATTAAAAGAATAAAGCTTTCTAAAGTTAGACATATTTCCAAATATTGCAGTCTTCATTTTCACCTGTGTGACTGCTTCTCACCTGTATTCTAAATCTCCACCAAATTGCTCTGCCTCTTTGAGTTCTTGTATTCATGCCTGATATTCAAAAATTAAGGCAACAAATAAGGCAAAGACACCAATCAGGAGATACTTCAGTCATAGTCCTGAAGCTGTCTTTGAAGGCCTTTAGGGGTGACATGTATTAATCCTGTATTTGATGGATCCTGGGAAGTCTGGGGGTAGGAAGTTTCTAGGAGAGGTTCAAGGGCAGCCACGAGGTTCTGTTGGGGGTGGGTAGGGGTGGCCATTAGAAAGCAGCTAATGCAAAGCAGCAGCACTATACTGACAGCCTTCAGATGTCACTTCTTTCTAGTAGATGAAAATTGATATGATAAATAAGTTTCTTCTTTCCTTGAATGTACCCTTTCTAACCATTTAAATGGGAAATCAGTATTCTGAATTTGTTAAAATTAAAACTAAAACAGGAGTAAAGACACCATGAGAGAATGCCTGAGCACCTCATATATGAGAAACGGAAATCTGCTTAGAGCCCGAGTATTGTGGTTTTAATTTAGGTGCTATGCATTTTTGTCTGCTTTAAATTAATATACTTGGTTTTTTACAGCAGTTTCAGATTTATAGAAAAATTGATCAGAAAATACAAAGTTCCCAAATATCCAATCTCTCTCCCTTGCTTCTATTAACATCTTTCATTTGGGTGATCTATTCATTATCATGATAAGCCAGTATTAATACATAATTATTAACTAAAGTTCATAGTTTACATTAGGCTTCACACTTTGTGTTATACCTACTATGGATATTGACAAATGCATAAGGGCATGTGTCCAACATTACAGTATCATACAGAACAGTTTCATTGCCCTAAAAATTTCCTGTGCTCTACCTTTTCATCCTTCCCCTACTCCCTCCTTATTGAACCCCTGGCAACCACTGATCTTTTAAATTTCTCCATAGTTTTCCTTTTTCCAGAACATCATATAGTTGGACTCATACATTTGTTTTTTGTTTTGTTTTAAGATTTATTTATTTATTATAGATAGATAAATAGCAAGGGTGAGAGGCAAAGGGAGAGGGAGGAGAGAATCTCAAGCAGACTCCCCACTGAGCACAGAGTCCTAACTCCTGGATCATTTGTCCTTGTCTGATTTTGGTATCTGGATTATACAGCCTCACAAATGTTTAGGGATATTTGCTTCTTTTCCTGGATTTTCTAAGAGTTTATATGTAGCACAGGGATTATCCATTTTACAAAGGAGTACTAGGATTCACACATAAACTATTTGGTCCTCATAGTTTGTGTGTGGGGTGGAGAAGGAGGGTACATTCTCACTTAATGTATATTTTCATTTCATTTAATTAATATTTTAATTCAATTCAATTCAATTCAATTCAATTCATTTAATTAATAAATATTAATGGTTATAAACACATTCAGATTTTAACATGTTCATTTCTTCTAAATTTATTTGCACTTAATTGTTCATGCTTCCAAAAAAAGAGAATAAAAAAAAAGAAAATCATTGCCATATATAGTTGTTTTTTGTTTTTTTGTTTTTTTTGGTCCTCTTTTCTAACATGAACTCACTCATCTTTTTTTCCCTTATCAGTTTTGCCAGAAGTAGTTAATTTATTAGTATTTTCAAATGGGATTCATAGATCCTCATTATATATTTTTTCAACTTCAATATTATGTTCTATGCTTACCATTACCTTTGCTCAATTTCACCTGGATGCATTTAAGGCTACAGATTTTTTATATAGATGTGGTATATTAATTTCAACATATAGTTTTATTATTTTACATTCTCAATTTTAGAATTTTACTATCATTCTTTTTTTAACACTATTCTGAGTTTGCAAGTTATTTTTTAAAAGATTCACTTATTAATTTGAGAGAGAGAGAGAAAGAGCAGAGAGAAGGGGGAGAGGGAGAGGAAGAGAGAGAATCTCAAGCAGACTCCCCGCTGAACCTGAGGCGGGGCTCAATTTCAGGACTCTGAGATCATGACCTGAGCCAAAACCAAGAGTCAGTCACTCAACTGACTGAGCCACCCAGGGACTCCCCTATCATTCTTCCTATAATACATATAATACATTAGTTCAAATATTTTTTTAAGTATCCAAATACAAGATGTATGTTACTATTGATATCTAACTTAATTACGGACAGTAAGCAAGGTCTGTAAGCTATTGATTCTTTGATATTATGTGAGAATTGTTTTGTCCTCATGTACTGCTATATTCCCACTGTAATTTACCAGAATCCATAACTTCCCACCACCAGGCAACCACCAGGTAAACTCTTTTGCTTATTTCTCTGATTTTTTGTTCCATCTTTATTTTTGCTTCTGGATATTTGACTTTCTTTTTTAATAGCTGCTTTTTAAAATGCTTTTTCTTCTATTTCATACAGTCCTCAACATTTGTATGGAAGCATTTCAAATACTTTATCCTGACCTCTTTACATCTTAAAGTCTAAGATTGCTACCTAGAAAATACACAGAGATCTGAAAAAGTGAAGACAATCTTTTGCTCGGAGGAGGATGCTATATTTACATTGGATCCTCCTAACCGACAGAAGGACCTTCTTATGTACCATTGTGCAAGGGCCAGACCAAAATAACGATATCTAATATAGCAAAAATCACTTTTTCATCTATTTATTTGCATCCCTATACATGATATTGATCCTAATACTTATTGTTTTATAATATTCCATGCCCATATCTGAAAACAAATATTCATAGTCTGTTTCCCTTCATGAGAAGCAGCACCATGATCACACTTTCACTTTTAACATGAATGTCAGCAAAACCTTGGATAAACTCTCAAGACACATCTATTGCTGTTAGCATTGCTTATTTAAATAACCCATTGGCAAGGCAATATTACTCTTCATAGTAATAATAATAGTAATCCTGTACTTTGGAGTTTATTCTACAAGAATAATTGAATTCTTCCCAGTATAATCTATAATAATAATTACAAAAAAAAACAACATAAATATCCCAGACAGGGAAATGACTTAGAAAATTGTGATAAAATGTGTGCCTGTTAAAATATAAAAATATGTAGAGACATGGATACCCAAAAATAGAATACCAAGAGATATAGATAATGACTGAACTTCGGTAAAAATGTGTGTTTACAGACAAAATATTAAAAATGAGAGAATAAATAAATGAAACAAAAACTGGGTTAGGAAGGCCTCCCAGGGTCTGCTGGGGTGAAATACTGTTGTAAAAAGGCTTGAACATACCTGAACCCTTGGACATTTATTCTTCTCCTCCAGTTCCCAGGGGTGGTGGGAACCAAAACCTAAGGAGACCATCTTCCCCTATTGCTCCACCTTGTAACACCAAATCCCTGAAAACTGAGGCTGCCCGGGGAACTGTCAGAAGACACGAAGACTCCCATTATGCAAACCCAGAAAGATAAAAACTGGGGTCTGACTCCAGTTCTGCCCTCCTATAAGTCATAAGACGGTAGCTAATACTTTCAGAGCAACAAAAACTCCCAGACTAGAATAACTAAATATCTGGCTGTGAGGTCCACAACCACACAAAAGAAACATAATGAACATATATCCTACCTAAAATAAATATATTGAAACATACAACACATGAATTTAAAAATAAGCATCATAATTAAACACAAGAACAGAAGGGGATCCATTAGCAAAAAGAAACAACCAGAAAACATTTTAAAAAGAAAAAATAATAGGTAAGGAAATAGAATAATTAGAAGAAATATGACAACAGATAGGATTAATAGATAGAGATGGTAAGTAATAGATATAACTGACAACTGAATTTAAGAACTATATCAGATGAGAAATTTTTCCAGCAACCACAGAAAACGATAAAGAGAGAAAATAGGAAAGTACAATTAAAATTCATGGTGGATAGAAATAGGATTTCTAGAAATGATACAAGAAGAAGAAGAAAAATAAATGGAAGAGAGAAAATATTTAAAGAAATAATATTTTTCCAGAAAAAGGGAAAAACACATCTATATATTTTATTTTATTCTTGTTTTGATTTGTTTTTGTTTTTGCTTTAAAGATTTTATTTGTTTATTTAACAGAGAGAGAGAGCACAAGCAGGGAGAGCGGCAGGCAGACAGAAGCAGGCTCCCTGCAGAGCAGAGATTTACAAATATGGAAAGAAAAAAAATTAGGTATTGATAAGTCCTTCTGGTTTTCTAGATAGATATAAAAATAAATAAAAATATAATCTGTATGTACACACATATATATTTATACATATTTATATTAAACTATATTTCCCTAGTTTTGTTTACTAAGTACTGAAAGAAGTAACACTCCAATAGCAATGAGCACATCTAGAATCCACGTCTCATTTTCTAGATACCATTCTCTACTCAAAGGAACTAGGACTCTTTGGAGAAATGGTTGATAACAGGGTTGGGGCCGGGAAGCACAAAATGATCTGGCATATCAAATTTTTGCTGTCTCAAAAACAAAGGAAATTTCCAAAGAATAACGAGAATATGCCAATAGACAGAACATAGGTTAAAGGTCATATTTTGGGCTGACCTGGGGCAATTTGAGTATCAAAAAAAAAAAAAGTAGTACTGAATTATAACCCATTGAATAAATTAAGGATATAAATGCTAATTATATATAATAAATTGATACTCTATGTATAAGTAAACACCCAAACAAATAGGAAAAAGAGAGCTCTTCTTTACAGTAGAGTGCCAACTAATAAAAGCAGAAGGAATGATGAATTTGGAATGTCACTGTTGGCATCATCTTGGTAATGACTAATTGGGCATAAAACATAAATAAACATTTAAACTAGTGGGTGGACATAAAAGGGGGTGGGAACAGGATCTTCGCATGATTTCAAACGATTATTAATTGTAAAAGAAAAAAATTTAAAAATAGTAACCTCAAGGAGGAGCCCTCACAGATTTTTGATTACTTTAATTGAATTATCAAGGTTAGCATTACCAGTAATGGGACAAGCTGATATCAGTAATAGGGAAAAAACAGTCTCACTCTGTAATATTGCTGTCAAAGATGCAGAGGCTGAAATTATTCATGGGAAAACATCAGCTAAACCCATACTGGGGAACATTGGCGGATAGCAGGCATGTAAGCTTCAAAACTGATAAAGCAATGGAAGTCAAGCAGAGACTGAGACTATTCCAGGCTTAAGGAAATGGGACACTTGATAACTCACAACACGTGACCCTAGTTTAGATCCATTTGCTATTTAGGTCATTACTGAAACAACTGGCAAAATTCGAATGGGGCCTTTGGAGTGCATGGTAGTAACGTATCAATGTTTCATTCCTGGTTGTGATGGTTGTGCTGTCTGTGTAGAGAAAATGTCACCGTTTGTGGGAGAATTCAGATGTGATGGCTCATCATGTCTATAGCTTGCTCTCAAGTAGTCGAGAAAAAAATATTCCTTGTACTATTCTTGAAACTTTTCTGTAAGTTTGCATTTGTTTCAAAATTTAAAAAAAATACATTTGAAATTAGAAAATCCTGGATAACATTTAGATGCCGTTTGTTATTTAAAGTCAATGCATGTATGTGTGTATGTATTGCTACTTTAAGATAACATTTCCAGCTCACATTTGCCAAATGTTTTCTATCTTTCATGCTTCAAAGTTTGATGGCAGCTTTAAATTTGATGTGTGAAGTTCAAAAGATTTCAAGATGACAAAAATGTGTTCCACTCAGAGAACATTTGTATTCAAATAGGGTGAGGAGCGTCAGAGCTGAAACATAAAAGTAGTTGCCTCTCTCTAGTCCTTAACTTCATCATGTGCAGAGAAAAATACTACAGAAATTATTTTCCAGTGATAATTCTGTCTTGCATTTTTGTTGTTATTATGAAGACTTGACTAGTTGTCTCCTTCATCATAGTTAACAAGGCTTCATGTCCACTTGCACTGTGAGTAAGCATGACCCAATAGCTAGGAAAAATCCCAACCTTATTTAGAGAGATTTGAGGACTAAAAACTGCTGCTAACTCTTGAATCCTAATTCCAATAAATAGGCCTTTGTTGGTTTCTTAAACATAGTTCTTGCTTGGATTCCTAATTTTAATTGAGTATTTCTCTCATTCTGTGTACCTGACTCTCTTTTTAGCTACCTGACTCTAGAAAAGAACTTTTAGGATTAGGGCTATGATTTGTTTTCTTTATTTTTCAATTTCCCTGCACCCTAGGGACTGTAATCTACTCTAGAATCATACTTTTGATGATTGGGACTCTATAAACTGCTAGCATCTTTCCTAAATGACAACTGCTTCCCTAAATACCTGAGTATAAACTGCTTATGGATTCTATGTCATCACAGCTTATATAGCTTTCTGAATGCTCCATTTTTCCACGTGACATCTTCCTATGGCCAAATGTTTTTTTCACCCAATATTATTGATTGACATCATATGCTCTAGACCGAGGGTCTTATTCAAAATATTTATCAAAATATTTATCAACAGATACAGCATACATGCTGACCAATCAGAATGCACTGGCAGCAAGTAATTGGAGTGCCAACACCAGTGGATACAAACTGATATCATCAGACCTGCCCCAGATACTATGTTCTCCTTGCCATACTGCAATCTTCTCAGGAACTCCGTTTCAGTCTACCCTGCAGGGAACATCACATTACACAAGAGTTCTACACAAGCAAGGGGTGCCTGGGTGGCTCAATTGGTTAAGCTTCTGACTTTGGCTCAGGTGATGATCTCAGGGTCCTGGAATCGAGCCCTGTGTCTGGCTCCACATTCAGCAGGGAGTCTGCTTTTCCCTCTCCCTCTCTCTCTGCCTGTCCCCCCCCCACCTTCATGCATGCTCTCTCTCTCTCTCTCAAATAAATAAAATCCTTTTTATTAAAAAAAAAGTAAAATTTTATTTTATTATGTTATGTTAGTCACCATACAATACATCATTGGTTTTTGATGTGGTGATCCACGATCCATTGTTTTCGTATAACACCCAATGCTCCGTGCAGTACGTGCCCTCCTTAATACCCATCACCCCCATCCCCCTCCCCTCTAAAACCCTCAGTTTGTTTCTCAGAGTCCATAGTCTCTCATAGTTCATCTCTCCCTCCGATTTGCCCCCCTTCATTTTTCCCTTCCTTCTCCTAATGTCTTCCATGCTATTCC
>NC_138369.1:111497251-111517329 GCF_054177405.1 Leptonychotes weddellii | reverse complement strand
TTTTTTTTTAAAGATTTTATTTATTTATTTGACAGAGAGAGACACAGCGAGAGAGGGAACACAAGCAGGGGGAGTGGGAGAGGGAGAAGCAGGCTTCCCGCGGAGCAGGGAGCCCGATGCGGGGCTCGATCCCAGGACCCTGGGATCATGACCTGAGCCGAAGGCAGACGCTTAACGACTGAGCCACCCAGGCGCCCCTGTACATGCATTTTTAATGTACTCCTGCCTAACTTCTCTGTGAAGATTTTCCTATACTGAGGCTCAAGTCAAAGAAAATTCCACAATCAGATATAATTGTAATATGCTTCAAATTAATTTTTTATTCTATAAACTATAAGCATTGCTCTTATTGCCCCAAAATATAGCACTTCATTCTGTATCCTTTCCATGTCCCAGCCTGATATATATCACAATGAGCAAATAATGTGTTCATGTGTTTATGAGAAAACATAAAAGTTAATTAATTATCGTGGCTGTATCATAAGTATTATTATCCAAAACACTGTGGGTAGAAGCTTGTTACCCTACATTTAAGACTAGTTTAAATTTAACAACTCACAACTCACTCAGACTGCTCCATCACTATTTGGTAAATCTAAATGTACTTAAAAAGATGATGAAAGGAGTACCCCTTATTTCATTATAACATGAAATATCTACATCTACAAATTTTTCTAAAAACAGTAATAGCTACTATATCCATGAGGAAAACTTGATATGGCATAATTCCTTACAAAAGCAGACCTATCCTGTTGCTTTTTTAACAGTGTTTTCCTTAGAACTAAAGTATTATCATACTGTTTTTACATATTTTAACAAATAGAGCCCACAATCAATTTGTAGGGCTCAGAATAAAAGACAATAAAAAATGAAAAAACAAAACAAAACAAAACAAAAAGATCCTCAAAGACTTCTTCCTTCCTGCTTTGAGGACCTAGACTTACCAGTGTTTTCTATATTTCCTACCTGCTCAATCAATAATCAGTTTAGGAGGCACTCAAATGATAGGGCTTTGAAAAGTGTATGCGTGTCTCTAACAGAGGGCAATCCTGTATGTATTCAGGTTTGGGGTTTCTTTTTAGGTGTCTTCAAAACATTTTTTTTTTTTTAATGCTTTTGTTGTCAAGAGAAAAGCAGATGAGATAAAACATGGGTCGTTGAGCCTCCAGGTCTGGACACAGAAACAGAGTCCTCACGTTGAATTTTACAACGACTAGATACAAATTTAACAATATGTAAAGAGAGTCTCTTCTTTAGAATTCTAATGCTGAGGCTGGAGGCAGAAATAATATGCAGCCCGTGGCTCGCACCCCACCACAGGTAGCTTAACTACTTCAGTTTTATACAGTGTGTTCCAACAAGGCCTAACAAACTGCACTGAGGTGTAAGAAGCATCTCTCAGGCGATGATGCGTAAAGACACAGGGATTTTTTAAGTCAATCGCAGGAATTAGGCTTTAATGCTTTCTACTAAAAGACTTCATACCCCAGATAGCTGACTGCTATTCACTGAATCTTGGCAGCCCACAAGACTGCTGAAGCTGAAACGAGGAAGCTATGTTAAGCAGATTTTCGTGAATGTACAAAATGCTTTATTTGTAAAGCTGCTTTTCTTTGTTGCAGTTTAAAATGCTTTTTCTTCCCCCCTCTTTTTTTTGATCTCTCAGTTTGATCAACTCTCAGTCTTTATCAAAATTACTTTCCAGAAACGTCCCTTAAAGAGCCACAGGAGAGAAATAAATGCTTACCTCATCAAAAAATACACTTTTTTTTTTTTTAAGGAATAATTCAAAACATGTCAATTTAAGAGATTACAAATGATCATGGTCCTTACAAAAACTACACAATACACAGAAAGACATGAAATACTTTACCATTATCTGGAAGTTCTAGAGGGCTACAGACACCGTTTTTGGTTCTGCTGTTTGGTGAAGAGATCAGTTTCTCAGCGAGAGATGCCGAGATGGGCTGAACTAGCAGAGACGTGAGGTTTGATCGGTTTTGCCTAAAGCTTCCATCTGGATCAAAAAGAGAAGGGAACAGAATCCTTAGCAAACAGAAATTAAAAACACTTGAAGAGACATTTTTTGTAATGAGTATTTAAAATATGAACCATATGTTTATCTTAGTTCATTTGTTTATACCTTAGTTATACTCTACTTATTAAAGATGATTTGAGGTACTTCAGTCCAAATACTATTATGTATCCTAGTTAATAATGGCAGATTATACACATGCATCTACCTCCATTCTCCCATAGAACTCCACTGAAATGACGATAAAGGAATAAAAAAGCATAAATCCACAGGGGCTGACCAAAGAGAAGGGACACTAGCAATAAGATTTAAAAAGCTAGAAAGCAGATGCGTAAGTGTCAACTGATGTAACAGACCCAAGGAGACCAAAACCTAAGCCAGCAGAGGGTAAGCTGAGAAGCAATGCAGTTTGTACCACAGAACCCAGAAAGGCCTAGGAATTGCCACAGCGCCTACCTATTAAAACATGGGTAAAGGAGGGCACCTGGGTGGCTCAGTCGGTCAAGTGGCTGCCTTCAGCTTAGGTCATGATCCCAGGGTCCTGGGATCAAGTCCCACATTGGGCTCCCTGCTCAGTGGGGAGTCTGCTTCTCCCTCTCCCACTACCCCCTGCTCATGATCTCTCTCTCTCTCTCTGTCTCAAATAAATAAATAAAACCTTTTAAAAAAACCATATGAGTAAAGGAGGGGGGAAACAGGAGAATTTGATGAAATTCTAATTGTGAAGGTATCTCTCCTCCTGAAGTGGTCATTCATGCCTTCAATCAAAAGAGTGCCTATTCCTCCCCCCACTCCCTCAGAAAAGTGAAAGGGGATGCTGAACAGGGAGGAAGACACCAGACACAGTGAAGGGGGGCAGTATCTCATATTTAAAATGGGATGGTCTTATAATTGCAGAGACTTCTCAAATGTTTTACTGTCTTGGTGCCCAGAATCCTTCCTTCCAGGTAGGGCAATAGGAAGTTCACTTGTAGTAAATAACCAGGTCAATGGAGACTATATAAAAATACTGAAAATCTGAAAGTCCACCAATAAAACACCTCACCAGAGACATCCTATGTTAAAGTCCATCAGTCAATAAACCCCATCCTTATACAGAATTTCAAATCAACTCAATTTTGCCATTTTTAAGTAGGCACCCTCAGCCAAGGACAATCCTAGAAGGCACACGTGCATCAGAGCTTATGAGGAGAAGAGTAAGGGGGTCAGGAGGCTCAGGGAAGGAGGTCTCCAGGAAGACAAAGGAGAATTGAAAAACCAGATGTGTGCTAATGTATTGAGAGAATATTTACAGTAGAACTCAGAGAGTTAGCATGTGAAGAGCTTCCAGATACATAGAAAAATAAGAAATCTAACCATCAGACAACCTTTAGCTTCAGAGGGAGCAAAAAGTTGTTCAAGAAAGAAATGTAATCATCATACAATGTAATAATATTTACATAGTCAAAATTATATAAATAATGACTAACACACACACAAAATGATACTCTTGGAAAAAAAAAAAAGAAAAGGGCAAAAGTCAGGGGTGATGGCCTATGGAGACTTGTGAAAGCAAACTAAATCTTTATCTTCCATACTGGTAATGAATAAAACTGAAAAAATGAATTCACTGATAAATATGTTTTGAGAGACAGAAAGGTAAATATAAAATGTAGGGAACAACTAAAACTACTGAAAGAAACTGAGTGTTTGCTTTGGGTGAGAAAGGAAAGAGAAAACATAAGGAAGGAGGGGAGAAGATGAGATTTTTGTAAACTAACTTTGTAGAATTATTTTAATATATTTATCTGTAACTTTGAGAAAAATAAAAATAAGGAGAGAAAACTATGTGACAGAAGTAAAAGAAAAATCCACAAGTACTCAGAGTAAAGAGGATGGAGAGAATAAACTAAATTGTGCTTAAGAACTAAAAAATATGTTTTCAGTTGATATATTTATACTGACTCAGAGAGGAAATACACAATGGAATGACTCTCTCTAGCAGCCAAAATGTCTGTGAACACAGAGCTTTATTTTTCAGAACTTTTATTAGGGAAAATGATTGCCAAAGGTTTTCTCAGAATTTAATTTGATAGGACTGCAGGGGGTGCAGAGCTCAACCATACTGGTATCCAGGCTCCAGGAGGCAGATTATAAATGAGAAAATATGTTACAGAAGTGTTTCCTTAATTTATCATCTTGAAAACCACAAGGCTAAAAAAAAAAAAAAAAAAAAAAATGATATTTAGCTTAGGCCTATGGCAGCCATAGCAGTCCTAACTTTGAAGAAAAAATAATAAAGATTCAAGCTCAGGATCAGGTTTGTGATGTAAACAGTGCTGGTTACATAATCTGGGAACCCCTTTTATATGGATATATGACGGTGCACTTTGACCACAGGGTAGTTCATTGCTTCCTAGCAATTTTCATGTCATAGGACCAAGAGTGGCCGTATAATTTGCAGAGCCCAGAGCAAAATGACAATGTGGGACTCCCTGTTCAAAAAGCATGAAGAATCTCAAGACGGTAACAGCAGAGCATTAAATCAAGTGTGGGCCCTTCTGAGTGGGGGCCAGTGCCACTGCGCATACTGCATGGCCATGAGCCAGGCCCTGCAGGGCTCATACAGCACACGAAGCCATTCTGTGCACTGAGACAACCTGAAGGGAATGTTCACACCTGAAGGAAGCTGCTGTCAGCCTCAGGTGACCAGCCCTGCGTCTCTGCGCTCTAGGTCGCACCCGGGGCCATAGCGGTTAATATCTCAAGGCATAGATGGTGCCCCTCAGCACATCCGCTGGGAAGCCCCGATATAGCCCTCTTACTCTGGTTCCCCAGAATGGATTTTCTCCGTCGGCCATTACCTTCAGGATTTCTAGTGTACGTGGGACAGTGAAACAGTATTTATGAGAAATGTGCGATCTGTTATTTTGGTCTTTTCATGGACGTTAGGTGCTGACACATTACCAACGCAAAATGAAACTTTTTAAAATGCTACATGATCTCACCCCTCCCCAGATCGAATGCCGAACTCTTTGGTTTGCCATTCAAGGCTCTTCACAATCTCAGACCTTATATTTTGAACGATATTTCCGATCGTTCGTCTCCATACATTTTATGCTAACCGTTAAGCTGTCCACCCACGTATTCTGCGCTGTACGTCCTCCAGGTTGTTGCTGCAGCCGTTCCTTGCGCTTTACTGGCTATTCTCACGCATCACACTATCTGAACGTTACACTTTCTCTAAAACCCAACTCAAAAGTCACTTTCTACAAGAAGCTTTCTCTGTTGCCCTCATCTCTCTATGTGATATTTCTGCACTTCATTGTAGTCTTTGTCATTTCTAATTAACATTATCATTACATTTCATACTTATCACTTTGTTTCTCCTCTTTAAACTCTTAAATTCCTTGAAGTCTTCTTCATTACTGCATAACACACAATGCCTAACACAAGGCCAGGAACACAACAGGATCAGCAATTCTTTGAAAAATAGTTTCAATGCCACTATCTCACTGGTTTTCTGAATGCCTTGAAGATGGAACAAGGGTACAACTAAAGAATAAATTATAATTTTATTAATCCTATGCTTGCTATACATTTGTGCTTTTTCTCCAGCTAACTGCCTCCCACAGCAGACATATTACATAGACTTTCAAAACCCATCTATCCCCATCAACTCACTGGTTAACCTTGCTGTAAACTTACCTTTTACGTGTAAAAAAAAGACTATTCCCCCCCCCTCATTCTTCCCCTCCCGCTATCATGGAACACTACATCAAAAACTAATGATGTAATGTATGGTGATTAACATAACAATAAAAAAATTTTTAAAAAGACTATCTCTATAAATAAAATAATCTGATATGTATTTATCTGTTAATGAAAAAAATCAATACCTGCATTTCCTTTTTCTCTATAGTGCTCTATCAGGCATATGAAGCAATATATTTAAGAGTTAAATATGAGTGAACCCTAAACCCTAATTGAACGTATTTAAGTCTTTGATTTTTTTTTTTCCTGCATGAATAATAGACTTGCATTAGTTTTGAAATATCTGAAGTGGTTCATTAATTTTTCACCTTCAGCTTAATGGAAGTTTGACAAACAGTTCACTTCTGAGAGCAGATAGTAAAAGCAGGACTTTATAGTATACTAAGATTAAATTATGGACAAATGTTATTTTTTTTACTTGTTTATTGAAGAGCTGAGAATTTTATTTTCTTACATTATTAAGAGGCTTTGGATAAAACCAAATAATATACCATTTTTATTCATTCATATTTTAAAACACATCTATGAACTATAAGGTACGTGTTGAAAATCAGGCAGATTGTGTGCCTGATGGAAAGGGCACCATACAGAAAAGATGTTGACATTACCTCCTAGCACTCCAGCTTTTATTTTTATTTTTTTAAAGATTTAATTAGTTTGAGAGAGAGAGGGAGAGGGAGAGCACAGGAGGGGGGAGGGGCAGAGGGGGAGGGGCAGAGGCTCCCTCCCTGAGCAGGGAGCCAGATGTGGGGCTGGATCCCAGGACCCCAGGATCATGACCTGAATCAAAGGGAGACGCTTAACCGATTGAGCCACCCAGCCCCAGGACTCCAACTTTTAGATTATAGCATAGATATCATGCCCGGTTCATTGTTTATGCTCAGTAAAGACTGACACTAACTTTTTTTTTTACTAGATAGGTAGTTCTCTCTCCACCTTATGCACTCCTTGCAATCCAGATAAAGATCCAAATCAATCCAGGCCATCAATAATCCAATCCCTGACACAAGGCCACATGCATGTAGTAGAA
The DNA here is from genome assembly GCF_054177405.1 of Leptonychotes weddellii. NCBI lineage: Eukaryota > Metazoa > Chordata > Mammalia > Carnivora > Phocidae > Leptonychotes > Leptonychotes weddellii. The sequence goes on along the minus strand of NC_138369.1, from coordinate 111,510,511 downwards.
AGAGGAAAAAGGACATAGAGTTCCAAGTCTGACTTTATCACTGACTCTGTGAAATGTAATGTATAGACAATTTCACTATGCCAGTGTTGTCATCCCATCTACTATACCTGAATAACCAAGGTGACACTGAATGGCCTTCATTATTCTGACTTCGTGAAATAAAAAGTGCATTACCTTAGAGGCTGACAGCCTGAACCACAGTGGATGAAACTCAGAAGAAATGAGGTCAAAAATAAGTGAAAAAGGTTTTCTAATTGTACATATTTAGCAGGCTTTGCATTATGCTTTTTCAAGTTGTTGATGCCCACTTCAATCCTATCTGGTTAGGTGTATACAGAAAACATGAACACTCTGCTATCTGCCAGCTACTCTTTTTGTATGGCAAGATGGAATTCTTTTAAACTCAACTGAAGAAGTGTATATAGCAAGCACTGATTACCCAAAGAATATTAAAATAAATAAATAAATAAATAAGCCTTCAGAAACCAGAAATCTTAGACACTGGGATCATCAGATTAATGCACCAAGACGTAAAATAAGGTAAAATAATAATAATAATAATAATAATGCTGGTAAATAAAGCAAGAGGAGCCTTGTATGGATTAGTGATGATAATGTGCTGCCATTGGAGGGATAGTACAGTTTCCAAGCTGAGGACTGTAACTCAACCCTCAGCGTCTGTGTGTGTAAACCTAAGATCCTGCTACATGATATAAGCATAGATCTTATAGACTCTTTTTATTCAATGTGTGTAGTCCTTGGACAAGCAGCAGGGGCATAATTTAGGAACTCATTAGCAATGCAGAATCTGAAACTCCACCCCAGACCTTCTGAATCTGAATCGGTAGTTTAACGAGATCCCCAGGTGATTCACACGCACGTTAGATAAGCACTGGCCTAAATCATTGTATATTTTTCCACAGCACAATTTACATAATTTTCACAGCAAAGAAGATATAAAAAGCAGGATGAAGAAGATAAAAAATAATAGCCTGTGTTTGCTCACCTTCCCCCAAATTAAAGATGACACAGCCTTTAACTGTATCAATAAACCCAAAATCAACAGTTTTTCTGAGGCTCTTTCAAAATGGGAAACAAGGCCGCTCATATGCTATCGCTAAATAACAAGTTGAAATTGGACTCAGAACACTTCTTTTTGTTTTGGTCCTTTCCCCAAAGATAAATTTGGTGACTTGAGATCAGAATTACATTTACAACACTTTATTTCAGCCATGAATAAATATTACAATAGCTAACCGATTTGACTTTGTTTTTCCCTTGGTTTTCAAGTATTATAATTCATTATAGTAGAAGACTGACAAACCTAAAATGTAAATACTTCCCACTTGCCAGCGAACCAAGCAATCAGAGAGCTTAAAAAGCAGAGATTTTTAAAAAGACATTTTGTGCTGCACTTTTATAAAAAGACACAAATAGCAAATGAACAAGTTGCTATCAGTGATGTTATCCCAGAATACCTGATTTGACTTTCTCCAGAGAACTGCCACTTTGACAGAAATCAGACCATTAAATAACTGGCGCAAATGTTTTTTTCATTTTTATTTTAGCTCACTAAATTTACAGTTATTTTCCAGAAATGACCAGTGCGCTAAATTGGCTAGTCATTTTGATGTCCTTGTAGATACAGCTGATCCTTTATAATTTCAGCATTTCATAACCTGCTGGTTATGAATAGCACCATCCTCCCTCAAGCTAGTCAAATTCAGTACTGTGTTGTTCAGGTTATTATTAAAAATGAAATCATTAACACTTAAAAATGCTTTGTGCTATGCAGTCTTCTTGGAGCTCATCTGTGTTCTCTGTGTCTCTGTGTGTGTATATACACACACACACACACACACATACACACATTTATTTTTGCCATAAAGGATGTTTTTATTGATGATTATTTTCGTAACTAAAATGAATTATTATTTCTTTAATTTACATCATATTTCCTGCCTGCCCTCAAACTAATATAAATTGTAGGTCTAAAAACTGGCCGATGTTGGGGCACCTGGGTGGCGCAGAAGGTTAAGAGCCTGATTCTTGATTTTGGCTCCGGTCATGATCTCAGGGTTGTGAGATCAAGCCCCAAATCAGGCTCTGCACTGGGCTTGGAGCCTGCTTAATATTCTCTCTCTCCCCTCCTCCCACTCCCCTCCCCCAGCTCCCGCACTAAAAAAAAAAAAAAGCTGGCCAATGCCAGGTACCCAGCTCTTATATGTCACTTACTCTGGGAAGCTTAGTTCTTGCATATGCCCCCATATAAATCCTTGTTTCGACATTTAGTAAACACTGCTTTTTTCTAATTTCCTTTTTATTTTCTGCTCACTGACCAGAGTGTAAGCTTCTTGGGGACTGATTCACTGCTATATTCCCATGGCTTAGCCCACTACACAGTAAAAAGCAGCATCATTTGGATGAATGATCAGACCAATGTTCAAGTGAATAACTTTGTTCTGTCTAATCATAAACCTAAAACCCATGACTCATGATATAAAATTTGCAATCACAAAATCCTAAAACTGAAGACACAGATGGTCTCATCTCCTCATTTTATTGGTCCTCTCTTAAGCTAAGCATCTTGCCATATTCCATAGTAATTATTACAATATTTTCATGCTTAACTCATGTGTTGTAAAAAGTCACAAAGGGAATAGGAAGTAACACACTCATTTATAAAGCAAAGTGTCTGTATAATCTGAAATTAAAAGAGCATACAGCTTATGTAGAGTACAATTTTACTTAAAAAAATAGTATACAAGAAAAATCTGTTAATATTGTTAATATTTATATTAGTATTTGTTAATTTAATTTGGACTCTCTTTTTCCAGTTAGCTTATCAAAAGTATTGATAATGAATATGAAGGAGCTAGACAACTTTTCCCATTACTAAAGACATTTTTCTTTACTGTTTAGATATAGAAATTCAAGATTTGTATTGGTAAAGTGAAATTATTTGGAACAAAGGACATTAAAATATAAATTACCATCATTTTCTCAACTCAAACAAATATGCTTGGATCATCTGCATATTTGTGGCTACGCAACAAACATTCAATTAAGGAAGAGTTTTTACTATTGTACTAAAAAGTTTTGATTAATATGCAGTTAAATGAGGTGATGTACTTCATTTTGGCCAGTGTACAGGACATAAGCATAATATTTAATTAATTTGTTAGTTGAAATCTGGTGTGTCCTGTAAAATTGAATTTATTATTATTTAGAGAATTATGAGAATATATTTTTATAAATACCTTACATGGTTTTTTGTGACTTTACAACACACTGATAAATTACTTCCAAGTCCATTCATATGTTTCAGGTAGATGGTGGCCATCATTAACAACATGCTCTCCAAAGCATTTTTGTAGTCTGATCCTTTCTACTCAAGAAACCAGACTTCCTTTGGCATAGGGTTTTATCCCACTGAATTTGTATTTATAAATTTGTCATTTTTAAGTAAAAATTTAGATGAACAATGGCAGTGGTCATATTCAGATGTTGACAAATATTTTCTTAATTCTATTTCAGAGGAATAACTGTTTATATGAGAAATGATTTCCCTAAGTCTAAATACTTCTATTTTTTTTGTATTTACCATTTGTCTACTCTAAGACTATTTTATTCCCTAAAGCATTCCAAGAACATGAACATTTGGAAATAAACCATAAACTATATGAGAAGAGAAGCAAACTAAGAGACAGATAAAATATCTAGTTTGTTCTTTACTTCAAGGAGAGTAGTCTAGATTCATAACTGGAATAATTGGCCATCTGCACATCACATGTAATACAAGCAAAGCAATCCTCTTCAGAGGCATTCCCCTGAGAAGCCTCCCATCTCAAACTTGAAGGGTATGAACATCAGAATGATTTGCAAAGTTTCTCATTTTAGAAAAAGTGTAGTTTGCATTTTTCAAAAGATAGCAAATAAACTGTGTGGATGGGTTTTTGTTTGTTTTTTGGTTGTTGTGAAAGTATGCAACCATGAATTTACAATAAAATTCTTCATACCAGATTGTAATGAGAACACATTATTTTATGAGGCTGATTAGATGAGCAGGCAGAAAACCAACGCTTTATGTCTGGGTTTACGTAGTTTTTTAGATGTTTCTGATAATAAAAGTAGAAAATAATTAACCCTCGCTATCCTGATATGGATGTTAGATTAAATGAGCTATCACATATGCAGTGTTTCCAGATCTTCTTGGTTTCTTGTGAATCTTCTATTTTTGACATGGAAACACTGACACAAGAAAGGGACTCTGGCCTTGAGTCCAAAGACCAATATCTGGTCCTTACTCTGCCTCTAAATGGGAAGTGACTCTGGGAAAGTTTTTCACGTCTTTTGCAGTCTTGTATTTATCATATATACAATGTCTAAGGACTTCCGTTTCTAAGTTTTCGATTCTAAACTTGTCCTTGAGCAATCATTTAAATAAGCTGATAGTTCCCTCTCCAAAATGTGTTTCAAATGGCCATAGAGTACTTTATAATCCTGACAGGAATTTAATAGAAATATTTCTCATCTTAATGTTGAAAGAGGCTCTTTGTATTTAGAAGGTTACATCTAACTTTGAGGTGAATATCCCACTATAATAACAGAAAAGTCCCTCATATGTGGAATGGGTAATATGAAAGATTTCCATTAATTCCCCTCCTGGCTTATCATTTTTCTCACAGTATAATTAAAATTATTTTTATGAATAATAACACACAGAATTATGACTTGAAAAATATCACTCTATTATCTTACTGAAGTGATGACATATAATAGGAGAAGATAAACCTGGAAGGAAAAAGTAGAGATTTTAAACATACACCATGGAAAAAAAAAATCCCCGCTGTCAATAAGCCACAGATTGGTCATCAAAAATTACCTCTACATAGAACTCTAGTCAAAAATTCTATTATTGGGGCACCTGGGTGGCTCAGTCGGTTAAGCCTCCGACTCTTGATTTCAGCTCAGGTCATGATCTCAGGGTCCTGGGATTGAGCCTCGAGTGGGGCTCTGTGCTCGGTGCAGAGCCTGCTTGTCCCTCTCCCTCTGCTCCTTCCCCCTACTCTCTCTCTTTCTCTTTATCTATCTTTCAAATAAATAAGTAAAATCTTAAAAAAAGAAATATTCTATTATTAATTCTTCTTCTGAATTTATATATGTAGGAATTTTCTTACTAAAAAGCCCTATAATTTGGTGAATGTAATTTAGCAATTGGTTCTGTGTGTACATTTCCTGAAGGTATTTTATGAAATGAGACAAAAATTAACATTAAAAAAATACTAAAATAATGCTTTGCCTATTTTCTTACTAAGGTAATATTTTTCTTGTACTGAAAGGTTATTTCATTAAATAATAAGTCTTCTTTGAAGTCATAGCACAAGCTGCAATGACACAGCGAGAGCCATGGCTATGCTTAGCATTGTATAGTACTAATGGTCCAGTTAATAAGCTCAGGTGTTCTGTAAGGACAGCAATGGTGTCTTTGTTCGTTCTTGTGTGTAGGACTTCAAATAGCACTGGGCACAGTCATCTTTTAAAAGCTTTTTTATGATAATGGAGCTTGAACAAAATTCAAAATTATTCACTTTGGCCTCAATTTTCTTTCTAGCTTCTTCATTTAATCTTCCTAAAACCAATGGTGTCATATTACACCCTGCACTACATATCAAGTGCCTTTCAGGTCATTCTGAGTCAACGTCATGAATGTTGCTTAGAAGAGGTAGAAAATGAGTGGGATCTTAAATAACTGGAAAAGGAAAAAGTCCAGAAGTTATTCCAGAGCAAGAACAGATCCCTGTCGGCAACTCTATTTCATTGCATTTTTGTGGCAGTTGGGTTGGGATTGGAACAGAGATCCCAGCAGATCTGGGAGGGGACAGATGATCCAAAATGTCTGGCTTCATGACTGGAACTCCTCTGTGATTGGAAGAGTTTCAGAGTAGCCAGAAAACCCAAGGTCTTTATTGGGGTAAGTGAAATGAAGAAGGCTTCAGCAGGCCTGAAGAAAATAGGTATACCAGAAATCAGGGAGAGACCGGTACCTGAAAAAGACAGTGATGAATTCAGTGGAAGCAAAAAACACACTGCTAACGGGTGAGTGGAAAAGCAGGGTCCTGTGACTGGTTCCTGGTCAATATGCCAGAGTTCGGCCCATGAAGCCAATCTCCTTGACTCCTTATAAGGAAATAGAAGTAGTAGTGAGAGCACTGAAAGACAATTACTAGAACTGTTCTCTTTAGCAACATCTGGTGTCCAATGATCCTGGCTTTGACCTGATTTTTAATACAATATGTAAGTTTCAAACTATAAAGAAAATGGCATAAGGGAGATAATCCTAGGCAAAAGAATCAGCATGATTAAATGGGCTGTGGTAGGAAAAAAATAGGTGTGGAAAAGGAATGGCAAGTGGCCAAGCTTAACTGGAAGTAACAGTATGCGTTGTAGATTAAGGCTAAAATTATAGCGTCCTTGTTGAGGTAGTGGACGAAGAAGCGTGGGGAATATTAGGGAAACTCTAGGGATTTTGATAGGGTTTTGAGCAGAGAATTGGTACCTTGAAAATGGATTTAAGAAATATTGATCTGGGGCGCCTGGGTGGCTCAGTCGTTAAGCGTCTGCCTTCGGCTCAGGTCATGATCCCAGGGTCCTGGGGTCATGCCCCGCATCGGGCTCCCTGCTCTGCGGGGAGCCTGCTTCTCCCTCTACCCCTCCCCCTGCTTGTGTTCCCTCTCTCGCTGGTCTCTCTCTGTCAAATAAATAAATAAAATCTTAAAAAAAAAAAGAAATATTGATCTGAGAGTGATCTGCAGAAAAGAACATACCAGGAAAAGGGGATACAATGAAAACAACAAAAATTGATCCCCTTTTTTGCCAGACACAGAGCTTGTTTTCAGCATATAGCATCTCATTCCATTTCCACACTTTATACACGATGATACAATTTTTCAACTTAGTTATTGTGATTTCTTTTTCACTGAAATGACTCTAAAGCTCAGAAACTTCGAGATGCTTAAAATCACATTGCTAGTAAGCAACAGATGTGGGCTCAGTTGGCTTCTTTTAGACTCTGGAATTAAGGGTCTAACACACAAGTGTCAGAAGCTATAGCAATTTCTCAAGAAGAACTAACACCTGCACAAACGAGGATGTCTCTAGAAGAAGAAAGGTAAAGATTCATGTAAAAAACTTGGAAAAGTAGAATTGTCAACACTTGGCAACCCACTGAACAGAGTAGAGGCAATGAGGTGACAGAAGCAGCAAGTAAGGTTTCAATCCTGGATATGTGGAAGAATCAAAGTCCTATTAATGACACATTCAGCAGGAAAACTGTCCTGGAGGTAAAGAGGAGTCAGAATATTTTAAATAATTATATATGGTGCTTGGCTTCATTGGACAACTACTACTTTATAAATAACAGTATATAAAATAAATAAATAAAACATAAATAAAGTAAAAAGTCCTCCTCACCAGTTCACATTACAGTTAACCCCACTGGTTGTTTTCTGAACACTTTGCAAATGCTTGCACAATGACATCCTTTAAACTGCTGTCTCCCAGGCCATAAAGTGAGGACAAAAGCTGCCAAATACCTAGCTCAGGCTTTAGGATTAATGAGAGTACCCATAAAGTGCTTTGAGCTCCACAGAAGAATAGGTACAATATAAATGAGCCACATTATTCCAGTGACAAATACTATCCATATACTGTCCAATAAAACTGAAAAAAATGCAGTCTCTAGTTGTTCCTTCTGATAGTGTATATTGTCCTGCTATCACTTCTTTTCATTCTTTTGAGGTTCCCATAGAGAAAAAAATATAAACATTTCTACTTCCTGCCCAATTTGTGGAGTGTACTGAGATACACAAATCAAACAGATAATAGGATATTCTATGCCTACTTTCTCATAGTACCTTTGGTATAAAATGAAGAAAAAGAGCAATGCACTTACAAGGTTGTTTCAAAGAAAATATAAATCATATGAAAGCAAGATGGCTATTTTTAGAATGTTATGTTCAAGTCAAGTTCATTTTTCAATACAAAAGAAGACATCAACTACTTTCTGCATGCATTCAGGATTTATTTGTACTATCTGAAATTTCAAAATTATTTCACATTTTAATAAAATATCAATAACATGCTAGATTTATAAGATCACATATTATGTATCTATACAACCTAGACTGATATTAAAATTCAATAGTTCTCCATAAGTAATAAGACATTCTAAAAAATTAACTAATGTCACACTAGCTCCATATCATAATATAAAGATGTAGCATTCCAGATTTCTGCTTTAATTATTGACAGAAAATGTGTAGACCTTTTAAATATAGTTACAGCAAATTTTCATGAATCCACCTCTAAGCTAATCTTATATGTTTAGCAATGTATGTAATATTGAGATGGGGAAATCTCAAAGGGGAAAAATAATGTGTAGAGAAAAAATTACAATTATTCATTGAGGCTACTCGGGATAACAAAGATATAAATAAAATATAAGTAGGATGATAACATCTGTGAGACTCATACTGATGTCAGCTAGAAGACAAACAAGAATTACAAACAATTTAGTTAATAATACGAATAGGAATTAGAACAAAAATACTGAAGATTCTCTTTAATGGTGAGATAGAAATGTCTAAGTTTTGTACTGAATACTTTCAATTAGAGTATATTTCAAAATAAAACCATAGAAGCTTTTAAAAAGTCTTCATTGCTTTCAAGTTCCCAAATTAACACACATATAAATGTTACCACACACACACACACACGTATATACACATGTATGTATACACACACATATAACTCAAAGAATAAATAACTTTTATAGTTATTCTAAAATTTGCGGGTTAATTAGTAGAAAATAGTCTAATTTAGATTGGGTCGTTCTCAAGGTATGATTCAAAGACCAAAAAATATAAAATCAGAATATTAAAAATGAAAAGATCATAATATAATAATCTATATTTCTCTTTTGTGGGTGGTAGGGACTTTATTATTTTTTAATTATCTAAATAAAATACATTAATGCAATTTTATTACAAAAACAGGAACATTGCAAATAAAGCTAAAGATCATCTGATCATGCCCCACTTTCAGGCCCCCATACCACCATCCCATATATCTTAAACTTTATATTCCTTTCATATATACAAAATTTAAAAAGAATTTTCCTTTAATCAAATAATATTGCAATACACATATAAATGTGGTATTTCTTTTCACACAACAAAGTTGCCTTAAAGATTATTTTTCATGTGAGTTTGCAGAGATCTGTTTTATTCTCTTTGGGTACTGCATAGTATTTCATAATTCTAATATTCTATAATTTATTTGGTCAATTCTCAATTTTGCTATTACAGTCAAAACATTCGTGAATATCCTTGTTCATACATCCACTAGTAAATGTGTGAGGATTTCTGTAAGGCTGCTGTGGAGAAATAGATTTGGGGTGAGAGAAAATGGGAATTTTTAATTTTCATACTTACTGGTACATTGTCCTCCCAAGTGACTGAAACTATTTTCACTACCATTAACACTACAAGATAGGACCCATATTCCCTATCCTCCCCAAACCTTCTAAGCAAGAGAAACCAGAATTAAGAATTAAGAAAGAATATGGTGTATTTGAGAAAGCAGAAGAGGTCAAGCATGACTGGAACGATATAAGAGAAGGTCACAGAATCATGAATAAGATCTTAGGGCCTGAAAAAGATCTTGCCTTTATTTTCAGAGCAATTTAATCAATTAGGTCTCTCTGTTCCTCCAGAGGATAATGTACATAATAGTCTTATCCATATTTGTACATCTCAGAAGTCTTCCTAACCATCTCCAACTCTATTGCCCCCTCTCTCCCTGCCTCTCCAGAGGGAACTAATATCATGAATTTGATTTGGTTAAGCCCTTTCAATCCATACTCTGTACTTTAACATATCCCCTTAAGCAATCAAAATAGATCTCAAAACACTCTGAGTGTGGAAGAAGTCTATTGGAAACATATAGAGCTATCATGTATGCAATTCTTTTTTTTTTTTTTTTTTTTTAGAGAGAGAGAGTACATGTGCATGGCAGAGGGAGAGAGAGAGAGAGAATCTTAAGCAGGCTCCACACCTAGTGTGGAGCCTGACCCCCCGATGCCGATCTCAGGACGCTGAGACCATGACCTGAGCCAAAATCAAGAGTCAGATGCTTAACTGACTGAGCCACCCAGGTGCCCCCATGTATGCAAATTTTAAAGAACAACAATAGCACTATAAGTTTTATATAGACGAGTGTAGCATGACCAGATTTGGAGGTTTAAAAGTTCATTTATAATATATCAGCATGGATTGGAAGTTGTAAGAGACAAAGCAGTGAGACCATTCAGGAGGCAGTTGCAGTTTTGCAGGTGAGGATTAATGCTGGCTTTGACCAGGGCAGAAACAGTGGAGATGGAGAAAAGCAAAAGCATTTAGAACTTATGCAGGAGGCAGAATCACTAAGACCAATTGCAAAGTGGTAGGAGTTGAGATAGTAGAGGGAATCTAGGAAACTTTTGGATTGTGAGTGCTGGTCAAATTCTTCTCACTCTCCACACGCTCACTTAACTCTGGGCTGAACTCCTCAACATGACTCCACCTAACTGTCCACTCAGATATCTCTCTGCCTTCCTGACCCAATATAAAATTTCTGAACTGAGAAAAGATTCTGTTTTGTGGTATGACAAGCAGTAGTAATTGGTCTAGTGTCTGGGCATTTTGTTCTTCTGAAAAGAAATGAAGTCGGAGATCCTTGAGAAAATGCATAATTTTATTCTGCAGTAGTTAACTAATTTTTCATTTCAGTATTATATAACAGAGTTTTTCTTTCTCATAAAAAAAAAAAATTGTTGAGGGCGCCTGGATGTCTCAGTTGGTTAAGCAACTGCCTTTGACTCAGGTCATGATCCTGAAGTCCTGGGATCAAGTCCCGCACAGGGCTCCTGGCTCAGCGGGAAGCCTGTTTCTCCCTCTGACCCTCTCCCCTCTCATGCTGTTTCTCTCTCTCTCTCTCTCTCAAATAAATAAATAAATAAATTTGTTGAGTAACTCTTATCTTCTAGCTCTATGCTAAAGCTACAGTAGTGACACAAGTCAAGCAATATGCCACCATGGAGACTATGGTCGAGTAATCAGGCAGTTTCTAGACGTGTAAGATGCAAAAATGGGGTTGAAAATTTGGGGGATGCTGGAAATGTTCTATATCTAAACCTAATTATCACACTGCTATAAACATGAAACATTTAGTCATCTATACATTTCAGATGAGTGTCCTTTATGCTCTTCATTGTATGCATGGTTTCGGGGGGGAAAAACGTAGAAAAGATTGGGCAAGAAAAATAATTCTCCGTGAAAATACAAACAGTTAATATTTGAATGTGAAGGGATTATAAGTCCATGTTTCTACAACTTCCGCTCTACAAACCCAAAAATGTATACAATACTATACAAAAGTATCAATCTAACAGCATGAGGAACTTTAAGCAATATTTGGGTATATATGAAAGTAAACTGAATTACTTGAATGTTTTTCTCTCTGAGATGAGAGGTATAAAAGCAGATAAAATTAGAAAATAGGTCTATTGGAAAATGCTAGTGAAATGTTGGTCATTTACTCTGAAAAACAAGAAATCTAATATTTTTAAGGGTATGAAATATACATCAAATATAGTGATGAGCTATTGAAAGACAGAAACAAAAGCATTTTGAGTTATGAATACCAAGGACATTCTTGCCTGCCAGTGTTGTAAAATCATATTTGTGTTGCCCTATAAGTTTGGTGACATATTTTATAATTTTTTCATCTGAAGGTAATTTTTTAATATATACATATATATTCACAATATATATGACATGTATCTCCCATAGATCAGCACTTACAACAGTACATGGAGAAAGGGTGGTGAACCACTTAATACGTGTATCATTGTTTCAGAAAGAATATATGAAAAGAAATTCATTAATGTTTAGAATGCTTCTCATTTCCCATTTCCTAAATATAAGGTGTTCAGTGTGCTTAAAGTGTTGGAAGCACAGTGCCTTAGCAATATGTTATGTGAGAAATAATCCCAGAAAACTGCTAGAAATAATAATAATAATATAATAATATTCCAACAATCTACTTCTTTCATATGCTAATGATTTCATCACTGTTAATTTTTAAAAATAATATTTCAGAGCTTGTTCAAAGTTGATTCAGCAGCTTGATCCTTTCTTTTTTTTTTTTTTTAAAGATTTTATTTATTTATTTGAGAGAGAGAATGAGAGAGAGAGCATGAGAGGGGGGAGGGTCAGAGGGAGAAGCAGACTCCCTGCTGAGCAGGGAGCCCGATGCGGGACTCGATCCTGGGAGTCCAGAATCATGACCTGAGCCGAAGGCAGGCGCCTAACCAACTGAGCCACCCAGGCGCCCCGCAGCTTGATCCTTTCTAAGTCCTAAAAGCGGTAAAGTAACTGGAAAGCAACATATATTTAAGAAATAACCTACCCAGTCATACTTTTTCTTCTGCCATAAGCCTTTGACGACCAGAAGTGAAGTTTTCTGGCCTTAAATGTCAGACAGAGTTCAAAAACAGTCTGGCAATCTTTCGAAAATAATTACCTACTAAAACCAATCACAGGTCTGAATAAGGTACCATGTCATCACGAGGTGGCTCAGGTCTCTTAGTCAGCACATTATGTTTTTACTCATTGCAAAACCAGGGACGGGCGTATCTCCTACAAATGTGGCACCTTCCCTGACACCCTGTCAGTTGCGCAGGTGCCATTAAAAAGATTCAGCTGCTGACCAGCTTATCCTTTTTTGTAAGCAGCAAATATGTATAAAGATAGGAAGTTGAGGGGCGCCTGGGTGGCTCAGTCGTTAGGCGTCTGCCTTTGGCTCAGGTCCTGGTCCCAGGGTCCTGGGATCGAGCCCCGCATCGGGCTCCCTGTTAGGCAGGAGGCCTGCTTCTCCTCTCCCACTCCCCCTGCTTGTGTTCCCTCTCTCACTGTCTCTCTCTATCAAATAAATAAATAAATAAAATATTTAAAAACACAATGGGGGCTCCTGGGTGGCTCAGTCGTTAAGCGTCTGCCTTCGGCTCAGGTCATGATCCCAGGGTCCTGGGATCGAGCCCCGCACCGGGCTCCCTGCTCAGCGGGAAGCCTGCTTCTCCCTTTCCCACTCCCCCTGCTTGTGTTCCCTCTCTAGCTGTCTCTCTCTCTCTCTGTCAAATAAATAAAAAAATAAAATCTT
>NC_138369.1:111463893-111496751 GCF_054177405.1 Leptonychotes weddellii | reverse complement strand
GATGGAACTGGAGGGTATTATGATGAGCAAAATAAGTCCATCAGAGAAAGACATGTATCATATGACCTCACTGATATGAGGAATTCTTAATCTCAGGAAACAAACTGAGGGTTGCTGGGGTGGTTGGGGGTGGGTGGGATGGGGCGGCTGGGTGATAGACATTGGGGAGGATATGTGCTATGGTGAGTGCTGTGAATTGTGCAAGACTGTTGAATCATAGATCTGTACCTCTGAAACAAATAATACAATATATGTTAAAAAAAAAAAAGAAGAAGAAGATAGCAGGAGGGGAAGAATGAAGGGGGGGAAATCGGAGGGGGAGACAAACCATGAGAGACGATGGACTCTGAAAAACAAACTGAGGGTTCTAGCGGGGAGGGAGGTGGAAGATGGGTTAGCCTGGTGATGGGTATTAAAGAGGGCACATTCTGCATGGAGCACTGGGTGTTATACACAAACAATGAATCATGGAACACTACATCAAAAACTAATGATGTATGGTGATTAACATAACAATAAAAAATTTAAAAAAAATCAAACAAGAGCCCAAGAGTTAATCCAAGAGAAAACTAAGTTATATCTGATTTTAATTAAGTGTATAAAAGGATGATTTGGAAAAAAAACAAAAACAAAAACAACCTTTCTGCTATACCCATTCAAACCTCATAGGCTTCAAATAAATTCTAGTGGATAACAAACACCAGGAAACAGACTTGGCCCATTCTCTGGTCCTCAAAAACTACACCATTGGTCTTAAACTTTAGTGTGTATCATAATTACCTAGAAGTTATATTAAAATATAGATTTCTAGCCAGACATCCAGAGCTCTGATTCACTAGTTCTGGAGTGGGGCCTGAGAATTTATACTTTGAACAAGTTCCCAAGTGATGATGCTATTGCTCTATGAACTACACTTTGAGAATTATTATAAAGCTAAAGCCCCTATCACTTGGTATTTAGTATATATAACCACGTTACCTACCCTAGGAAATGGGTCTTATGTGGAAGTGTTACCTGTGTCTGAACTGTATATGGATTCAAGCAATCACAATAGATACAAAATTATTTAAGAAAATATTCTTTTTTAAAAATATTCTTGATATTTTGAAAATATAATCTATTTTACTATGCAAAGAAAGCTAAAACAATAAATGCTGAAATAAAATAAGGCATAATCTATCCCATATTTATCCCTAAGTATACTATAATTTCTTATTAAATACCTAAAACCTTGGAGTTTGATCAGAAAATTTCTACTCTTAATTTGTTATGAATAAAAAAAATTAATCACCTTTATATGTGGGATGCAGACAGGCAAGCAAATATATTAGAAATGAATGGTAATATCTGGTGTCTTATCAAAGGTCTTTCACTGTTTTTTTTAAGCTTTATTGAGGCATAATTGATATACAAAAATGCACACATTTAATGTACACAACTCTATGAGTTTGGACATAAGTGTCAGTCCGTAATACTATCACCACAATCAAGGTGCTGAACAGACTCATCACTTCCAGATCTTTAACTGATTCAGTCCCCGATACTTGCTTTTTAATTCCTTCCTTCCTTAAAGAGACAAATTAGAATATTAAAACCTAAAGGAAGATTAACAAATCATATTGTCCAAGCACTTAATGTTCAACTTGAGAGAAAGGAGGTGTTTAACTTTACAATGCTTTTCCAATATGGGCATTAGGACGTGAGTATATATTAACTTTTGAAATAATTATGCTTGCAAAAATGCTTTAAAAAAGCTTTTAATTTATTAACTTTGGCTATTAAGCAAAAGAAGTTTTGAAATTTGGAATTCATAGATTATATATCCCAAAAGAATCTCCAAATTAAAACAACTGTTGACCAAAACTGTACATCTAGCACCTTACCTTGTTTTAATGAATATCTCAACTCTGAAACACTCAACAATTTTAAAAGGAGGTTGTGATCATTTACAACACTGTATTCTACTCTGTGACCCTTTCTGTATATAGGAATTTAAGTTCAGGTACCCAAAGGGTATCATCCAACAAGTTCTCCCCTCAACAAAGCTAGAGGATGAAAAGCACTATACTCCACAGAGCTGTAATGGAGCTAAAACAAACAGAAGAAATAAGAATCAGGTGAAGGGGATCAGAATATGCCACACCAACATATTCCATTTTGACATAAGCACTGTTTTGAACTGAAGGCAATTAGCTCTTTGCCCTGCTCTTTCTGTCTAAAAACAGGATAAAAATTTCTTTTTGTAAAGATAATAATTTCACTTGAAAAGGGGTCTCCCTTTCCCATATCAGGAAGAGGAAGGTGATTCTTAATAACCAACATGAGTCTGCATAATAAATATCACTAAACCACCCTTCTCTTGCACTGGTTTCCTCTGGTTTACCATCCCTAGAAATCCAAATATCTCCCCCTTCGTCTGGTTACTTCACAATGTATTGCTGTATTAAAATCATACATAAGCCCCCAGGTTTAACCTCATCTTTGGATTGTTTACTCCTTTTCTGTGAGATTCCCACATGCATACAAAATAAACCTTTTCTCCCATCAACCTGTCTTTTATCAGTTTGATTCACAGACCCTAGGCACTGAAACTAAAACAGACCAGTTGTGTTTTTGTTTTCCTCCTCTATACATGCAAGTACTTTCAGAAGATGGGTATTGCTTATTTTAATGATAGTAAAACTGTAAGAAAATCTCAGGAATCATCTAAATGCTGGCCTTTGTGCTTTTTAAAAAAGATTTTATTTATTTGAGAGAGAGAGAGACAGCAAGCATGCATGAGCAGATGTAGGGACAGAGGGAGAGGGAGAGAGAGGATCTCAAGCAGAGTCTATGTTGAGCACGGAGCCCACTTGGGGCTCAATCTCATGACCCTGAGATCATGACCTGAGCGGAGGTGGAGAGTCAGATGCTTAACCGACTGAGCCACCCAGCCACCCTTGGCATCTGAATCTTTATAAGGCTCCATGAGCGGTGCTGATGAGTAGCCTTGGTTGAAAGACATTCCCTGGGTTATGCCAACATCTGGATTTTGTACATGATGAAATCAAGGCCTGGAATGTCTACTCCATTCCTTACCTCCCATGAAAGAAGTTCAAAAGATTTTTTTTTTTTTTTTTAATTTTTCAAATGTCTCTTGCCTGGCTCCTGGTGGTTCTGTATAATTGGGTCTTGGGGGGGTTAACTGTAACTGCATGTTTTTTTTTAAAGATTTTATTTATTTATTTGACAGAGAGAGACACAGTGAGAGAGGGAACACAAGGAGGGGGAGTGGGAGAGGGGGAAGTAGGCTTCCCACAGAGCAGGGAGCCCGACTCGGGACTCGATCCCAGGACCCTGGGATCATGACCTGAGTCGAAGGCAGACGCTTAACGACTGAGTCACCCAGGCGCCCTAACTGTAACTGCATGTTTTATTACTTTATCTTTTTTTTAATTGGACATTGGAAATATTACCTCCTCTGTGAGGTATCTTAATATACTCCCTCATCTCTTAACACTAAGGTGAGTTTTGTTTTCCTTCCCTTGTGCCCCATTAACACTTTTTTTCATATTTCTATATATTATAAAATTGGTAGCAAATTCTTAAAAATACCAGATTATAATGGAAAAAAAAATCCAGATCATAAGGGGGAAAAAAAATAGACCAATGATTGATTAAAAAACATCCAGAGAAGGCAGAGAAGAACAAAATGGGAACATGTTGACATTATTTTGTTTCATAATTTTCATCAGGCCTGTTTAAGAATATACTTGAATCAAAGTGAATGTCACTAAGATTCCACATCATACTGGAAGAAGGAAATGGCTGGATAATTTTCTCCAGGAGCTTTCCAATGCATGATTCCTAGAGAATCACTTCATAATTTAACCTGCCTTTAGGCCTTCTGAATGTGTTAGTTTTTCAAATTTTATTGAGAAATATGAAACAGAGGACATGTAACTGAGTTATTGGAGTACTTGCCATACTGACTTGGTTCCAGGATAAGTCTAATTTAATTCACTTGTGCCCCCTTCAAGACAAGAATTTCAAGAATCCTCTTCGCATGAAACTGAGAAGAAGGCTGCTTGAGCAGAGCTGGCCTGTCCCCACAGTGAGTTCTTTTTTCCCCAGAGGCAATGCGGATAATGGTTGTAAGAATTCACTGTGAAACTAGAATGTTTGGGTCTGAATCCCAGCTCCGACATCACTGAGCAGCTGTGTGAACTAAAGTAAATTATTTAATCTCTCTGTGCATCTGTGACTTCAAATCTTTTTAAAATGAAATTTAAAAAAAAAAATGGTGATCACTAGAGATGTTAAGGTTTAGCCCATTTGCTACCGGTGAACTATGACAGACAGGCTCTCAGTTACCTGCCATTGCTCTCAGTGTGCAAAAATTCAAGTGTCTTTGATTCTTAACACAAGCTACAAAACTATAACAATTTAATTTGAGTGCCTGAAGCTGAACTATTGTACAATCTCTTTTTCAAAGCAATATTAAACCAAGTGGAAAAATAGACTACTCTGATCTGCATTCTTCTTCCCTCCATTATCTGCCCTCTCCACTTTGAACATCACTGTCATTGACCCCACTGTTTTTCATCAACCAGCACCAATTAGGCTATTATGTATCAATCACTTCTAAATTCAAAATAAATGTTGGCACACCATCTTCCAGGGGAAATGAGAATGGGAACCACCTAAGCAACGATACAGATTTTATACTTATTTCTTTTGAGGCTCTGCATTGCTCAGAGAAAGAAAAATGGAACTGACCATTCAATCTCATAAAGTTCCCACTTATAGGAACATTAGTGAACAACGTCAACACTCAACACTTAGAAATATAATCCAACCACATATTATTTGTATGAGAACTTACATTGAATCCAACAAAGATGCATTGGATAATAACCTGACTGACAAAAGTGAAACTTTTTTTTTTTTTTAGCTGAGTAATTCAGCAGATGTTTCACATTAGAAAATGTGTACTTATTACCCAGTATAGCATTCTTGATTCCTGCCTTGAGGCCCACCTACTTGAAGTCTGATGTTCAACAGACAAAAACAAATTCAATCTTTACTAAAACCTTTCCAAAATATGAAAGGTAAATTTGTATTCATAACCTCAAAAATGCATTTTAATTTTAATACGCTCTTCATTTATTTCTCTTTTCGTCTCATATACTTCAGCTGTCCACCTCTCCTGATTCCCCCAGCCTTCCCAAACCCAACCAATACAGAACTCCAAAACCCCTTGCTCATCTCCCCTCTTACCCTTCCCATCTAGTTTAGTTCCTTTCACCGTAAATCCCCACCATTCCTGATGTAAATCAAGCATGAGTATGAGGCTTTCCAAATATTCTGGTTCATCCATTAGGCGGATCTGCATTAAAAGGCTCAGGAGCCCATGAGGCAACAAACATTTTTCCATAACTGATGAAGGGTAGCAGAACATGCCATCCCAAATTATACTAATTTGGCATAAGGATTATTTTGAATTGAATGCAATTAAGAAGCCGATATAAGAGAAGTTCTCTGCCCTCCCACTATTTGCCTAAAAGCAGGACACAAATTTGTAAAGGTGTCCTCCCTCCCCTCTCTATCAAAGGCAAAAATTAATCACCAGGAACAACTCTAAATCGTTATCAGCCCAGAAAGTCACCAGAAGAATCTACATAAGGAATTTTACTAGCTGGCCCTTAACTTTCATTAGTTCTCCCATACAGTTATCATTCCACAATGTGCTGCCCCTAGAAACTTGGTCTTTTTCCTTTGTCACTTGTCTACAAATTTATTGTTCTTTTGTTAAGATGCTATATAATCCCAAGTTCTAACCATCCTTTTGAGTAACTCATCAGTCCTATGTGTGGGCATGATACCCGTGGTAATAAACTGTTTTCTCCTTGTTTTATTTTATTTTTTTAAATTCAAGTATAATTAACATAGTGTTATCTTAGTTTCAGGTGTACAATACGATTTGATGACACCACACATTACTCAGTGTTCATAAGTGTACTATTTTTTTTAAGATTTATTTATTTATTTGAGAGAGAGAGAATGCATGAGCAGGAGGGGCAGAAGGAGAGAGAGAATCCCAAGCAGACTCCACACTGAGCGCAGAGCTCATCCCACAACCTGGAGGTCAGACCTGAGCTGAAACCAAGAGTTGGGAACTCAAACGACTTCGCCACCCAGGCTCTTAATCCCCTTCACCTATTTCACCCATCCCCCCAACCCATGGTTTTCTCTTGTTAATCTATTTTGTGTCAGTCTAATTTGCAAGGCCCTAAGCAAAACTAAGAGGTAGAGAATCAAAGTTGAAAGTATTCGCCTCTACACTAGCTTTGAATATGAAGATGTTTTTGTCCAGTCACAGTATTTATAGGCTTTTACTAGTAAACATCGGGATTTTTGATAACAGGTAAAACTAGATACTATTACACACTAAACATTTAATTTTTTTCCTGTCAGACAGCTCTAAAGTGCCTTTATAAAGAACTGATATAATCTCATTCTACATATGTTCCCTCTTCCTTATTTCAATACTCCATTTAGAATTTTTTAAATTATAGTGTCAGTGAGTTAGCGCTTCTGTGGGGGTGTGGAGAGCTAATGGGTTTATGTCTAATAGAAATTCTAGAACTGAGAAAATTACTGAATTGGCTTTCTTAACCTCATTATCCTACTCAGTAGAACTTAATGTATCCTCACAATATTAATTGAACCAAAACAGTTTAAAAAAAAAAAATATTTGAAGGCATCATATATTCCAGCTGACAGCATTATGATGATGAGTTTTAAATGCAAAAGTGACTATAATACTAATTTTTCTTCCAGGATTATTGAATTAAATAATTTATGGCCAATGGTGCTAATTATGTCCACTCTCAGAATTACTTCAATAATTATTTATTCTCTTCTGTTTCTGAGTAATTAAGCTGATGCATCTTAGTTTACATTGCCTTGTCTCATAAAAAGGAGTTAGTACTATCCTTTGGACATTTTAGAAACCATTATATTTTGGATAGTTTTGGTGACTGGCTAGACTATTTTTCTTCTTTCCTTTGCATTCTGCCTGCTGGTTTTCTAACTAAACTTCTTAACTGACATTCATTATTCAGTGAGGTTCCAATTGTAACTGAATTTATGAAGGTCTTCATTACTTAATTTATCCTGAAAAAATTGTTTAGCACTCTGTAACTCCAACTTAACCCTGATTTACCCCTCAGTTTTATATTTTAAATCTTTCTATATTTCAAAGATAATAGTACACAATCATTTAATGTGACAATTTAAGTGGCTCAGCCTCATATTCTTCTTTGTTTTCACACATTATCATCCATGTATGGTCATTTTCACTGAGTCACAAGCAGAATTTTCACACGGTGTTTTTTTGCAGTCATCTCATTTAGCGCATTCTCTCCCGCATCACTAAAGCCTGAAGATATTTTTTTTAATTATGTAATAAGAACTGCTTGAATGGAGAAAGGAGAATTAGGAGTAGTTTTCATGCTAGTGATAACTTTGTTCTTGAGTTTAATAACTATCTGTATACAGTTATGAAACCCAAACATCACTGAGAAAATCTAATATTTTTGTTACACGTTAGTTTTTTCAAAAAGTAAGCAAGGCTCTCCTTCCCCTTAACATTAGTAATCTTGAAACTAGCACAATACCTCCTATATTATAAAATCTTTATCATTAATTGTTACAATAAAGTCCAATGCTACTTTATACAAAGATGTTTCCAGTAACCAACTGCTGGTTCAATTACAACCAAATGCAGTCTTCAGGTGCAAATTATGTTTCAAAATTAATTAATTTTGCTATGCCTAATTGTGAGAACTAGTGCGTTGGAAAAAAGCCCACATATATACACTTAAAAAAACCGCATCGGCAAGATTTTCTACTTTTGACCACAATAATCCATTGTACATATTACTCCATTGCTCAAGTATTAAAATTTTGTTCCAATTTATATGCCATTTTAGAAAGTCATTGGAAAAATATTTGTACAATATCTCTGCATTTATTGATGTATTTATTTGAAATATATTTCTATTTAGAATTATTTTCCTAAGGGAAACATCTTTATGTTTCTTGCTCTGTATTACCTTACCTTTAGTATTCTAGAAGGGCTGAATTTATTTATAATAAGAACAACATTGATTTAGTGTACACTTTTTTTTTTAAGATTTATTTATTTATTTGAGAGAGAGCAGCTGTGAGTGTGCACCGGTGAGAAGGGCAGAGGGAGAGAGAGTCTTAAGAAGACTGTGCACTAAGCAACGAGCCTGAGGCGGGGCTCAGTCTCAGGACCCTGAGATCATGACCTTGAGATCATGACGTGACTTGAAACAAGAGTTGGGAGCTTAACCAACTACACCTTCCAGGAGACCCTGATTTAGTGTACCCATTTCAAAACCACTTTACCAGGATTTGGTGTTGAGGTTTTTTTCTTTGGTTTTGTATTATGTTGCACTATTTTGGTAGTTTTAAAAAGCTATTTCAAGGCTGGATAACATTGTATGAATTAATGCTTTGTGAGGGTGTTTGTTTCATCTCTAGTTTGTTTTAGTCTTAGTATGTTCCATTATGTTAATTACTTTCTCACGTTTTATATTTTCTGTATAAATTGTGGTTGCGCTATTTCGCTGTTAGTAACATCAAATGGTATTTTTCATTTTATCTTATCATTAAAATGATATCTATGTGTAAACATAGGTGTACAGACCTGTGTTTGCAGATATATACAGAGGAAAGTCCAAGAAAAAAGTCAAGAAGGAAAATTTACTTTATAGCTGTAATCCCATAAGGAAACTTTTCTACTTAAAAGTGCTTCCTTTTGATCAGTTTTAACATTCCTCATTTGTTCTAAATTTACTCTACTCAGTGTCCCAAAAGAAGAACTCATCAATATTCAATCTCAAAGTTTTCCCATACCTTTTTTTCTTAGCCAAGTGAACAGTAAGCATTTTCTTGCATACCTTTATATATGTATATATATATAATCTTATAACTCCACAGACTCTTTACCCTCACCAATTTTGAACTTGGATCTACACTAAAATCAAGACTACTTTAATGTTTGCTCTTTTGATATATCTGCAACTATCAAACTGTAGTTCGGAGTTGAAGGAACATGAATACATTTCAAAGTCACTTTTGAATAATGTACTTTTGACTAAAACCTGTACTAAAATTACTGACATGTCATAATAAAGAGAAGACTTTTGGCTTTAAGTTTTGGAAAAGGCTTTGCTTTTGAGAATATTCAATTTTATTTTAAAAAGGACATTTAAGTTTTTGTTCTCAAGGTATGTTAAGTACAGATAAGTCGTTAGTCAGGTTAAACACAGGTAGAAAAAAGAGATACCAAATATTTAAGAGGTATTAAATACACATAAGGCACCTACGTACTACATACTCATATACTAAAAATATACGAGCATCTAATGTTCGTTAGGCCTTCATCCTACCAGCCATTGCTGACAAGGATTCTGGCTCCACGTTTCTTCTGCCTGAGAAACACAAATAAAACCTATGTTCAGCAGACTAATTGGCAAACTACAGCTGTTAACCAGGCATACTTTCCCCTGTCTTCCCTATCGAACAAATGTCTGTTATTGGGCCAGAGTATGTCTCCCTCGATGGACCCCTTGCTCAAAACCACAACTCTGGACCTCATAACTACACAATCACTGGGGAAAGTTGATGCGGCAGAAAGAAAGGATATATGAACGTTGCATACCTCAGCATTCAGATGTGGTCTTTCCAAGCTGACTTCTCCTTACCGTAGGTATGTTAACCTATCTTATCTCTCCCTGCTTCATTCTCCCTATGTGTTTTAAATTGACTTACTAAGCCATGTGATTGAGCAATTTAATTTGGTGTGCAAGGCTCTCTGTTTCATAACCTCTGGGACAGCTTGCCTGGTAGCATAGTTGGAGGCCACCTTCGCATCTGGGTGATTTTCTAAAAGGCAAGTTTTATTTCAGTCGGTGATCATACCCTAAAAATTAGCATATACCCCATGTTAGGGTTTTTAATTAAAAATTAATCATTTGATTACTAGGTACACCAAGAATTAAGTAGTGACCCCAAATGTCCCAAACTACTTGAAATGATCAGTTGGAGAATTCAGCAATGGCTGAAGTCCATAAAGAATTTGATAAAAGAAAAATGAAAAATGAAAATGTTTTTTGAGAATTAATTTGGGTGTTTTTTTTTTTCTGTTTTTGAGATAAACACTCATTTAAGCTTATGTAGTGAAGAAACTGACTCATCAATAGGAATATTCACAACACCATCTGGGGAGTTTTTCCTTCATATTTCTTATGTTTAATAATGATAATGCCAACCAATGGTATTTAAAAAGGCTCATTTTTTGGAAAGAATAATTAATATCTAAGAGATTACCTAAGATAATGAGCAAAACTACCACTCTGCTTGGCTGAATTGTTCTTTTGCAAACAGCTATCCAAATACTAAAGGTTTATTTTTTTCCTCCTTTATCATATAACATGCATTAAAAACCTTCCTTATAATAAAGCCCCATTTAAAAAATGCCCAACATCCACTTACCACTGAATGTCTTGCTTACTTAGAACAATGTAAAATCCAATACAACAAAATGATGTCACACAGACACACACAATCTCTTTTGTGTCATCCTTAGCATGAAAAGGAAATAAGACTATACATTAGTAAAGGGTAGTCTAACACTTGTCTAGATATCAACTGAAAGGACAAGTTGAATCTGGTTTAATACAAGGAAAATGTTGAATTCAGACAGTCAAATAACATTTACCAGTACCAGGATTCAGAAAGATTTTGAGCAGAGCAGAGCCTTGAGCATGTGGAAGAGGCTTGCTATCATAAACCCATGTTTACAGAATTCATCTAGTCTTTTAGAGTCTGGCCATGTTAACTCAATATTTGACTCTGATCTCTCCTGCACGTGGGGTTTGCCGATCAACCTCTGGCTTCTTGCCCACAACTGCTCGTAGCCCCTGCACAGTTAATCTCCCAGTGGCTTTGACAACTTGCTCTTCTGCTGTTGAGCAGAAACATTGACCAATGAGTCAGTGATATTACACAGTTGTGTTAAGAATAAATTATTAAATTCAGCCACTTTTGTTCCTGATTTTTGGACATCATAGCTTGTGAATGCTTTTTAGACACAGTCATGTTCTACCCCTTCTCTGCACCCCCCCCACACTGTTTTTCATCATCAAAAGAAACTGCTTCCCATAAGTCAGTCTTTTATCATGAGCATTTCTCTTTCTGGTTTGCTTATTCATCTTCTTCCCTATACATTTTTATCACATGCTGGAAATCCCAGTTTTTTGTTTTAAGACTATTTGCATTTCACTTCAATTTTTTTCCCTAAAACATCTCATCCATATCCAGTCCTTTAATTTCAACATATATGAAATTTAAAATTTCATCCTTAGTCCACACACCTCCCTGAATTCCAGACTGGCATATCCAACAAACTCCTTAAACTCTCTTCCTGAATATCTGCAAGTATCACACTATACCAAACCAAACAAAGGAAGAACATAATCCAAAGCTGCCCCTCTAGTATAATGACCTCTGAATCCACCTACTTATGCGTGCCAGAAATAAAGGAATTACAGGTTAGCTCCTATGTCCAATTTAATAGAGAATGCTGCTGTCTCTTCCCAATATGTATCTGGTAATTCCATCCATTTGTTTCCATCTCTACTGTTGTCACTCTGTCCTGGAGACCAGTATCACTTTCCTGTGCTATTGACATGATCTTCCACTGCCCTTACTGGGTCTGTTCTTCTGCTCTTCTAATTTGTCTTCAACACTTCATCCAAAATTACCTTTTTGAAATGTAGACATGATCCTAGTAACATTTCAATGGCTTCTCATTGTACTTATGTTAAAGACTAGCATCTTAAACATGCCAGTAAAGTCTTTCCACTATTTCCCAGCCCTGTTCTGCCATATAACATCCTTTCTCTCACTCTGCAAACAGAATACAGAGGACTTGTTTAATTTACTCCAATTTTCCATGTTTGTTCCAGCCATAGGGTGGCAACCTATTCCATTCATTCTGCATCTGAAACACCTGCTAAGTTCTCTAAGTTAAGGTCAGTTTAGGCTTCAGATGACCTATTGACTTTTCTCAGGAAAGTTCTCCCTGACTTTGCCTCTCCCATCCAAGTCTAGGTTGGAGACACCTGCTCTATGTGCTCACTATACCATGTCATTATGTTACAATTCTACATTTATTTGAGAAATTGTTTCATTGTCCATCTTCTTCTCTAGACTTGAAGCCCCATGAGGCAGAGATGTGATGTGCTTTTAGCCCACAATGTTTCCCAGTGCTTTAACTTAATGTCTAGCACAAATAGGTGCTCCATAAACACTTGTGGAATAAACCAGTAAATGAGTGTAGGGAAAGAAGACTGAAGTTCCCTGAGTTTTCTTTGGTAGTACCTGGTCCCACATGCAGGGTTTCTCTGTGCTTCTTTCTGGTGGCTTACAACTCAGCCATCTTGGATATTTAAATGAAATAAGAGATAATTTCCAAAGATACTAAACTTGAAAAAATATCATTATCAGTATAGTATATACATATGTCAACAAAAAGAACAGTTGAGTTTATGATGAAAAGGAATTGACTTCCATCCCTTCTCTTTATACCTCAAGTCTGTCTCCCAGAGGTACTCTCTTTAAGTATTCCTCCTTTTAGTGTTTCTAATAATTATCTTCATAGCACTAGTCCAGATTTATCAACATATTAAATAATGTAAAATGATACCTTTGTATAAGAAAAAAATGGGAATTTGACTTATGCTTCCCTCCCCCATCTCTTCCCAAAGCTTAACACTTATATATTTAGCTCCTTAGTTAGTTGTTTTTTCTACTATGAAATAGTATCTGGCCCTTCACATTTTAGGAGCATCCCCTGAATTTTCCCTTTGAAAGATGACTTTTATTTTTAAAACTTTGCAGTCTATGCTTTTACTCTTATAATTTGCATATTCCCCCAAAGAGTATGTTAACAAATGCATAATCTGATTATGTCACAGTATTCCCTCTGCAAGTTTACACATTATTAAAATATGCTTCTATAAAAACTCAGCAACCCATTAACCTCAATTTGTCCAATTCTTTTAATTTACTTGACTACCTATTCTACCATAAGATTATTTGGTACTTAACATAAAGTATCCATTGATAGTTATTTATTCAAACAAGGAGGGAAAAGTAGAAGCACATTTTAGAAAATTGATATAGGCATTGCAAGGTCATTGGGAAAATAATCTTTTTTATATTCAAATAAGTAAACTGGAACAATTCATTTTACCATAAGGTATTTTCTATGACTGTTCAAATGACATCATTGCCTTATTCATTCTGGAACATTCTGTACATTCTCAGTTTCTTTAATCTTTTGAAATCTATTGGAATGGGTTCAAAGTGTTATCTGGATCTTTTATTATTTAAAAGAAAAGTGTCAAAGAAAAGGTAACCCCATACCAGTTAGAAT
Source organism: Leptonychotes weddellii (assembly GCF_054177405.1). Classification (NCBI taxonomy): domain Eukaryota; kingdom Metazoa; phylum Chordata; class Mammalia; order Carnivora; family Phocidae; genus Leptonychotes; species Leptonychotes weddellii. The sequence continues at coordinate 111,483,235 of NC_138369.1, read as the reverse complement.
GCTATCCTGCTTATGAGATTTGAAATATTTATGTTAGTTTTATAATTTTAAAGCTTCATGGCTGACTATACAAACTTGAGGGAAAAAAGTCATAAATCAGTTATTATTAAAATAATGTTTAATCATCAAATCACTAGCAAGTAAATTAAAATTCTTGGCAGACCACTGCAAAAACAACATCTTATAATAAGAAGTTCCTAACACACCTCTTTTAATTCCCATTATCATACCAAAAAACAGAACTGACAGACAACCTATTACTAGGCTGTAAAGACAAAACCAGTGGAATTTAATCACAAAATCAGTTGGAGGCTCACTATGGTTTACTAGCAGAAAATAAACCAAGTTGCCCAATTTTATGAATTCAGATTTAGAAACCAAATCTATTATCCAAAAACCATCCCACAATTCCATGTCTCCGATTACTACCTTCTAAAGCAAGAAGAGTGCTTTTCTTACTTTCTCTTTCTTACGATCTCTTCCTCTATATTTATTTGGGGAATATAATTCCTAGAACATGAGTAAATGAAAAGGAAGGGAAACCATACAGCTTAAGAAAATACATGTTTCCCTGTGCAAATATATAGGACAAATAGAGAAATATCATAGAAGCAGTACCTATTAATGTTTGTAATGTAGAAGTACATATATGAAACATACAGAATGCTTTCTTTGGGATAAGAATGTGTAAATACCAAGCAGATAGAATATAAGAAGATTCTTCTTTAAAATGAACACAGCTACACTATAAGAACGTAGATGCTAAGAATGTGGATATGAACTGGGCATCCATTAGCTATCAACCACATAACTTCTCTTTGTGTCACTCTAAGCAAAGAAGAGGAAACATGATTTAATGTAGAAATCAGAAGAAAATTTCACAGAACCATTGGACACATTTAATAGAAGGCAAAATCTATAATTTTTATTTAAAAAGAAAACAGGAAACTGTAACAAAACAGTAGGAAAAAGAATGTACCAAATGTGAAGGAATGGCAGCATAATAAAGAATGAAAAAAGTCTTAAAAATGCATTAGGAAATTAACTTCAAGAAGAAAAGACAAGGAAGTCAACATAAGGTTAAACGGTATATAGAAAGGATAGAGAGTGGAGGCCCGATATTTATGTAAGTGTTCTTGATCTAGAACCAGATCATTTTCAAAAGAAGCAACAATTAAGACATCTTTAATAATAATGGCACTAATAGTAATAATCTGTGCTAAAACAAAAAGTAATGGGAATTTCACCCTGTTCAGATCTATTGACGATGGAAATCACTTAAGCAGCTATAAAGGTGGTCCCATCATTTTACTGGAGAGAGAAGAAAATCACCTCACCTTATCAGTTTTCTCTACATTAACTTCCAACTTTACAGAGTTGTAAAATGTGCCTTAGTCAGGAATGGAAGTAACCAAACAAGGATAGAGATCACACAGTTGTAATTAAATCCAAGTTTTGGATAATTGTCCTTAACAAAACGAGTCCAAACTCTAAAGCTAAAATTTATAATTTGCTGACTGATTGGCTTCCTGCCCAACAGTCTGACATCATTTCATACCATTCTCTTTCTCATTCACCTTGTTTATGTCACCATAGCCAATTCTGTTTCTTGAAAATAACTAGTTCATTCCTACTCAGGGTCTCTTCCCATGCTTTCCACTCAGACACCCTTGCTGTGTCTGCTCAAATGCTACATCTTTAGATAATCCACCCACGACTACTTATCCATAACTGTACCCCTCACCCCTTACTCCACGTTGTTTTTCTCCAACAATTATCTTGCTTTATTTTCTTCATGCTACCAATCACTACCTGGAATTAACATATTATTTGCTATATGTTTAGTGCCTGTTCTACAACTTTAGAATATAAGCTCTGTGAGGGCACACACCCTACCTGTTCTGTTCATTAATATATCCTCAGCAAGTGCTTTATCCCCTGGCACTGCCTGGACAGGTATTCAATAAACATATATGTGAATAAGCAAAGAAATGTGCAAATAATCTTCAGTATCAAGAATAAACTATATGAGGCTATTCCTCCTAACACTCATGTTTAAAATACTAAGAAAACATTAAAATATAATTATAGTATAATACTTACTTCAAAGGATTATTGGCAGATTAAATGAGACAATGCACAAGAAGGATTCAGTACAAGGCCTGATAGCCTAGCATGTAGAAGGTGCTGATGAAGGTTCTTATCATTGTTGGTTATTATTTCTCCAACAAAATGGGTGTAAAGAAATTACTAGGGCATTAGGGCTGATAAATTTTAATGAATGCAAAATAGAAATGTGTTAATATTTTCTTTCTATTTAATTATGCATAGGAAATTATCATGAAGAAAGTCCACAGATTTTTATTTTTTTTAAAGATTTTATTTCTTTATTCATAAGAGACAGAGAGAGAGTAAGAGAGAGAGAGGCAGAGGGAGAAGCAGGCTCCCCACTGAGCAGGGAGCCCAATGCGGACTCGATCCCACCATGACCTGAGTCGAAGGCAGACGCTCAACCATCTGAGCCACCCAGGAGCCCAAGTCCACAGATTTTTAAATAACAATAATTTATGGCAGAGTTTAATATTTGCAAAAGTGTTATGCTATGTGAGACTTAAATTCATCTCACCAACTTACAGTTTTGGTATACTTACTAATGATCAGGAGTTAGACTATTGTTACATGTCTTATTGAAAATAAGCTTAATAAAGTGTGCATGGTCCCCCCTTTCTTTTTTAATTTAAAATTATATATTTCCTTGAACATCACTTAAAAAAATATTTGTTACATTAATCGGCAAAAGAATCATAAAAATAACTTGTCATAGAAATAAAATTATAAATCAAAGCATAGGAAATGATCACACAAACAAGAACTGTCCAAGTTAACATTTTTAAAAGGTGCTTAAAGTTGTACTTCAAATCTTGAAGGATACTACTTTATATTGCTACCACAAACATGTTGTATAAGCTTAAAAAGAATGAAAATATATGTATGTATATATACATAAGTTACAATAAAATTAAGCCTCACAAGATAAAGTTGGATTTAGGTGATTGTGTAGATTGCAATCTTAAGTAATAACATTTTTTTGAAAATCCATTTTTTATTTCAAGTCATCTAATTTGTGTGGTGAAATTATAAAAGGCACAATAAAATTATAATATTTTCCTGGAAACACATTTCATTCAAATATAAATTTAAGTAATTAATTGCTATTCTCAGTAAATATGATGTTCCCAGAAATGTGTGTTGTCAAAGTAATTTATTCTAGTGCATGGATAGTAGTGAAGTGCTGATGGTCCTTGATATATGAGGCCATCTTCTACTTGGTTCAGGTGTAGCTTGGAATGCAATTCCATTTAGAAATATAACCTGAGATTTTCGTCAGCAGTTTATAGAATCAGGGATAAAAGATTTTGCATTATGCATTTCCCTTATTCATCTTATCTATTGCTCTTATTTGTACATTGAAGGTTTCACGATATTTGGTAAGAACTTAAATCTAGTTACTATTTTATACATACAGCCCATAACAGATTATGTGTACTGCCAGTCAACAGATAACACTCTGTGACCCTCTAAGTTACTTTTCCTTGACTATGCCTTTGTTTACAGGAAGGCTTAGTCTCACATGGCTTCTGCAACTGATCTTCCTTGTAAGTTGTCGCCATTACATGTTTAGGAATATAGATGAGGTGACAGTTATTAAGTGATTACAGGGCACTTTTCATTAGCAAATTAGTAGATTCTGTAAGCAGAGTCATAGACTAGAAGCACGTTTAGGGAAAAACCTAATTTTATTCAGTAAAGAACAGGGATATCCGGCCACTAATCTGGAATCCCACAACCAGTTTCTAGTAGGGTGGGTGAGGACTGGACACCAGGTATTCTTGCTCCAAAGCCAGTGTTTGCTGTTTATACTACTCTGTATTCGGGTAGTGCCAGAAAGTAGCCCACAGAGAATCATGTGAAGAATTGTGGTTTTATATCATTCAGACTGGGTCCCAGAAACCAACTCAAGGTATTTTAATTCACACTGTCTACTCCCCAAAATGATTTGGGAATATATAATTAAATTCATGAGCATACAAAAATATCACAATAAAACTGAGAGAGCCTGTAGTTAGTTAGTTTACGAACAATAGACTTTTCTCCTATTACTGCTATTCCCAGGACCTAAAAGAATGTTTGACACTTCATAATATTTGTTGTATGAATGAATAAATTAAGTTTAAAAATCAGTGAACTTGTAGGACAGACTCCAATTCTGATTCAGTTCTGAGTTTGGGAATTCTACATAACTAAATTTTTATGACAGCCAATTTTTCTTAAGTATGTCAATGATGTCTGATAAATTCTTTAAAAATTACGCTTCTCCATAAGATTTAATAAAAGTTAAAACACACACAAAGAGACAAATACCGTATGATTTAACTCATGTGTGGAATTTAAGAAACAAAGCAAATAAACAAAGGGGGGGGAAGAGAGAGGGAGGTCAACTAAGAAACAGACTCTTACCTATAGAGAACAAGCTGATGGTTACCAGAAGGGAGGTGGGTGGGGGTTAAGCAGGTGATGGGGATTAAGGAGTGCACTTGTGATGAGCACGGGCTATTGTATGGAAGTGTTGAATCCCTATATTGTACACCTGTAACTAGTATTACACTGTATGTTAACTAACTGGAATTAAAAAAAAAAAAAACAACTTTAAAAATATCCCTCATCATTAGTGCTTTGAGTAGAGATTTATTTTTTTTGTCAAAAATAACTCAAATGTTTCTTTATTTCTATGTTAATGATTCTCTGTAATTTTAGAGAAAACCTATTAACTAATAAAATGGAGAATATAGAAAAATTGTATTTGGTCATCAATATATTCATTTGTTGATGAGATATTTATTTTAGTACCAAAAGTTTCAATGTTCATTTGTTTGTTTGTTGGCATATCTACCCGGTACCCACTCAAAGGATTAAATGGATACTTAGACACTGGCCTGTCCTGACATCTTGTGACAACCAAATAAAGGCACCTCCTGAACTTCTACAGAAACAAACAGATCATCTAGCTCCAAGGGGCAATACATTTCTGGATGCCTCTACTGCATAAGCTTCAAAAGAAAGATTCAGAGACTGTAAAAGGTCTAGCATAGGTCAGACAGGATGGAGAAAGTTGTGGAGTATACACAAAAGACTTAGAACAAAACAAAAAGGAAAAAAAGGCAAAGAAAATCTCACAGAAGCCACCTGAGGGAAGTAATTCATTTACACCAAATCTTTTATCCTGCTTCCCCATTCAGTGTTATGAGGACATGCCCACACACACACACACACACACACACACACACAAGCAAAAACAAATCTAAACTAAAATTAAAGCATAAGCCAGAAATAGCATGTGAGGTAATTTTATACGAGTGTGAGCTCATTTGTTCATTTCAAAACTATTTATATGGGATTTACTAGTTTCAGGCTCTGCTAGGTGCTAGGGATATATAAATGACATTGTCCTTCTCTCAGAAAGCTTACAAATAGAGTAACCAGGCATTTACAGCACAGGTGGTAAGTCTAATTAGAGAGGAATGCATAGGGTGCTGGGGGAGCCAATTTATCCAGAGCTAGAGCAGGAGTGGGAGCTGCATACAACAAAGGGTTTTCTAGAAGATGCTCAAACCCAATCCTACGGAAGTGACCATAAGCTCATATAAACTCAAGTTATGGTGGGAACAGCATGTTGGAAAGGCACTGAAGAGAGGAACAGGTGACATCTTTGAGGACTACAGATACTCATTATAGTATGGCTGGAACAATTAATAGGGAAGTCTATATAATTATAGACTATTATCCATAGATGAAACTAAAGATAAGCAGGACTCAAATAAAAGGACCTTGTTTACTAACTTGAGATGTTTGAGTCCTCCTAGTAAGCAATGGGGAGCCATTCAAAGATTGAAAACATATCCTTTACAATGATCACTCCAAAAGCAGTTTCTCAGAAAAGATTGAAGAAGACCCAGACAAGAGGCAGGCAGAAGGATAGGTCTGCTGGGCTCATAGAATTAGCTCATGTTTATCACGTACATATGATTTGCTTTCTTAAAATGAAATCATCTGCCATTTGCAACAATGTGGATGGACAACGTGGATGGAACTAGAGGGTATTATGCTAAGTGAAACAAGTCAGAGAAAGACAATTATCATATTATCTCACTCATACGTGGAATTTAAGGAACAAAACAGAGGATCATAGGGAAGAGAGGAAAAAAAAATATAACAAGATGAAATCAGAGAGGGAGACAATCCATAAGACAGTCTTAATCATAGGAAACAAAATGAGAGTTGCTGGAGGAAAGAGGGGTGGGAGGATGGGGTAACTGGGTGATAGGCATTAAGGAGGGCACGTGATGTAATGAGCACTGGGGGTATTATATAAGACTGATGAATCACTGACCTCTACCTCTGAAACTAATAATACATTATATGTTAGTTAATTGAATTAAAAAATAAAGAAAAAAATGAAATCATCTGTCATATTAAGTTGATTTTGTTCATTTGCTTTTTATTGGCTTTGTAGTTTTATTTGTATCTAATATATAAATGATGTTTGGTTTTATGTTTCACAACTGGCTTTCATTAAGTGCCTCATGTCATACACATACCTATAAGTTAAATATTAACTGGACCTGAAAGCTTTACATATATTAAGAAGATACAATATATTTCCCATTAACATATTAATTCAAATCAATTTAGCTCCATGATTATAACTGTCCAGAAATCACAGGATGGAAGTATAGCTGATTTCAATGAAATAGAGAAATCACTCCATGAGAGGCTTATCTCAGTTACATTTTATAGTATCTTGTGCCACCAAAATAAACCAGATTGTCAGACAATGCTCCTTCAATACTCATGATTTTCTACTGGACCTTTATGCTTAGAATACTAGGAGCTGCACCAAGAAATAGCTTTGCCCTAGTAAAATGCAACACATAATAATGTATTCCTACCCCAAACAGAACCAGTTACATCTCAAAATGGGGTATGTATAATATATTTTTTATTCTATTTTTAAATATAAATTCCATTTTTAAATGTAAATCTACAAAAAATCATCTCTTTGTTGTGATGATTTAAAAGAAATAACTCTAACATGTTGAGGCCAGATTTTTTTTAATTTTTATTTGTTCATTTATTTTTTAAAGATTTTATTTATTTATTTGACAGAGAGAGAGAGAAGGAGAGGGAGAGGGTGAGAGAGCAGGAGCCAGGGGAAGAAGCAGAGGGAGAAGCAGACTCCCCACTGAGCAGGGAGCCTGACGTGGGGCTTGATCCAGGAACCCTGTGATCATGACCTGAGCCAAAGGCAGATTCTTAACAGACTGAGGCACCCAGGTTCCCCCCAAGGCCAGATTTTTTTTAAAGGAATCTTCTAGGCACTAATAAATGCCTCTGGCTAGGACAGGATTGGTTAGTCTAAAATTTAAAGCAAAACATTTCATTTTTTCTGTAATAGGTATAAGAAAATTTGATATCAGCACATTGGAATAAACAGTTGTGGCTGCTTATGGCCAGAGGTGACAACTGTGGATTTCTGGAATCTTAGGTTCCAAGTGACCCAATAAGTCCCGGGAGATCAACAATTCCTATATATGCACTCATTTTGCCCTACTGCTGTGCCCTGGTATTCCAGTTGAGAAGCTCTCTCTTAAAGGACACTTTCAAGAGCTGACAAAGGAGACCATGCTAGGAAGATGCTGACTTGAGGAAAGGGATCAATTTGTTGCATACAAGCAGATTGGCTTGTCTAACTCTAAGTTGATAAAACTGCACATGCCTCAAGCATGTGGGATGGGATGACAATAATTTTCCATTCATATGCCAACTGCTTGATTGATAATGGCTACTTGGAGAATTCTGTTGAGAAACATTCTAAGGCTTTGCCTAGGCCCAATCAGAAATAATCCTGAACTAATTAATGGCATATGGCTCAGTAGGAGAAAGTAGCATTATTAGCTGACTTAGACCATAAGGTTGATTGTATAATAGGCATATATTCTCTGCATCTCTTTCTGTAAAAGTATTTTAGGAATTAAACCATGGGCTTTATATCCTTGATCTGTGGTACTCTTTTGGTTATAAATAATTTAGATGATGATCCTACTTTAATCCTTTGTTGTAATTTTGTCTGGCTCCATGCTTTCAGTGAAGTTTCCTGTTTCTATTGTTTTATCTCTTCTTATTGATCAAATAATCTCTAGCTTATTTTATTCCTATTTATCTTTTACTTTCAAATAGAGATTAAGAAGCAACTTCAGAAGAGGATACAGATGGACATAGCCCCATCCTAGCGGAAGCTGGATGCTTGCACTTTTCCTGTGAGCTCTACACAGAAGTCACTACAACACAAGAGAGATCACAAGCCCAGTGTTGATAAACCCTTCATCCTAGAAAGACTAACAGTAATACCTTGAAAATCGCTCATCTCTGGGACTTAGGACAAACAGATCAAATTATCAATGATGAGATATATAGCCTGAGAATATTGTGGGAATTATGCAGATTCATCAGATTTTTTCTCCTTCCCAAGTTCACGTGTATCCTTCTTTCGAGTATTTATTTAGTGCTCAATCCAGACCTTTCTCAAGTAGAGACGGGGAATGATGTTTTATTTGTTCAAAAATATGAAATATCAGTCCCTTTATCTTTCAAAATAAAAATAACTTTGCTCCCAACATGCTTGGTGGCTGGAACAAATGAAATGAAAAATGATTTATCATTTTTCACATGGAATTATCTGTTAGGACATGACTGTAAGAACCAGATGAAACAATACAAAAGGTGGATACACCAATTGGAAAATGGGCAAAATATGAACAGTCTATTTATAGAACAAGAAATATAAATGGCTAATAAACTTAATTCAACTTTCTAGTCATCAAAGAAATGAACATCCAAATGAAACACCTTTGGAAATGTCTAGAATAAAGTGGTGTTGGAATCAGAAAAGCAGGTGCTCTCCCGCAGGGGTATAATCTTCCTGGAGGTAATTTAGCAATATGTATCGATACCTTTAAGGGCCATATACTTCAACCCAGCAGTTCCTTTACTGAATATGTATCCTAAGAAAACTTTCTGTAAAGGCCTTGCTTGTAGTTTTCTTAGCTGTCTCTTTAAAAGGAAGTTAGTCTTAAAGCAGGTAGTAGAGCTTAAAAATAATACAAGTGAACTGTTCAGTGCTGTCCTGCAGTGAGTATTTGAGCTGAGAAGGGAAACTGGAGGATTGTGGAGGACACGAGCAATGAGTACATGGAACAGATAGAAACAATAAAGGTAGCAAAAGCATTAAAAATCAAGAATGAAAGCATCCCGTACATCAACCTCATAGTCCTTCTGAGTGTCAGGTCTCGCACTGTCTTTTTACAACCTTTCCTGTCTCTAATTCATCAGGGTTTCTCTTGCTCAGGCACCAGGAAGTCTCATTTGCATAGGCTTCTGCTGCACAGAAGTGGTCCTCAGCTCCGACTACATCACTTCTTAAACAACCGTCACTGGTTAAATACTGCCCCTCACACCAACTGAACTTTCTCATGCAAGTACTTATCAAGACCTGAAATCATTTTTGTTTTGTCTGTTTGGCAGGGGGATACCTTCAAGAACACCCAGTTCCACACTTCAACACTTCTGTGAGTAAGAAACAAGACAAGAGGTAAGCCGGCTTGTCTGTGGCTACACAGCTAGTTGGTTGTTAATAATATGGCAGAAACTCACAACCTGAGTGTTTCAGGAAACTCCTAGTCAAATCCCCCCATGAAGAACTAAAGCCCTTGCACCTTCACCATACAATCAATGCATTCCCCATTTCTCGTGGGCTGTGAGACTATGAACACGGAATTGTGCCTGCTGTCCCTTATAAGTCACATGACATATATGTGCACCTTGCCTGGAAAATTAAAGTGCACATATTACAACAAAGGAACATGTGATGTCCACAGAATTCTCATGAGGATGTCTATATCCCAGAATGAGACTTGCTTAACATTTAATGTCTTTGTTAGAGAATAAGGAAGGACTTGTCCTGCCCACTGAACTTGCTTTTAAGCAGATAACAAAATTATGATTGGATGTTACTACTGTTCAGCCTTTCCTTCCCTAGGGGAAATCAACAGGATCAGAAATACACACGTAACCCATGAGGCTATGACTCTGACCCTACTGTGACCTTCAAGATTGGCTGCCGGCTGTCTACAAATCCCTGTTAGAGCTGTGCCCTACACATACCTCTCCAAAAAAAGAGAGAATTTCTAACTGTTTAGAAATGGTGGGAGAGAAAGAAGTATAAAAGCATCTCACCAACAGAGGATTGGAACTAGAATGATCAAAAAATATAACTTAGTCTTGTCTTGATAAAGCATAATACAAAATAGTCATTGGACTAGAATCTCTTTGTGTGTCTCACACTTACATCTCAGTGCTTATTCTAAGTTTTTCCCTAGATATTTACAACTGGCTTGGGTCAATAGGTTTGGAAGAATAATTCAAAATATAGTTAATTCAGATTAAGGTTAGCTGGCAGTTGGGGGCCATCTCTGAATTTTGAAAGGTCTACTATGGTATTTCCATGTGTAGGTAAAACCTCAGCACCACGACAGCCTCTCATCAGGTCTCTATGATTGCTTGTCCTTCTTGCTATGCATATACACACACTCCGACGAACACTTCAAAGCTCAAGGAGGTAAGGAAGGCAAGAACTGCATGTCAGAAGTGCCTCAAATACAGTAAAAATGCTGAACTAGACTAAACAGATAATTGAGGTTTCTCCTTCATGAGTTGATGACCACCCTGGTAATGATACAGTAATATGAAAATGTCATTGGGTGGCAAGGTTATTATAATACAGATACACAATATAAAGGTAAGACGGTCTCAAATGCAGTCAATTAAGATCATCACAGGCCCAGATTTCAGGCTCCTCTCGTGCATGACAACAGTTGATTTGGGATTTAGTGAAAGAAAAATATCTATTTGGTCATGCTTGCTTCAATCTACCTGGTCTCATAACTGTAGGTCCCAGTGCAAATTCGTATTGAAGTAATACCCAGAAGAAAAGAAGGTAATAAAAGGTTAGTGATGTATCTTTCAATAACAAAAAGGAGACACAGAATTTACGTGCTTTTGTGTATATGTGCATATTTCTTAATGCTCTGAAGATTACTTATCAAGTAGTGGTCATATTAAAATCTTGGCATTTTGTAGCAAGATTGCAATAAGTAAGATATACGAATCTATTAAGAGAGTAAGAAATCAGACACAGAAATGCCTCTTAAATTGAAGTTCTGCAAATGATATGATGAGGTATAAGCTGGTATACAGAAAGCAACCGTTTCAACCCAATACTCTTAAAATAAAAGAATTCATTATAAAATATTTATTTCAGGTGTTCTTGTTTTGATTGCCTGGGGCCCAAAAGAGTTAACTTCCTCAAAATGAAACTTTTCCCTAACTTCTTATCAGAGGGCAAAAAGTGAATTCCATCCACTGAATTCTGGGGAGGCACAAATTAGTGGCTTTTCTTCCTTCTCAGAAGGGGACACTTCTGCCAGTGACAGAAAAGCACATATCAAAACAAAAACAAAAACAAAAAACAAAAATCTCCCAAACAAACAACTGTTCAATGACTGGATAACAGTCTTTAAGTTGAAGATACTGATTTTCAGATTAAAGTCATAACTGACTGAAATTCATAAAATCAAGGCAAATTATTTGAAAAAAAATATGTATTAATCCCCCACTGTGTGTCAGTTAATGGGCTAGACCATAGTCTTAAAAACGAGTAGTCACAGGTTCAGTAGTTAAATACTATTATACTCTGGAAATAGTAGACCTCTTTGTTTATCTGAGTCTCCTCAAGATCTTAAGGTCCTTGTGATAGAAAAAAGAACAAAATGCTACATCAATTTGAAAAACATAGTTAGAATTTGCTTGTCAAAAGATCAAAAACCACTAAAAAATACAGCTGTCACCAAAATTATGCAGTAATAATTATACTGCTGACACTAAGAGTTTACTATCTGCTAGATGCCAAGCTAAATGCTTTATAGGATTTATTTCATTTAGGTCCCACATTAACCCTTTGAGTAACACTTTGAGTCATGTAATATTAAAAATATATGCCTAAAACCATATGTAGCACAGAGATTTTTCAACCAATGATGAATGGATAAATTATCCCCACTTAAAAAGAAGGGGACTGACTTAGTGGTTTCTCCTGGTCAGTCACTCAGCTGTGAAGGGTTCAGCCTTTAGTGTGGTGAACAGCATGATAGAAATAAACACATATTTACACAGACTACAGAGAAAGGCTCTCTGACTTAGGCTGGGGAGGAACAGGAGATTAGGAAGAGGATGAAACTTCATATTATTTCTTCCCAAATCAGGGAATCTGTGCATTTATCACCCTATGTTCTGATGGTCTGCGGATACGTCATCTTCTCTAATTAAACTGTCAGTCCTCTGAAGGCAGTAACTTGTCTTAATCCATCTTTATTTTTCCAGTGCTTTAGGTCATGTCTTGGACAGTGTAGGTAATAGATAAGAGTTTGTTGACTGAATAAATGACCAAAGAGAGAGTGCCTTTGATTAACGGATAGATCAGATCTGCCCTGAACAGCGGTCTAGTCTTAGGAGTATTTTCTAAAACTCTACTGAAAATAAACTATATTATATGAAGATCATGACTTACAACATCATGGTATTTTATCCCACATGCATAAGGTCATGAGACATATTCATCTTTCTAAGAAATATTCATCTTTCATTTTATATATGATTACTTAGGAAGGTGGTCATGAAAGAAAAGATATTTGTCACATATATGGGTTTTATTTTATGATTTAACTGCAAGATTCCATTGCTATTCATCAGCAAATAAAATGTACCTATCTATGCACAGTGAGTTGTTTACTGAATAGAGCAAGATTGATTTTAGCCGTTTGGCAGGTGAAAATTAAAACCAGGCTTGCTTTGTCCCAATGCCTGGTACATTGCAAAGTAACAAAGAAACTAGAACAACAGAAACAGTTCATATATTTCTTAGAAGCCAAAGGTCTAGGACCAGGTCAGAGTGCCATTTCTTTGTCCATAAAATATAGTATAATACAGAGAAGTTCAGTCTGAGACTGGAGGGTGTTATTACTGCCCGAACTTATAAGAAACAGTGACCTGTCTTTTCTAGAGATGGGTTTAGCTGTGACTATTATCTTCTGTAACTAAAGATTATGCACAAATCAGTAATTTATACTTAATAAGATTAAATGGAAGTGGCATCTGGAGTTCTTCCTTAATATTTTCTGAATTTACAGCCCAGGCATGTGGTCACCTTGAATTTTTAACTAACAATAATGGAACAGTTTCCTAAAGACTAGGGGCTATTGTTTGGATCTGGGAATCCCTAAAGGCATAAATACATCCTGAAAGTAATTTACCTCTCTTCCATCCCTTTACTTCAGTTTGCCAAAGGATAGCTACTGAGAAATCTGGCTGAATTTATCTACAGTAAGGCATTGTGTGGGAATGAACATCTCTTCAGGGCTTGATGAAAAAGATAAGTACAGTACGATCCGAGTCTTAAGACTATAGAAAACATAAGACAACACAACTACCAGTTTATAGATGTGCACAAATCTAGTTTGTGTTTCTTAATATATTGTGTAAAACACAATGGATATCATTCGGTATCACAGCTCATTGGTTTTTTTGTTTTTATGTATGTGTCTGTGTTTTGTTTTCTGCTTTTGTAAAAATCATAACAGCTTTCAAAAAGAAACAAAGTGTAATGGATTTGTTTAAAAATCCAAAGTAATATTCACTACTTTTCCTTTTCCTCAAGAATAGCAAAGAGAAAATTGATTATCCACTTCTTGAATATCTTCAAAAATGGCTTTAGAATTCTATTCTAATGAATTTCCCTGCAGATATATAAATTAAGATACTACAGATGGACCAATCAAGGGATAGTCAATAGAAGAATCAGCTTGTATTCTTAAAAAATGTCAAGATCATGAAAAACCAAAAACATTTTTAAAAGGCTGACAGTCCTCTCCAAGGGAGTGGCTGGAATGGGGAGATAGCTATAAAATACACTTTTAGGACAACTGTCAAAATTTGGGTAATGGTCAGTGGGTTGAACAAGAGCATTATATCACTACTAAATTTCCTGATTTTGATTACTGCACTGTAGTTACGTAGAAGAATGTCATTGTTCTTATACTCTGAAATATGTAGGATAAAAAGCTGATGTCTGCAACTTACTGAAAGATTACTGAGATCATTAACTCTCAGATAATTCAGAGAGAAAGTGTGCCTGAGAGAGTGCACAGAGCATGAAGGGGCTAAATAAATGGGACAAACTGTTAACAACTGGTGATTCTAAGTTAATGGTGTGCATTTCGTGACATTCTTGCAAACCTCTTTGAATAGAAAATTATATTTATATTTTTAAAAAGAGACAAATTTAGAGACACTATTATTCATTATCCAGTAAAATTTAAAACAGTATTACTCCAAGAATAATCATAATAATTAAGGTAATACCTTGCATTTGTATATTAACCATTAATAAAGCTCCTAAATACGCTTATTTGACCATATTGTTGAAACAAATCTAAGATGGCATATGTCCTTATTCCCATTTTAAAGATGGAGAAACCTGGAAACAGAACTACTTCACTTCTTTAGTTTGAAAGACTTTGATTTGACGTCCTGTCTGTGGTAACTACACCACAAACTGTGCAAATTGCCCTCATTTAGGACGTGAAGGCAAGCCTGTGGTTTGTCCTGTGCTCACTAACCAGCTGTCAAGCTGTAAGAATTTGGGTTGTTGCAGATCAGTAAGCACCTCTGTAACTGAGAATCAATCTTCTAAGCTGTCTTGTCTCTATTTTCATAGCATGTTATTGGTTTTCATTCCAAAGTTGTGTCTGCTCTCCTTGGCATGATCGATGATGCAGGTGCACAGTTTTAGGAAAGAAACGATAGGAAACCCAACTGGATTATTATGCATCACAAAGAGAAAGAGGGGGCAATCAATGTTAGACAAGTAGAATTGAGAAAATTATTAGGGAAATAAATTTCAATTCCATGCTTTCAAGAATTACATCAAATAATTCATATTTTACTTGAAAAGATGTACATGTTCCTTGGAGAGAGAAGGCAAGACAAGGGAGGAGGGCCTAGAGATTCACATTTCCAGAATTCTTATTTCACAAGAATACAGGCTTGTCTTCTGAATTTAGAGTACTTTTTTTTATTTACTATTACTTGATCTACCTCTGATCCCTTGTGTATGAGGGCAGACGGTGTGAGAAAATAAAATTCTCTATTAGCCCTTTAAAAAAATGTTACCACATTCTATTAAGTAGTAGTCTTCAAAGCTGAATGCAACTGAGTGGCTATACAAGAGGATCCACTGTGTTCTGGGTAGAAAAAAGATATATATCTAAGGTAGATAGATGGATAGAAACTTAGGGTTTATTTTCAGATAATATGTTAATATAATAGCACAGTAGTACTGATATATGAAGTACATATTAATGTAATATTGTTACATATTTATTTACATAAATAAATATACATGTTGAGAATGCCTGGTCAAGTATTTTTAAACAAATTGGTATGTTCACAAAAGTAGTTTGGAGATCATAGCTTTAGTGATCCTAAGCAGTGTTGGTTATATATCAAAGGGAAATAAAGGATATTAAAATTTAAGTATTAAATATGCCACTGTGTCACATAGATCAGTTGATTCATTCTTTCATTCAGCAAGTGTTCATCAATTCATATAGAAGCAGCAAAATGTGATAGCTAAAAACACTGTATTCTGGAGTCAGACTACTTGGGTTCAATTACAAACTCTCTGCCATTAAGAAGTTGAGTTCTCTTGGGCAAGTTTCTTAACCTCTCCAGACTTCAATTTCCTTGTTTGTAAAACGGGAATAATGACAGGGCTGTTGTGATGATTAAAAGGGTAAATACCTGTGAAACACTTAAAGATGCTTGGTACATTGTTAGCATTCAGTAGATTTTAATTGTTATTATTCACTGAATTAATATGACAAATATTTATTGAGAATCTGGTACAATCCAGGTACTGTGGTAAGCATGGGATTATGTGGTTGTCATGTGCAAAGCATTAAATTCTGCATTAAATTCTCTTCTATGGGGAATAAAAAGATGATTCAGGAAAAGATGCTGTCTTGGTATTATCTGCTGCTGCCTCGCTTAAACAATAAACATTTATTATCTCACAGTTTCTGTAGGTCAGGAATTGTGACTTATCTAGGTGCCTCTACCTTGAGGTCTTTCATTATATTTATTTATATCTAATAAACTGTAAAAGACATGCAGTGGATTCTACTAATTAATACTCTCCAGTTCTTTCTCAATAACCAATTGGCAATACATTTTACCACTATGACCACAGTCATAATTCCGGATCTGTTTGAATTTTACTGTGTGGTTCACATCATCCTTGTTCCACATAATCCCATTTTCACTTGGATGGCTGCTTCTTGCCCCATGCCCTTATAATTAATCAGATATTCTTATTCTTTATCAATTTATTTTGGTAATAGCTGAGTAATGTTGAGTCTGTTTTCTCTCCTAAGTGCTCTGTGCCTGTATTTATGCTCTGAGAGCTTGTCTCTAGTGAAGGAATTCTCTCCATGAGATTGCCCAAGTGAATTCTTCTTTTTACTATATGGTAAGTATTCCTATTCTTTATATTCTCTTATTTACTCTAAGGGTAACTTCTTGTTTTCTTTATTTATTTGTTTTATTGTTATTATTATTATTATTATTTTGAGAGAGAAAGAGCAGGAGGAGGGGCAAAGCGAGAAGGAGAGAGAATCTGAAGCAGACTCCACGCTGAGTGTGGAGCCTGACACGGGGCTCAACCTCACAATGCTGAGATCATGACCTGAGCCAAAACCAAGAGTTGGCTGACTGTGCTACTCAGGTGGTAATCTCTTGTTTTAAATCTGAGGTGGAAAAAGGGCTTCACCTGTGTCCTAAACTCTCCTAGATTTTACTGATGGCATCAATTTTGGATTCATTTGAGGAGTCATCTTGGAACATTACGTTGGAAAATTTGAAGACTACCCATAATTTGAGAAATTGCTTTGTTTTGTGTCCTTGAATAATTTAACTTCATCATTATAAATTAGTTTTTGTTCCTCAGTTAACATAAGAGTGAGCAGTAATGCCTTATATTTTGTACAAAAATAAATTTTTCCATGCATGCATGGCAGATTACATTGGAATTAATCATACCCTCACTGCTATATCATTATCCCCCTAAGTTGTTTGTACAATGAAACTTCATTGTTATCACCAAATTTATTTTCCATAGGAAATTAGAAATAAGTATGGGAGCAGGGAAAGCAGTTTTCCTTTCACTGTATAAAAGAAAAACAAAACAAAACAATGAGCGACTACTCCAAGCCTCATCTAATTCATGTTCAACAGACCATGGTCAAGGACAGAGACTGTGTTGAGCTGTGGATCTCCCATCAAGTCACATCTATTCATAATCAGGAGGACACTTGGAGTGTGGTCACTGAATGGACATTTACTAATCTGATGAATTTTTCAAGATCCAAGCTCCTACTTCATTTTACCTAAAAGCATATTAAGAGAGAACTTTGATGTGTATAAGTAGATCACATTTATATAAATGAAGGCCCAAAAAACCAATTTCTACTCAAAGCGTAAGGAAAATACAGAAAGTAAAAAAATATATAACTTATCATTGTCATAAACGCCACTCAAAAGACCCCAATTCTGCTGGTAAATTTGATTCTTATCTACCTTGAAATGTAAAGAAAGCCTTCAATAATAGGTTTCATTTTGATATTCTATATTATTTGTATCTTATCTTACTCTAAGTTTTTCTCTTTTTCAGGGATATACAATCATACAGGTTTATAAACTAATTCACCTCTGACTTTAGCCAAAAAGAGATATAAGATAATATGTATCTGAAATGCAAATATATACGTGATCACTGTGCAAATTTATTCACCATATAATTTCTTTAAATAGAGAGTTTCTTATGGTTATTTATATATTATTAAATGCATTAGAAAAAGAGGTACATAACTCCTCCATAAATCAGGTTAATTTAATATTCTGAATAAAATAAAATATAGTCACTAAACCAGCTTGGGTAATCATTCACAGAGTAAAACAATTCCATACCTAGATCATGTCTTATAAATAAATCTTATCTTAACGGGCTATGAACATGTAGCTTCAACATGACATATGAACCTTCACTGACCCTATGACAGGTGTGAAATTTAGTGTTATTTCATATTTATAAAAATTTTATTAAGGCTTTATTTATTTGACACAGAGAGAGAGAGAGAGAGCTCACAAGCAGGGGGAAAGGCACAGGGAGAGGTTCAACAGGGAGCCCGATGTGGGGCTCAATCCCAGGACCCTGGGATCATGACCCAGATGCCCAACTGACTGAGACACCCAGGCGCCCCTATAAAATTTTTATAATGAAAATTTTCAATGTACAAACAGGTAAAAGAGAATAGAAAGATAAAACCTCAGGTATCCAACACCCAGCTTCAAAACTCACCAATTTAAGGGCATTCTGTTTTTCATCTACACTGAACTTAAATGGATTGTTGAAGCAAATCCCAGATGTTATTTTACTTCAGTTGTAAATAACTCACTATGTATCTTTAAACAAAACATGACTTTTTCTATATTATACCTGCAATACTACCATCCCTTGGTGAAAAATGTAAGATAATCCCTTATATCTTTTTTTTTTTTTTTGGTGTAACTGTTAGTTTGATTGAATCAGAATTATGGAAACCAGGTAGGTCCACACATTGTATTTGGTTGATAGATCGTTTGTCTCTTTTATCCTACAGGTCCCCCTCCCTCTATTCCTTCCTTGTGATTTATTTTTGAAGAATCTGGTCATTTGTGGAGGTTTTTACAATATGTATGCTGCTGCTGCCTTTCTCATGATATCATTTAAAATACTCATCCAACCTTTTTTTCCTTATAAACTGATAGTTAAATCTAAGGTCTTAATCTAAGTAGATTCAGATTTTTCAGCAGAACACTTCATAGGTATATTGTGTAGTTCCACTGAGGCACATAAGACCTGTTTTTCTTTCTCTCTCTCTCCATTTCTTTCTATTTCTCTTTCTTATTGATGTCCATTGTTGCTTATTGCCTAGATTCATTATTTCCATGGGGGATTATGAAACCACAATATTTTAATTCTGTCATTCCTTCTCCATGTATTAGGTAGAATGCTTCT
>NC_138369.1:111401464-111463393 GCF_054177405.1 Leptonychotes weddellii | reverse complement strand
TAGGTAGAATGCTTCTATAAAGAGAAAATTTCCCTGTCGTACAGTTTTTATAAGAAAGTCAGGTTAAAAGGTTAATTATTTCTTCTCTTTACCCATTTTCAGACTGATGAATTGGTTCTCTAGCAACTTCCTATGGTTCCTAACAGATTTATATTTTAGTATCATTATATACTCCAGGATTATTTCACTTTTGAATATGTGAAACTCATTCAAATTTAGCTATCTTATGGTAAAGAAAAATATTAAACCAAGACACTACCCATAGTTGAAAGTATAATAAAAGCATAAAATTAAAATACTAGAGGAAGACTTGCCCAAGATATTAAAAGTGTAATTTGTGTTTAAGAACAAACATTCCCCTCCTTATAATGCTAAGAGTACTAAAACACGGGCAGTAAAATAGAATGATATAATTCTATCAAATTTTATTTCTAAATATCTACAAAGTATTGTTTGCTTACTATATGCCAAAGTATACTGCAAACACTTTACATGATTTACCCTGTAATATACTCACAATATTATGAAGATATTATTACTACCGCTTTACATTTGAGGATGCTTAGCCATGTTGAATGTCTGACTGACATTTAATTTTAGAGTTATGCCCTGTTTTACCTGTGTCCCTAAAATCCCTAGGGAATCTGTGAATGGCTCCAGGAAATCCACCATCCTTCTGAACTTATCTGTGTCCAGTACACTTTTCTGGAGGAACTTGGCGTGGTTTTAACCAAATTTGAAAAGAAACCATAATCTCTCACCTCTCCCCAAAAGTCAAGAATTGATGCAACAGGTGAGTTGATCAAGGAGAGTATGATGAAGTCATTGGGAATTGAGGATCAAGAATCTGGCCATTTTTATTTACACAAACACTCCATAGATCTACCTAATATTAGAGGTGCCACCTAATAGCTAGCCACCTTCCTTCAGATGTATTTTTTCAATATATATGACTTTATATCTAAAAACTTATAGAAACTGAAATATATCTCCTACCTAAGCTTGAATATGTTTTTCTGATGGCATATAAGAATTAGTCATAAACATGGGCACCTGGGTGGCTTAATCCGTTAAGTGTCCGACTCTTGATTTTAGCTCAGGTCATAATCTCAGAGTCCTGGGATCTAGTCCTGTGGGTTGGGCTCCATGCTCAGTGGCGAGTCTGCTTCTCCTCCTCTCTCCTTCTCCCTCTGGCCCTTACCCCCACTCTTGGTATCTCTCTCTCTCTCTCTCAAATACATAAATAAATCTTTAAAAAAATAACCATAAACATTGTTTTGCACCCTAGGCTTAACGGTTCACTAGGTATACATTTGCCAATGCCATGAATACAAAAATCTGTGTTTCATTTAATTATAAAAGAAATGCTTACCATTATTTTAGAAAACAAAGATCTCTAAGGAAAATGCCACCATCATTAAATAAAATACAAAGATTGCAAATAAATGCCATTTGTTTTAACAGATGCACTTGGCAAGAGTGACAGGAATGAACCTAAAACTAATTTATCCCCCCCATCCCTAATAGTAAATTTCATAATAATTGTAGACACACAAAACTGCCAGTGATTTTCTCATATAACTTTTGACATTACTCATACGGATATTAGTTTCAGCAATATTATTGGTGCTATTTGAAATGTTTTTCACTGGATATGCTGTTTTTTTAGGATAACTCTGTGTCCTTCATCCTGGACTCTACCTTTATTTATAGAACTAAATCACTATATCAGATATTTGCCAGTGATAGAATTTTAAAGATACATTCTTCACTTTATTGGTAGTTTTAATACAGGATTCTAAGCACAGATCATTCTTTTATGGAAAACAACAACAATAATTTTTTTTAAAAAAAACCTTTTTGTCCTGATGGATATTCTATTTCATTTCTGCTTAATGGTACTTTTTATTACCCTGTTCATTAGGATAATCATCCTGGAGCCATAAACACACTAAATAAAATGCTACAGGGGACAGATTACCAATATTTCTAATTAAAGATACTGTTGACCATAAGCTAATTAGAGTAAGCAACATTTGCAGCATGGCACAGAAACTGTACAAATATAAATTACTGAGATTAAAAATAGTGTGTTAGTTGAAATTTTATCAGGCTATATAAGGTATTTTTACATTGAACTCAAGATAATATTGGGTTGGATTTGTTTCAGTGAAATTTCATTTTAAAAAAAAAATCTAAAAAATAAATAATATTAAAAAAAATTTTTTAAATCTAATTACAGGTAAAGACCCCACTTGGCAGAGTCAATATTTAGACCCAACAAGGAATAGACACTGCACACTGCACATACAATTCCTCTTTGTTGTTGTTCTGGCTCTGTAAGTTAGTTGGAAAACTGAAATATTACCTCACTGATATAAGCAAAGTTCAAACCTTCACCTAAATAACTCACGTGGAGATTTTTTTCCCCTGCTTGAATTAATTTATTTTGTTTTGTGATGAAGAGGTCATTGCTAATGTCCAGAGGGAGGGGTAACATTAGCAAATGAATGAATTATCATCTCTTACATTTATGTAAACAAGATAACTGTGAAAAAATTTTCCTGTTTTACCTTGGGAATGCAATTTTATAATGCATTAGGTCTTAGGTTGGAAACTGGAAGTTAACCTTTTGGAAAACAGAAGGATAGGAGAAGGGCAATCCTGGCTCCAGAGGTCAGGTCAAAGAGCAGGTTTTGTTTATCAGTATCATACTCTGTGACATCAAACACTGGCTCTAGGGAAGAGAAAAAATGTTTCCTACAAAACACTAGGAAGAATATGTTTGTCTGAAGCTAAAGTCAAAAGGTTTTACCAGAAACCTAAAGCAGAATGAAACCTTTGCGATTTAACAGTAAACTCAGAACTATATAGAAAGCAGAACAGAAGTAGTTACTAGTAATTCTCAAGTTAGTAAGGAATTAAGGAATGACACTATAGAGTTCAGAGTCTTTTGTGCCAATATATAGAAAATGGCACAGACCTGAATCAGAATTTTTAATATAAGACATGAAAGTATGTAAGTAATATTAAAGGAAAAGAATACCACTGCCCACTCCAGAGGGGACCACTTTAAAAATATATATATTGGGGCCTCTCTTCCTTGATTACTTTCCCATTTTATACATACAGACTCACATATACACATATATATATCTACTACATGTATACATGTATGTGTATTTCACTTTAAAATTATAATGATCCTCAACTGTTCTTAAGACTATACCATGAACATATTTCGAAGTTAAGAAAGAATTAGTTCTTACTCTGTTTAATAGCTGTTAGTATTCAACAGAATGGCTAACAGGAAATTTTCCCTCTGATGGGCATTTAGTTTAGTCTTTCCAAAGCACATGGAGTAGAAGTTTTTCCTGGTCCCTGTGTGGGTGTTACAAGTACCTGTGGGCTTTTCCCAGGGCTGCAGGAAGCAAGTGGGGGAGGGATATTCCCCTGGGAATGCTGAGGAGATCCACTTATCTCAGAAAACGCCTTAGGCAGTAAAGCCACCTAACTTCTTTGCCTCAGGACCTCCCAAGAAGCAGAGGCCTTTCTAGGATCTAGGGTCTTCTTCCTCTCTCAGAATGGTAAAGAGATGGTACTTAGTCCTGAGAAACTTAAAGGTCTTCTTTGCAATCTGTGTCCTCTTCTCCAGTTTGGTAATTCCAGGAGAAAATTTGGAGGAAGAGGGGGTAATGAATACAGACTCAAGACATCATCTTCCCATCATGCCTGACCTAGATTTTAGAAAACCAGATTTTGTAAAGTTCAGAGGAAAATTAAATGAAGAAACTCCAAAAGAGAAAATTGCTCATTAGATATAAAATTTCTTCAAAGTAAATGAACTAATCTGTGGGGAATAATTCCAGTGGAGGAGTGAGAGAGAGGCTATAGATATTCATTTGAACAAATAAAACCAAATATTTGAATTTTCAAAGCAATAAAACCAATACATTAAGGAAACTATATTCTGAGGAAACTATTTATCTTCAGAAAAATCCTAGACACATATTTAAATATGTAATGTGTAAGCATTTAGAGGAACATATAAAGATCAAAGAAGCCCAAACCGGCTTAGTAAATACAAGGCAGGATAAATTCCTTCCTCTCTGCCTCTCTCTTTTCTCTTTCTTTTCTTCTTCTTAAATAATAGTAATAATAAATATATTTGTTTGGTAGATACATGCAAATTAAAATAAAATATTAATTTAAGTTATTGTGAATAAAATGGTTAAACATCAGCTAGAAACTCACTGAACAAAAATATATCAAAGTTGTTTAAACAAAGATATTAAAAGATTACTGTGAATAAAATAAGTGTAATATATTGAATTCTAAAGACAGGTAGCACAGTACCATTAAGGGCAATGTGCTGAAACACATGAAAAAAGAAGGAGAAATATTTATGACTTCCTGCATTTAGGTTACAAAAAGTCAAGAGAAAAGAAAATAAGCACTCTATGGATTATAGTTTTCCATCAGCTGTTTATAAACCAATGGGGAGGTGGTTAACACAGACTGAATTATTGCAGTCTGACCAAGGGTGTTTTCTTTTCACTCCTCCAGCTCAGCTACTTTGGGGAAATATCTTTGGTATTCTTTTTTTTAAGATTTTATTTATTTATTTCAGAGAAAGAGAGAGAGAGAGAGCACAAGTTGGGGGAAGAGGCAGAGGGAGAGGGCAAAACAGACTCCCCGTTGAGCAGGGAGCCCATTGCAGGGCTCCATCCCAAGATTCCATCATGACTTGTGTCAAAGGCAGACACTTAACCTACTGAACCACCCAGGCACCCCTATCTTTGGTATTTTTAAACTAATACGAAAGAAATGAAAACAATGACAGGGCTGGATTTAGTTGAGAGAAGCATCATGCAAGTACTCCAGTTTGTTGCAGTTAATTAAAAAATAATTTGCTTGATTCCCCCTTATTGATCTTGGTTGATTTCATACTCAAGAAAGTGGCATATTTATTACACATTACTTTTATAAGCATAACTTAGTTTTCTTTTAGCAATGATCACAGAGAGGTTATAACATAGGAAATTTGTTATTTTTTTTAAAGATTTTATTTATTTATTCAAGAGAGAGAGTGAGAGAGATAGAGCAGGAGCTGGGGGGAGGGGCAGAGGGAGAAGGAGAAGCAGGGTCCCAGGGAGCCAATACGCATGGGGCTTGATCCTAGGACCCCAGGATTACAACCTGAGCTGAAGGCAGATGCTTAACCAACTGAGCCACCCAGGACCCCAGGAAATTTGTTATTATTATAAAAATGAAAGCATTTGGCCTAATCATAGAATTTCTTTCACAAATTTGTCCTGTTGATATTTTCAGCATAGCAAAAAGAAGCTTAAGTCAACCAACATTCACTGATACCTTGCTAGGTGCAAGACATTTTGAGAGAGTCTTTATGGTCAGAACAACTCTTGCAAGTCATCTCTCCACGGGTCTCCATGGGTCTCTCACACGTCCAAATATCTTACAAGTAGATGCACTGACTGCCTTTACTCTGGGCTATCATTTCAAAACCGGTTATACAGTAAGCAGCCATGGAAGATAAAAACAGTATCTTGCTCTCGAGCTTGAGGTCCCTCTTAGGTGACATGCATCGTGTTTGCTGATGGCACCTGCCTCTATTGAGATCATCTTGAACAAATTGGGGATTGGAAAACTGGCACAAGAAAATGCTGATCATCTGGCTACTGCTATTGCAGTAAGTAACAGAGTTCTTTGTGTGACTGAGGAGCCCTGTGTCTTCTGCCAACATCCATGAAACTGTGGCATGCTAATGTGATAGCTAGACCCTTCACAGCTCTCAAAAACACATAAATAGAGCTACTGTCTTTAAAAAGGGGTCAATCTACTTAGGGAGACCACTGATGGAATAAATCAGTGCATACGTATGAAAAATAAAACATTTAATAGCACATAAAATCTTATCCAAAACATATGAAATATTAATTTGAATGTAATCCTTTGAATAAATTAATAATGTTATATTTTTTAATTCTAAGATGATTTACTTGTAACAGTGATTCTTTAGCTCAGTTGTGTAAATCTTCGGATAACTACATATATTGAAAAGCTATTGTCAAATGTATATTCTTCTAATTTAAAAAAACAAAGTTCATCTATTTAGGAACCCTTCTTCCCAGGTGAAGATAATATTTACATAATTAACCATAGCTTCTTATAAATACACATCCATAAAATAAAAGACATTTTACACTTAAAAAAATTAACCTTAGAAGGCTGTAATAAAAAAGACAGACTGTAGACAAACTGGAATTCTCATATATTGTTGGTGGCAATGTAAGATTGTGCAGCCATCTTGGAGAACAGTTTGAAGTTCTTCAAAAAGTTTAAACATAAAATATAATCTAGTAATTTCATTCCTGGTTATATACCCATGAGAATTAAAAGGATGCATCCATACACACACACACACACACACACACACACAAAACCCTTGTATACAAATGTTTATATTAGCATTACTCATAATAGCCAAAAAGTAGAAAAAATATTTACCAATTAATGAATGGATAAATCAAATATAGTATATCCACATAATGGACAATTATTTGACCATAAAAAGGAATGAAGTACTGATATATGCCAATACTTGAATGAACCTTGAAAATATTATACTAAATGAAAGAAACCAGTCACAAAAGGTGACATACGGGATTATTCTATTTATGTATGTAATATGTCGTGTTATTCCATTTAAATGAAATACCTGGAATAGAGAAATACATAGAATCAAAAAGTAAATGTGTGGTTGCAAGGTAGCTTTCCCTGGCCCCTCTTTAAAAATGTGGGTTAGCTTCCTCCTAAGTGATCTGATAGTCCCTATATTTACCTCTATTGTGTATTTCCTACACAGTGCTACAAATGTCTTTTCATCTCTAAGCCATTTGAATACGAGACTGTTTCATGTTATACGACTGAAGCTCCAGTATTTTGAATCATTCATTCACTCAGTGTATAGTTTTGAGTAGCTACCATATGTTAGGCAATAGGGATACAGCAGGATCCCAAACAAGATCTCCACCTCGTGGAATTTATATTTTAATAGGGTACATATTATGTTTTCAATAAATATTCAATACATGAATAAATGTGAAAAATATATTTATTTTTTATTTTAAAATCACCTACAGTTCATAAAAGAGTGGCTACGTTTAAAATAAAATGTTAAGTGGAAGTGAATACTTGGTCTTTTTGAATTTATACTCATCAGGGTGCATCAGATTCAATAATTTTGACCAATACATAGATGCCAACCCTCTTAATTCCATTACAATATTAAAAGCATCATTCTAGATTCAATTAAACCTATTCATACATAGTGATAAGAAGCATTCAAGCCATTAAAATGAAAGTGAAATCCCAGAGGCAAAATAAAAATCTACTTGGATTATCTGCATAATTAAGATTATATCACCTCTAAAACAACAAAACTTGTAGAGGGTGCATTCAGTGCTTAGTTCTAAAGTAATTGGGAGTCAGTTAGGGACTCATAAATTCCTATTAAAATTAATTATACCACCAACTGATTTAATGCAATATGAAAAACCACAATTGTTTCAGCATTTACCACTACGTAATGATGCCTCTCAATTACAGTGAATGAAGCCAACATACATACACAATCCATCAAATCTATTTTGTTAAACTTCAAGTATTCACAATTAGTCATCTCTTATACAGTAAAATAAGACCAGCATACTTGAATAATTAAGTTTATTTTTCTGTAATCTTTTGATTAGGATTAGAATTAGGAAGATTAATAAGATTAGGAATTAGATTAAATAAACTATATGCCTCCTTTAAATCTACAATCTATGATTCTATGAATTCAGTTGAGCTACTTTGACCCAAATGGCTTCACATTTTAGAAATACATATTTTTCAAGATAGCATCTTTAGCATTTTCTTTTGAAGAACACTAATGTCTTGCAAACTATTAAAAATGGTTTATGGCAGGAGAAGGAGAGGCCAAAAAATTTAGAAAATGTTGAATTTTAAAAATTAGTTCGTTGAATGAATTTTCAGAACCTTGTTATCCTGACATATTACTGATTCTCAAGTAGGGGAAAAGAGGATATCTAGTCCCCACTCAACTACAGAATTTTTGTTTTAACATACCACAAGTTTTCCATAAAACTCAATTAGGTACACTATTTATCTGTAAATTTTCTAAATAACAAATATTGAACATAAATCTTATACAATACTCAGTTTCCTTAGACTACAATAAACTTGAGCTTCAATGGGTATGGTTTTGTGACTTAGACCAGAAGTCAACAAACTTTTTCTGTAAATGCCAGAGAGTAAATATTTTTGTTATTTTCTGTTAACGACTACTCAACTCAGTTGTTTTAACATGAAAACAACCATAGACCCTAATAAATAAATGTGCATGGTTATGTTTGAATAAAACTTATTTCCAAAACAAGCAGTGGACCACAGTTTGCCAATCTATGTTTTAGACAGTGGAAATCGATTCCAAAATAAAAGTTTAAATCTGCTGTGAGAAACTGCACTAAGTAAGCTATATGTTGATGTCTAAGAATAAATTAATTATGGTTCTATTAAATTCAGATTTCTGGCTTTAAAATAACATTTTAAATCTATCAATCTCGGGCGCCTGGGTGGCTCAGTCGTTAAGCGTCTGCCTTTGGCTCAGGTCATGATCCTGGGGTCCTGGAATTGAGCCCCGCATCAGGCTCCCTGCTCCGCAGGAAGCCTGCTTCTCCCTCTCCCGCTCCCCGGCTTGTGTTCCCTCTCTCACTGTGTCTCTGTCAAATAAATAAATAAAATCTTTTAAAAAAAAATCTATCAATCTCAATATTGTAGCGTTTTGCTGAAAGAGGGATATTTTCCTTCAAATATGGGGCATTGTATTGTTGAGCTATCATTCTTTTCCTAATTTAATAAAGAACAAGTGGCAAAGTTCTACATGAAATGTTAATATATTCTAACTTTGATGTACACAAGTTTTGAGAGCTCCCATTATGTTCTTAAACATCACATTAAACAAAAAGAAAGATTCCTGCCACAAATTTTTATTTCACTAGCATGGGGATTTTTGTTTTAGACCACCTGGCATGTGTTTACTCTTCAAACTCCTCAATTTTTTTTAAAAAAAGTATGAAATAATGATATTTTGTTTCATGAACCATTTGGAAAGATTTCTTTGCGTTTGACTTCATTTATTAATCTATTTTTATCTAGGACTCTTTCCCTGAATCATTTTCCACTCTTATCCAAACAGCATGCTTTTATCCTGGAAGGTGGAAAAATATAACAGTACTTCAGTTCTCTAAGGCGCTCCCCTCCTGTGGGACCGATATCCTAAATTAAGAGCTTCCACTGAAAAGTGTCTAAGATTCTGTATCAAAGATAGGACAAGACACAGCGGTTAGTCCAAGAGAAGGGCAAGTGAGCAGTGTGGTAGTAAGTGGGTTAATAGGAAAAGTAGGGCACTGAGGATCATCTTTCAAAATAGAGCAATCTCATCACACTGACAGGTGGCATCAAAATTCTGACAATCGGACTGTTGTTGCCAATACTGCTGCTCTTCTCACTTCCTCAATTCTGCAGTCACCTGTGGCTCTACAGATGAGACAGATGTCAAACAGAAACTTACACTCTTCTTTTAAACCTACTCAAACTAACTTTTACAAATCAATTACCTTCCATGACAAAAGAAAAATAGTAATTTCTAATCATTTAAACTGGACCATTTACAATTTTTGTGAGCTCTCATTTAAGAAAACTGAAACACAGTATCACTTGTTACTCTAGAATATTATTCTTATGGATATTCAATAAGCAAACATACTAAGAAATTAAAATATATTTTCCATTAAATAGAGTACTTGAACATATTGACTAAGCTAATTATTAAAATTTGGTATATTTCTTTATTTTAGAAGATTGTTATGAATCATCTCTAATAAATAGGGACTTTCTGAGACTTGAGTATAAAGTTTCACATACTCAAGAAAATGTCAAATGCAGAAAATATTTTTAGAAAAAAATGCTAAATCAATTTGTTACTAATTTTACTTATATGGGAGAAATAAATCTTGTATTTGTCTGCTTTCCCTTCTCCAAACAAATCTGAATTGCCAAATGGAACTAAAATAATTATTTTGCATAGAAAAACAGCTATAGGGTGCCTGGGTGGCTCAGTCGTTAAGCGTCTGCCTTCGGCTCAGGTCATGATCCCAGGGTCCTGGGATCAAGTCCCACATCGAGCTCCCTGCTCAGCGGGAAGCCTGCTTCTCCCTCTCCCACTCCCCCTGCTTGTGTTCCTGCTCTTGCTGTCTCTCTCTCTGTCAAATAAATAAAATCTTTAAAAATAAATAAAAAATAAATAAAAAAAAGAAAAACAGCTATAAACATATTAATGTTTTAAATCACCACCTGGAAAAAGAACTTCATCACCAAAATTACTTTAAAAATGCAAAAGAAAAAAATTTATTCCTCCCCTATAATTATAGGAGGCTTATAACTATAGATACTAAATTACATTTTACTAAATTGACCTAAAGTATAAAATGATGGCAAAATATGTCCATTCTGCAATAAAATACACTTTCAAGTTGTTCAGTATAAAATCTTTTGTTTTTTAAACAGTTTATGTAATGTTAAAAATGAGATATAGTCTCATAACTAATGCCTTATATGGGAAAAGATAACTTTTACTAATTCTCCAATATCTGCCTCCTCATAAATAAGAAATATCAACATTAAAAAAGATGTTAAAGATTTAAAAATCAACACTGCTTAAAATTTCATAACTTAATAATATTGAGATTTCATTATATTCAATTTTCCAAAGGAGAGTTGCTATATTCTGTGAAATGAAAAATGTGATCGTTAAAGAAATGTCATTAAGTCAGGTCTGCATAAACACAGACAATATGCCATTAGCAGTTTCATAAACATTTAAAGCTTTACATAAAATCTATAGTATGTTACTAAATATATGATATCTGAATATCTAGAGAGAAGGACTGATTTCTAAAGTACAGGATGAACTAACTCACTATGAAAAGATCTAAATGTCCTTTTTTTTTTTTTCCATTTTCATAAGCCTAATCAGTCGGTAGACAGGATGCATAGATATTGTATAAAAGGGTTTCAGTGAGAAATTAGACATTTTTTGTCATGTGATATCTTTTTCATACAAAATTGAAAAATGACACCTAAATGATAAAACAGTAAGGTAAATTCATATCTTATTAAATATTAGTCCTAAAAAATGCCAAGCTAGCAAAAGGGCTCTGCTGCTGTGCTTCTTGTGTTTAGAGAAGAGGGGAAGTGCATATCAAAAACACATGGAACTAAATTTTCAAAATTACACATGCTTGGGCCACTTTTTTGGGTGGATGAGGCAGATAGTGATGGAAGAATGAAAACACACATGGACATAGGTATTTTGAAAAGCCCTTCCAGGTGAATATATACAACCTTCCATAACCCATCTCTTAGCTTATTGTATCATCCCACAACATTGAATTTATATTGATTATATATGTTATTCTTTGATTATATATGTTAGTCAATAATTTGGATGAAAATATAAAACCCTCTGGATCAGAGCTTTGGTGATGCCATACCCAGTCAGATACACCTTTGAGGAAGATTCACAAAAATGGGCACTTAAAATCTAAGTTGTGGAGAATTGTTACTGGAAGCCATATGAGAATGAGAAAAACAATCTAAGTTAAAATTAGACAGGTAGGTAAGGGGTCAAAATATGGATAGTTTACATATGGGTCAGAATTAATAAAGAGTGTGTAACAGACACTTTTCTGTGCACTTTGCATATGTATTAACTCATTTATTCCTCACAACATCTTTATGAGCTAGGTGTTCTAATTATCCCCATTTTACAGAGAAGAGTAGTACAGAGAGGTTAAGTCACTTGCCCAAAGCCATAAGCTATTAAGTGATGGGTCCAAAATTTGGACTGAGGCAATTTTTCCAACAAATCCACACTCTAAATCACAAAGGAGTTGTGGCATTTTATTTGTACTCAGCCTGGCCACTCTTCACAAGCCTGTTCTCAAGTACAGAAATAAGTTGGACACTTAAAAATATCTAGCCAATGAAACACTTGGAGAGTCAGCTAATGCCATAATCAAGAGTCAAATAATGTGGACTTGCTGAAAGATGGATTTCAACCTATAAGGTTAAAATTACTAGAATTAATGTGAAGTCCTGAGTTTAGGTGCCTAAAACATCTACTTCCAGCCATGATAAAGTAACAAGAACAAGATTAGCCCTCCTATCGTAACTAGAAAACTAGACAACTATTATTTTTCAGGTAGTGATGACTGTGAACCTTGAAAAAAAGGAATCAAATGAGCTAAGTCTTAGGATTGTCCAAGTTTTTTGCCTAGAAATACTCTTCAGAAGATTAAGAAGCACAGTAGTTGTGCTCAGCTGAAAGGACAGACATCAGATATTTTCAGCATCAGATAATGTGGAGGTTGCAGGGTTTTGCAGAAGAGAATACAGGGAAGGAGGAGCTTCACACGGAAGGAGCTCCAGCTACCTGCATAAAGGTCTTCTTGAGACTTCAGATGCATACTGACCTGTGCACCCACAGGGTAAGACTCTATGAGGCCATGTCAAGAATCTCAATCAGGAAACACAAAGTGAAAGACTACTGGTACACATAAGTAAATAAACTGCCTGCCAGTACAAAGGACAGCATACTTTAAAGAAATAACAGTAAATCCATATATGTATCCATGTAGCAGTCAAAAGATTCAGCAGCTAACCAGAAATAGCTACAATGTGAAGAAGCAGAAAAATGTAACACATAACCAGAAGAAAAATAAGACAATAGAAACAAGTTGCAAAATGAAAAAAAAAAAAAATGAATTTACTTGAAAAAGAAAAAAAAGACCCAATTATAAACAAATTCAAGGATTTTAAGAAAAAGATGGACATAATGAATAGTCAAATAGGGACCAAAAAAATCAAATAACCCCCTAAAACCAAAACCCACAATATTCAAAATGGAAAACTTACTGGAAGGGTTTAACAGTAGATTAGAAACTGCAGAAGGGACCACTACATTTAAAGTCATAGTAATAGAGCCCAAACTGAAAAAGGTGAAGGAAGAAAGGCTAAAATAAAAGAAGAAAGACACAGTGATCTGTGGGAGAATATCAAGCTATCTAGTATATGTAAATTGGAGTTCCAGACTTTTGAAGTGGGGCAGGAGAAAAATATTTGAATAAAAAAATGGCAGAAAAAAATTTCCTAATTTAATGAAAAACAAGTCCACAAATCCAAAAAGCTTAAAGAACACAAAGTAGGATAAAACATAAAGATAACTATAATTAGGCATATCACAATCAAATTGCTTAAAACAAATGATAAATAAAATCCCCTTAAAACTCTCTGAGAAGATGAGATATATTACACATACAGGAAAATAAGCATAAAAATAACTTATCAGAAACAATGTGAGCCACAAGTCAATAGAATAACATCATTAAAGTGATGAAAGACAATTAAGGGGGGAAAAGGCACTCTACAGTAAAAATATCTTTTAAAATGAGGATAAAATAGCAACTTTCAGAAGAAGGAAAGAGGGAGGGAGGGAAGGAAGGAAGGAAGAAAGAAAGAGGGGAAAGAGACAAAGAATAGAAAAAATAGAAAAAAGGAATATGGTAAATATATACTAAACATCAACATTTAGTTTAAATGTAAATTAGAACAACCTATAAATTAAAAGTTAGAGTGGATAAAGAAGAAGCACCCACTACATATTACCTAAAACACACTTGAAATATAAAGGCAAATTGGTTAAAATAAAAAGATGGAAAGAGCTGGAGTGGCTATAGTGATATCAGACAAAAGAAGCTTTAAGACAAGAAATACTAACAGGGATTTAAAAAAGGACATTTTATAATGATAAGGAGGACAATTTACCAAGAAGACATTAACAACACTAAATAACAACACTACATAAAAACAGAGCTTCCAATTTACATGACTGAAAAAAGTTAAAGTAGATGTAAATAAATGAAGAGATTTACCAGGTTAAGCTGGCAGACACAACACTGTTAATATTTCAATTCTTCCCAAATCGCTTTATGCATTTAACACAATCCTAATCAAACTCCTAATTGGTTAAGTTTTAGAAATTGGCAAGTTTATTTCATTTTATTTTAATTTTTAAAGTAATGACCAGCTTTAAAAAAAAAAAAAGACAAGACAAGAAAAAAAATGATAATGCTTTAACTACATTAACAAAGAAAAAAAAGAGAGAAGACTCAAAAACCAAAATGTGAAAATGGAAGAGAAAACAATACAACAGATGACAGATTACTATAAACAATTATATACTAACAAATCAGATAATTTAGGGAAAAAAAACAGATAATTCCTAAAAACACACAAGTTACCAAGATTGAATCATGGATCTTGAATCCAAAAAGGTAGGAAAATTTTTTAGACCAATAACAAAAATGAAAGTTGAATTGGGAACAAAAATCTCTCAGCACAGTAAAGCCCAAGACCACATGGTTTCATTGGTGAATTCTACCAAACATTAAAAAAAAATAATAATAATGACAATCGTTATCAAAATCTTACGTATAATGGAATAGAGGGCACGCATTCAAAATCCTTCCATGAGTCTAGTACTACCCTGATACCGAAGCAGGATAAAAACAATACAAGAACAAAAAAATCTAGTTTGTCCGATATTAAGTATTGCTACTCAGACTGACTTCCTTTTGACATCTATTTGCGTGACAAATGTTTCTCCACCCCCTCACTTAGCAAGTTTACTTTAAAATTTATATTGAAATTCAAAAGTCATTAAAAAGCCAACATAATTTTAAAAGCTAAAAAGAAATTTGGAGTACTAATCTATATATATTTTCTTTATTTCAAGACTTAACTACAAACCCAGTGTAATCAATAGAGTTACAATGCTGTAGGAACAGACAAATAGATCACTAAAACAGAGTCTGGCTGATAGACTCAACCTTATAAGATCAATTAATTTTCAACAACATTAAGGTGAATAAATAAGGAAAGGGAAGTCCACCAAATTCTGTTGGCCAACTTAATAGCCACAAGGGAAAAGAAAAATCGCTTTATGCTTATTATGCCAATAAACACATAAAAAGATGTCAAAATCCCTGATTATTAGGGAAATGCAAATTAAAGCTACAAGGAGAGACAAGTACACATATACTAGAATGTTAAAGTAAAGACTTGACAAAACAGGTATTTTA
Organism: Leptonychotes weddellii; assembly: GCF_054177405.1. NCBI lineage: Eukaryota > Metazoa > Chordata > Mammalia > Carnivora > Phocidae > Leptonychotes > Leptonychotes weddellii. The sequence continues at coordinate 111,448,109 of NC_138369.1, read as the reverse complement.
AGGATGTGGAGGAAGGGGATGGTCATATATTACTAGTGGGAGTGTGATATGCTACAACCACTTTGGAAAGCTGGCTGGCATTTTCTTAGCAAGTTAAACATATAGTTACTGTATGACCCAGCAATTCTACTAATCAGTATTTGCTAAGAGAAATGAAAACCTGCATTTTCAAAAAGATTTATATATGAACCTTCATATGAGGTTGATTCATAATAGCTTCAACCTGAAAATAATCAAAATGTTTATCATCAAGAAAATGGATGAGCAAACTCTAGTATGTTGGAAACAACAGCACACACTCAGCAACATTCAGAAACAAATTAATGATATATGTCACAAATGAATTTTAAAAAAATACCTTGCACAAAAGATGCCATACTCACAAAAATATATATGATTCCATTTATATGCAGTTCCAAGATTGACAAACACATAGTAATGGAATTTGGTAAGTAGTTTCTTGGAAGAAGTAGTGGTAGGATTAGCAAGAAAAGAGCATGAGAGAACTTTTTGGAGTGATGAAAATGTTTTACATCTTGTTCAGGGTGGTGGCTACACAATTGTTTATATTTGCCAAAGCTCAACACATTTTATGTTTAAAATGGGTATATTTTATCATATATAAATTGTATCTCAATAAAGTTGATTAAAAAATAAAATGGGATAGGGTAATCCTAGCTTTGCTTCATTCCATGTGAAAAAATTTCAGATGGCTTTGGTTGGTTACACATTCAATTTAGTCCAAACAGCTACTACCAAAATAATAATAATAATAATAATAATAATAATAATAAAAGAGACTTCTTACGTGTGAGGCTGTCTGTGTAGAAAGGCAGTAACCATAGGTTAAGAGTTAGTATTCCCAACTCTGGCAATATGACCAACTGTAATATTACATCCAGTTCTGCATACCATATATTAAGATGGCACTTTATGATGATGCTGCTCTTAATGAGGGCTCTCAGAAAGAATGTTTAAGGTAGCTAGAATTGCTTTTAGTCTGGGAAAGAGAAAACTTGGGATCTTGTAGCTGTCCTAAAATAGAAGGTTAATGTGGCAGAGACTGTTTGAGGCTACATTGATTTCCCCCTACTTCTTTATTAATTTATTAACAAGAAAAAAACCATTTTATTAAAATTTTATATTAACAGAATCTCAATTTCATTGGGTATGGCTATGTGCCCAGGTATAAAAATTCTTTTCTCAAACCCCATTTTAGCTAAGGCCAATGAGATATAAGCAAAAATTGGGAGGTAAGACTTTAAGGAAAGACCTTAAAAGGTCAGGCCAACTTCATGAACTTGTATCTTTCTCTCTCTACCCTCCAACTGGAGTACGGACGTGGGGCTTCTGTCACCAACATGAGATAAAGGCAGAGACTTCAGGTGTAGTATCTTTGAGACACTGAGTTTATACCGAGCCTTCTACCCAACTACTCATTTTGTGAGAAAAACAATTTGGACAAGTCTACTGTTTATGTTTTTGTTGTTGTTCTATGCAAGAAAACCACAAAACCTCAAAATGCTACTACGTAGATATGAAGAACGCATAGATGTATTTACTTTGACTTCAGAATAGTGTGAGTTATAGATACATAGGTATTTGGTTAATATAAGAAAGTATTTAATGGCCGAGCTTTACAGCAACCGAATGGCTTTCTAACAATCCTGTGCTGTGGCAGTTTGGCAGTCTCTGGAATATGTCAGCCATATTAAATGAGATTTGCCTATAAAGCAGTGGATAAGAAATGAGGTTAGCTAATTCCTAAGGGTTATTCCTTTAAACTCTAAGATAGTATGGCTGAGCTTTTTTTAGACTAATTGCATTTGCCTATTTCTTTGTTGTGACAGGAATTTGGGCTAAGGAAGTTAAACTATTTTACCTCGGTATGATAATATTTCTTCTAGAAACTATTAGGAAAGTAGAAGGAACATTTTTGTGGATGTAGTTTTCTAAAGGTTGCATAGAACTTCCAGGTATTACAGATTTTGAAAGATGAATGATAGCCATTTTAGTGACTATCAAATCATTTTCAAAGGAGTTATGTGGCACATAGAATGGTTTGTAAATAATATCATCTGTAATATTAGTTGATAGTCCCTTTAAAATTCTAAATTCAGCATTTTTGAAGTATTACAAACGAAAAGGAATTTTTAAGATAAAGCTAAATACAGAGAGAAATAAGAAATGAATTACTGCAAATGACTATACCTATTGTAATTTGAAATTTTGTTAATTTGTTAATCATTCTCTTGGGATACTGCATTCCATAGTTTTCAAACCACCCTTCACCCTATAACAGCAGTTATGGCCCAGTGATTCACATTTTTAATCGACAGTCTTATCAGACATTTCAGTGACTCTAAACATAGCAATATTATGACATTCAGGGCTAGAGAGCAAGGGTTCTATACTTGTTTACAGTTGAAAGCAAAGAGGTTCTCAAAAGCTGTCAGCCTTTTTCCTTTATGTTCTGAAAGCTGCCTGAACTTGTCAGTTTGCTTGCACTGCACTTTAATTGAAATAATGCAAGAAAAAAAGTTATTGCAGTGTCCAGTACCTTTACATTTCTTTGCAATAAGGTAGAGATGTCACAGGGCCACAGCATGTTGGAATCAGAAGAGTGTTTGAATATCATTAAGTTCAGTATCCCCATTTTATTTATTAAGAAAGCTGTAGAGGCCTTAGGACCTCTCAAAACCACACACATAGTCAGTAACAGAGCAGATCTAAAAATATTATGTGACACTTAGGGCCACTGGTCATCTTACTCTTAACAAGCAAAGAGAAAAAGCAATTTTTTATATAATCTCCTCTACATATTGTCAGTAATTGTAAATTCTAGTCATTTTTTAATCCTTAAAACAAAAGATTAGAAGCAGCAGTAGTTAATAACTTCAATTTTATATAGAATTTTATGATTCACAAATATGTTTCATAAAATAAGTTTCCAATATTTCATTTTCTTATATTGGGTGCTTTAGAAAGAAAAAAAAACATTCTATTAAAATTTTATACTTAAAATTATAGGTAAGAATAATGAAAGGTTTTTCCTACTATCTTTGCTCTCCTACTAACATAGTAATCAGATAAATGACTTCCCAGGAAAATGGATAGAATCACATAAAATATTTTTTTGTATTTGCTCAGGGTTAACAAGGAACGATGTCTGAATATTGGAATAATCATTCTTTTATCCTTTGTAGTCAGACTTACTTTTGTGCGGTGGCAACATGATCAGACAAGCAGCTCTCAGATGACATGTGACAATATCACATTCAATCTTAGCAAGCAGCTCCTCAATTTCACACTTGTGGTGGGCTGGATTAACCCAATTATTTTTTGGAGGTTAAGGGAAACTTTACATTTGCAGAATACCACCCTTCAGAGACCGGGAGGTAGAATTTTGTTATCTCAACAGAATCTTATGGAAGCAAAAGATCAGTTAGTCAGTTATTAAACTTTAGCAGACAATCGGAGGGTTTTGAAGGAAGTAGGTATGATTCCCTAAAAATGAATTCTGAGTTCTTCACTTTGATCCTCAGAAATGTGTGAAACTTGAGACTTTCATTTAGCACATCTGTCAGGTAAAATATGTCCAGTGTACCAGTTCCTGGCTCTTGGTTCTAGCACTGAATATATATATATATATATATACATATTCCTGTTATTGCTCTTCCAAAGTGTAAAAAGAACTAAACTGAAACGAGGTGGAGAATCAAGTTTGTAAAATGAAACCATTTTCATTACAGTAGATTTCAAATTTATCGGACACTTTACAAAATTATAATAACTTCCATTTACAATACATGAAAGCCTCGTCTTTAATGTTAAGCATATCTTTATCTTTCATATCTCTGGTTGTTTTATATTGTCCAATTTCAAATGTTTATCACACTCAGAAGAACATGCACTTTTTAAAAAAATTTTTTTTAATTTATTTGAGAGAGAGAGTGAGAGAGAGAGCAGAAGAGGGGGTAGGGTCCGAGGGAGAAGCAGACTCCCCCCCGAGCAGGGAGCCCAATGCGGGACTCGATCCCGGGACTCCAGGATCATGACCTGAGCCAAAGGCAGTCATTTAACCAACTGAGCCACCCAGGTGCCCCAAGAACATGCACTTTTAAACCTGTTTTTTGATTTCTGGAATGAGAAAGTACATGTTATTTCAACTGGATGGAATATGGAAAATGCATAAAATCTAGTTTTATATAAATTTACCAAACTATAAACTAGGTCATAGATGATTTAATCTTCATGAAAACAGAATAGGATTTAGAACCACAAGACTTCTGTTCTGACTCTGCCATTTACTAGAGGTGTAGTGTAAGGCAATATACAAGAACTGTGAATCAGGATCAGTTTCCTGTTCTGTAAAATGGGGATAATAATACTTTCTAAATGGGTTTTTGCAAAAATTAAACAAAGTAATGAAATCATATAATCTGTAAGAATGCCATGTCAATATTAATTTGTTATTACTATATAAAAACAAATGAATGCTGTAACTTGTCATTGCAAGTAGCCCAAAAATATACCGTTTCTCATGTGTTCTCAAGTAAAATCTAGATTAATTCCAGAAAACATTCACTGTAGAATTTTCAGATACACTTGCTTTATTTTTCTTCCTAAAAACAATGTGAATGATACGCAATCAAATATATCATCCATTCGATTGTCCCAGAAGGAATTTCTTAGTATTGAATGGAGTAGATCACATGAAAGGAGTGCTATACGATACATAATTCTCCTTTAGCAGTTTAAGAAAAAAGATTATGTCAGTGCACCGACAATAGCAGATTTTCCAGCAGAAATGTATATTCTCCATGTTACCAGAAGGAGTTACAAGGAATATGAGTCAAAAAGTTTAAAATTGTCAGTTTGATTTCTCTCCCCTCTAAGATATGTCTTTTTCCAAGCTGACTTGTTATATGACCTTTGAATGCACCCCCACACTCATTTTATTGTCATAAATACTTTAATTACAATTAAACAAATGTAAATTTATATTTTGCTCCAAACATAGGATACTATACCCATCTACCATTTTAAACCTGGTTCAAAAGAAGGTTTTCTTTTCCTTCACAAATGGAGATTAGGACTACATTAATTTAGAAGGAACTGGTGGGGCTACACATGCTGTGAGGACATCAAGCTTGGGTCTTAGCTACTGTATTCCAAAAATAATTTCCTTCACTACAGTCTGTGCCTTACTTGGCTCAGGGGAAATATCAAGAAAAATTGAGTAATTTAAACAAGAATCTAAAAGACTGTAGATAACTGGTGATGTCACCCCCAAATCTACAACCCAGGGAATTATACCACTAGGAGACTTCTGCTCAATTTCTCAGAACACGGAATCTGCTTCATTTCTCTAATCACCTTCCCTTTAGTTTCTTCTTTCCTTCCCTCACTATCACATTCTCTTCCTCTGATTTGCAATCTTCCCCACCAACCGCATTAAAATGGAACTAATCTTTTGGTTTTGTTTTATACATAGGGATAAAGACTTGTATTTCCTCATCTTAACAACAACAACAAAAAAAGAGATAAGTTAGGACTTTCATATTCTAAGAAGAAAAGGAAAGGGGAGAGAGAGAGTGAGAGGGAGAGTCAGAAAGAGAAACCGATAGAAATAGGGAGAGACAGAATCTTATTTCATAAAGGGAGAAAACCCACTTGACAGGTACGGCTTCTTTGTGGCCATGTACAGACTCAAGTTCTATTTTTGGTATTTTATTTTTAATATAAAGGTCAGCAAAAGGTCGGCACATATTAAGGAAAAGCCATATTATAAAATAAACACAGCAAACAGGTAGGAGAAAAAAAGGAAACAAAAACATGCACAGAAAAAAAGTACATAGAAAAATAAAGCTGGAAAAAAACAGTTATAATTTATATTACAGGAAAAATTCTACATCCATTTAAAAGACACGGTGTATATAAGAAAGGATACAGCAGAGCTCAAGAAAGAGCTCCTAGAAATTAGTGATATGACAACATAAACAAAAATTAAGTAGAAAGTTGAGAGACAAAGTTGAGGCATAGAACCAACACAACAAACAAAGAGATGAATAATAGGAAAGAAAATTGGAGGTCACAGAGGGAGTCAAATACCTGAAGAAATGTCAGAAAATGGGAGCAAAGGAAATGAGGGGAAGGATTTTTATCAAATAAACATTTAAGAACATTTCCTTAAACTGAAAGGCATGTGTATCCAGATTGAAAGTACCCACTGTGAAAAAATTGATGGGAAAAAAGATCCATTGTGCATTACCATATATATATTAAAAAGATCCTAAAAGTTTTCTGGGGTAAGACATGGCAAAACAGGCCATCCAATAAAAAGGACCAGGGATAATAGCATTGAACCTTTTAATAATCACATTGTAAACTAAAAAGTATTAGAAAATTCTGAAGAAAAAAAATATTTCTCACTTAAAATGTTATACCTAGTCAACATAACAGCCAAGTATGTGGTTGAATAAAGACATTTTCAAATATACAATGCCTCAACACGTCTACCTCCTACTCAACCTTTCTCAGAAACTACTGGAGAAGATTTTTCTCCAAAATGAAGAAGTAAACAAGGAGTAATAATTCATGGGATCCAGAAAAAAATGCAAAAGAAAAGCAAAGGAAATCATTAGGCTGTTTATAAAAAGAAAATGATAAAGGTAAAGAAAGTAAAACAGGGACATACTCCTAAAGGATATCTCTAGAATAAAGGAATGGAATTGAGAGATCATCTAACATATATATATGTATTTAAAGATCTCAGAGTAGGGTTCAAGAATTTGGGAAGGAATTTATGACAGAAACGTTAAAGACTAAAAATGTGAAACAAAGCAATTAAAGAGTCACACAAGAAATTAATGTCATTAGATTTTACCATATGGCCAAACTGTGAACAATGCTTTACATAGTTACAAAAATAAAAACACTAAATAGTAACTTATTTAAAAATTGAGAAATACTTACGCCATACACAAAAATTAACTCAAAATGGATTAAAAATTGTAATGTAAGACCTAAAACCATAAAACTCCTACAGGAAAATATAGACAGTAAGCTTCTTGACATCATTGTTGGCAAAGATTTTTTGAATTTGACACTAATAGCAAGAGAACAAAAGCAAAAATAAGTAAGTGGGACTACATCAAACTAAGAAGCTTCTGCCCAGCAAAGGAAACTATCAACAAAACGAAAAGGCAACCTACTGAATGGGAGAAAATATTTGCAAATCACATATATAATAATAGGCTAAAATCCAAAATATATAAAGAACTCATACAACTCAATAGCAAAACAAAAACAAAACTTAAAAATGGGCACAGTTATCTGAATGAATAAACCTCTTTCTAAAGAAGAAATACAACAGGTCCATGAAAAAAATGGTGAACATCACTAATCATTAGGGAAATGCAAATCAAAATCATAAGATATTACCTCACACCTGTTAGAATGACTATTATAAAAAAAAAAGACAAGAAATAAAAAGTGTCGGTGAGGATGTGGAGAAAAGGGAATGCTTACGCATTGTTAGAGGGAACATAAATTGGTGCACCCACTATGGAAAACTGTATGGAGGTTCTTCAAAAACTTTTAAAAAATTTTAAAAAATAGGACTACCATATGATCCAGTAATTCCACATCTGGGTATTTATCAAACAAACAAACAAACAAACAAAAACAAAAACCAAAACAAGAACAACAACAAAAAAAACAAAACTAACTCGAAAAGATATACGCACCCCATTTTCATTGCAGCATTATTTACAATAGCCAAGATATGGAAACAGCGTAAGTGTCCATGAAAAAATGAGTACAAACTGAGAAATTAAATAAAATGAGAAAATAGGGGGGCACCTGGATGGTTCAGTCAGTTAAGCATCTGTCTTCGGCTCAGTCATGACCCCAGGGTAGTGGGATAGAGCACCACATCGGGCTTTCTGCTCAGCGAGAGCCAGCTTCTCCCTCTCCCTGCTGCTCCCCCTGCTTGTGTTCCCTCTGTCTCTCTCTCTGTGTCAAATAAATAAAATCTTTAAAATAAATAAATAAATAAATAAAAATAAAATGAGAAGAAAGGAAGTGAAGGATGGAGTGTATTGAGTGTTAGTTATGCAAAGATGTCTAATCATGTCCTTTCTTTTATTTTATTTTATTATGTTATGTTAATCACCATACATTACATCATTAGTTTTTGCTGTAGTGTTCCATGATTCATTGTTTGCATATAACACCCAGTGCTCCATTCAATACATAAATAAATAATGAATAAATAAATAAATAGGCATCAATTCAACATTCACAAATAGTATAAATACAGTATTTGGATATACATTTGACCCTTGAACAATGTGGGGGTTAAGGACACCAACTCCCTGCAGTCAAAAATCTGCATATAACTTCTGACTCTTCAAAACTTAACTACTAATAGCCTACTGTTGACCAGAAGCCCTACTGATAATATAAACAATGAACACATATTTTGTATTGTTATATATTGTCATATGTATTATACACTGTATTCTTTCAATAAAGTAAGGTAGAGAAAAGAAAATATTATTAAGAAAATCATAAGGAAGAGAAAATGCACTTACACTACTGGACAGTATTTATCAAAAAAATCCACGTATAAGTGGGCCCATGCAGTTGGAACCCATGTTGTTGTAGGGTCAATTGTAGAATTAAGGACAAATGACATAGTTAAAATAATTTAAGGTGGTTCCTTTTAGAGAGTGGGCCAAGGGTTCAGAAGAAGTGGAATTGCTTACTTTTTTTTTTTCTTCCTCTCTCCCTTCCTCCCTCCCTTCCTCTTTTTCTTTTCCTTTTTTCTCTTTAGTTTTTCCTTTATTTCTGCTCTTAGGTTTTATACTTCTAAACTACATATACCTATTAATTCAATGAAAAAACTAAATCAAAAGGTAAGTCCATACAACATTTAACTTAATGATATATCTGTATTTCATATAATTTACTGTTTAATTTTTCAAAGATTTCTGTGTTCTATCATTTCACCGAAATCATACAAAAGGTAATAGAAGATTGTTATTACTCATGTATCAAGCATTGGTGACTTTTTTCAGTGTTAAGATACTGAACATAAGGTGCATGGTATGCACAAATAAATATTTGTTGACTCAATCAAAATGAATTAATAGTGTCATTATTTCTACCTCCATTAGATAGTTAGAATATGGAAGGCATAAACTGAATTTTAGTTATTATTACTCAATATTTTTTACCAAGTTACACTTAGCACCATGGAGTGGTTTGTTGTTGTTATCATTGTTTTAATTAAACTGGATAATTGTGGCATGTTTTTCTGAGATAGTCTTTGAAAAGTCATTAATTCAAGTGGCTATTTGCCCTTGGCAAAAAAGCTTGTAATGCTCCCCCAAGGTGATTAGATTGGGGAGGGTCATTTTAGTAAGCTGGATAATTGTTAACTAATTATTTTAAGTGATGATTCTGTATTGGCAAGAATTGAATATTTAAGGGTAATGAGTTTAACTGATAATAGGAGATTGCTACTTTGGAGATTATACAATAAGTGCTGGTATCCATTTACTGCATGCAATAAACACTGGTAGAAAGGAATTACATCTGCATTTTCAATATGCTAAAAAAAGATTGCTTCCTTCAATGAGAAGTGTTGAAACAGCATTTAGAACACTAGAGAAGACCCTGTGTATCATTATTTTCCAGCTCTATTGGTTGTCACTTTAATAGACCTTTGCCTTCCTCATGGCACTTGATAGCTGATGGGACTCATCCACTCCCAGGATCAGTCATCCCAAAGGCGTGGTTCTATACATTTTAAAATTATTGTGCCAAACTCTGGAGAATAAGCATGTTTTGTGTTGTGCTCAAATTTTTACTTTTCCCTTGAAGGATTTTTCCCTTGTTGGATTTAGGGTAATGGCTATCAGCAATAAAAAAGTATGTTTGTTGGATTATCACTTTGCCTTATCTGTGAACTATTACTTCACTGTGTTGGAGCCATGCAAAAGTAGGATAGCAGAATATAGCACAGAGGAAAATTGAGTCTACCTCCCACCTTTGGAAAACTTCTACAATTAAGTTATATCTTAATTCACAACAGAGAGAATAATACTCCCTCAGTTTCATAGGTTCAATAGCTCAAGCTCTTAGTCTCCTATTTGGGGTTGTCTTCTTTAGTTTTAATAGGACATTTTATCTTGTTGACTTCCAAAAAAATAAAAATGAACTAACCTCCTAATGCAGTGATTTAATCAGATTCTCTAAGGCAGTAATCATTTCTGTAAAAAATAATGGGAAATCCAAAATGCTACTTAATTACATAAAAACATAAATTGGATATTCTGAGTCAAGGTAATAAAGTTAAATAAAGAAGAAGAAAATGATTGCACATTAAACCTAGGAAAACAAACAAAACCCCAAAAAACAACTGTATGTATGTGTATGTATCCAAAAAGGGAGACAGAGACCAGGTCCACAAGTAGGAATCTTACAATAGACAAAATCAATAATCCATTTCTTCTACTGGTTGGTTCTAAGAACTTTAAGAAAACTAATTATTTTAAATTTACCTCACTTGAGAATTTTGTGGTTTTCACACCATGGCACGCCTTTCAATTCTTAAAGCTCTTTTTTCTTCTGATAATACCACAAACCAAGCCCCCTCTGCCTACCCAGGGCCATTTTGCACTTCGGTGCACTCCCCACTTTTGCCAGGCTCTGCTCTGTGTTGTAGAAGGACACAGCCTTGCTAGCCGCATTTTCCAGGATTACATGTCAGTTGGTTTTTGGCTCTAATGGTCTTCTGCTATTGCTTACCTCTTAGTTTCCTCACCATACCCCACTTGGCTTTTGAGCTGTGCTGACCTCTATAAAACTGTCCTTATAGGCCCTTTCCTTAAAATACTTGAAGTTGATCCTCCCCACCCCCAAAATCAGACCTTGATTGACACGGCAGTTGTTAACACAGTTGTCCACTTTTTAATGTTTATGTTACTTTACTTTTGCCAGAACCTTGGGTTAGGCTCAGAACTGGGTGTTTGTTGTAAATACCGTACAACAAATTTGTTAGCATGAATAATGGCATATTTGTAAGGTGGCTGCTGACCAATAGCATTAGAATTCACATCAAAAAATGGCATCCAATAATGCAAAGGGAAAAATCTGTGGGACAAATTTTTTCTTTTTTTTTAAGATTGTATTTATATGAGTGGGGTAAGCACAGAGTGGGGGGGTTAGCACAGAGGGAGAGGTAGAGGGAGAAACAGACACCCTGCTGGGCAGAGAGCCCAACATGGGGCTCAATCCCAGGACCCTGAGATCATGACCAGAGTCGAAAGCAGACACCCAATCGACTGAGCCACCCAGGCACCCTGACAATTTTTTCTTTTAAGAAAGAAATAATTTTATTTTTAATTATAACCTCCAACATATCTATAATTATGGAATTCCAACATAAATATAAGGAATGATCCTTCTCTTTAGCAGAGAATAAAAAAAATGTAGTAAGAATGTTGACAGAAATTTAAGCCAGATTTTCCTAAGAAAAATCCCTTTCTCTAATAATGTCTTAGTTGTCCATGATCAATGTAACCAATTTAAGATGAGTCAAGCCTAAATAATACAGCAGCATAGCCTGTCACTTTCTCTCAATTGATCTTTGTGACCTAATTCCTTACTGGAGGTTACTTTTCTCATTTTTCAAAGAGTAAGGAGAAAATGGATTCCATGCAGATGGAATGTCTATTAAAGCAAGCCAAGTGGAATAAAAAAATAGTGAGGAGAGGATATAAAAATGCATAAGGGATTATTTTTCACTTTAAGAAAAGAAGAATCCATCACTCATTGAGAGTGAAGGGAGATGACTGGGAAGGCAGCATAGTCTGAAAATAGGGTAAGCAAAGGGATTGCAGTGAACACAAGGGATCTGAGCTATGGGATAGTTCCGTTTCCCCAGGGGAGCCCCACTCTTTTACATTCTGACCTGAGAAAGAAAGAATGACAATAGGAGTACTACTAAGAACGGGTTCACAGCTCTTCCACATGTCACTAGACCATTTCAGCTGCAGGGGCCTCCTTAGAAATGAAGTTAGTGGTTGCAAAAACATGCCTGACGGAAAAGTTACACCTGTCACAGGTCTTCATCTTGCATCACCACAAGTTCTTTTTCTTCAAATTCATCTCCGTGACCCTACCCTCTCCTCACCTTCCTTTCGGCATTGACTCTGCTGTTCGGTTTGTATCACCATGACAGCAATTATAACTGCCGGAGAACCTCTTGTGGCTCCTGATGTTTCTATCTTCAATGTGAGTGAAATGATATTTTCTTACTTTAGGGCAGAGGACTATGTAAGTCATTGACATTTCTTACAATTCTAGTAGCCATTTTTCTAAGGATTTGTGTCACATCAAGGGTCTTAAGGACTTTGTTCTTTTCTCTGTTTTATAGCCCACAACTTCCCCCACCAATTTAGTGCAGAGATGAGAAACCACTTGATAAATATCATTTAGGATCTTCTCTATTAGTGTCCAACGTCCTCTATCAAAATGACCTTATAACCCTATTAAAACTATTTTCTTTTTTTTCTTTTTTGCTATCCAAATATGGAGGTCTCACTCCACTCCAGTCAGGCTGCTCTTAATGTGCTCAGAAATCTCATGATCTCCCTACTTCTGCTTATAATTCCCATCACAGAATAATCTTTTTATTATCTTCCTACCCAGTTGTCACATTGTTGTTCAAATTTCACTTGCCACATTAGGTAACACTTCTAGTAACTATTGTACTCATCCAAATTTAACTGTTAATTGTTCTCTATTCCATTTCGGGTAATAACCACAGTAAGAGCTAACATTTTCTGAACCCAGACTGGGATTCAACACGCTTTAAGAAAACATTGCATTAAAGCTTTATTTATATTAAATCCGTCCAGGCACCTTCTGGAGTGGATGTTACTGTTGTTTATTATTACTGCTTTACAGGTGAGAAAACCCAGGACTACTCTGTTTAAATAAGATTCCTAATGTCATAGTAAGTAGCAAAACTGGATTAGAGTCTTTGGCTTCTGAAGTCTAAGCCAGAACTCTTAATGTGATACAATCTCACTTGACACTTTAATCAACCTGAAAAATCAGTAAAGGTAGTTATAGTGACATTATATTTTTCCTTTGTCTTCCATAGTGCCTACAATATTCCTCCTCGTGTATTTGCTGGTTGATGGCCTGAATTGGCATCTCATTTTACAATTAACATTTTGGGGTACCTGGTTGGCTTAGTCGATTAAGCATTTGCCTTCAGCTCAGGTCATGATGTCAGAGTCCTGGAATTGAGCCCTGATCAGGCTCCCTGTGCAGTGGGGACTTTACTTCTCCCTTCCCTCTGCCCCTCCCCCCACTTGTGCATGCATGTGTGCTCTCTCTCTCAAATAAATAATTTTTTTTTAAAAAAAGAACAGTTAACATTCTATTATGCTTTAGAAGTTAGTTATGCCCAAAAGTATTATATGAAAAGTTTAAATAAATCAAGTCAATTGAAAAAAAAAGTAAACCAGTTTTCTGTTTTTAAAACTCAAGTTTTAAGTTAGAGTATTGAAAAAATATATATGTGATAGAATTGTTCCTGAATAGGAATTGTCAACATTTTTTAGGTGTCAACAACTCTTTAATTTAACTAGATCCTGAAATAAATATTTTCTTCCCCCATTCACTGAATATTACTAATATTAAGATTTTATCTCTTCCTACTATCAGTTGTAAGTTTATAAATTAATTTTGTTCATGCATTTAATTTTTCACCTCAATTTTGGACAATCTTCAGTAATTTCAGATTATCCTTTAGTTTGTTAAACAGTAAGGATTTCTACATAATTTTAATTTAAGACTGGGTTGGATTACACCACCGATCCTTTCCTACATCAAAGTATCAGTCGTTATGAAGATGTCATTGATAAGATACAGTACTGTTTCTCCTTTTGTTGAACTTTTTTTTTTTTTAATGACTTATTAGACTTGTAACAAACCAGTGGAAATGGAGGCTGCCAAAGGAAGAAGGGACATGGGTCTAGAATGAGCTGCAATTGTGAACAAGGATATAAGAGTAAAATACCTCTCCTAATTTTAATTCTAGAAGCAATATATAGGTATGTAAACAACCAATGTTTTACATGTATGATGTCAACTTTCCAGCTGTTGGGCAATTCCAAGTGACAGAATTTCCATATGATTCTTGGTTATCATGAAGGCACATCTTGGGTAATTTTAGTTTTCATTTGACTGTTTCATAGACACAGAAGTTATTTTTGTATACTAACCAGTTTGACAAAATATGTTGAGTGAAAAACCTGCTATATTTGAAAACTAGATTCAGGGGAATTAGATAAGATGTTTCAAAATAAGTGGTTGCTAGATTTCAAATCTTTTTCTTTCAAGCCAGCTTGCATATCAACAAAACCTAAATTTTCTTGGAAATATTTTAAATTTCTGTGACACTGAAAATAATAGAACAACAATTGGCTGAAAAGCAAGAAACCAGTTCTATTACTTGGTAGCCTTGTGACTTTGAGTAAATCACTTGGAATTGACATGCCTCAGTCTTCTCGACTCTTGAAATTCTTTAAAGTAATAGCAATATATGGTAAGGTATTTACATAGAAAACTAAGCTGTTTTATCTTTACATTTTTAAGGACTTTTGAGTAATTTGGGGATCATGGAATACCCAAAGCATGGAGTGAATATATACTGAATGTATATATATTTTTTTCAAATTTTCTAAAATTAAAAAGAAAAAGCATAGGATCAGATAATATAATCCAGAAATAAAATATGTCAATATTAAAAATGAATAACAGTACAAAACCAAACATACATTCACGCACATAAACATACAGTATCTTAAAAGAAAATAACAGAAACTCCATGGCATCATCCTTTTGAGTTAGTGTGAATGGCCTTTCTGAGTTCATTGATTTCAAAAAAAGAATAAAACAATAGCTGGAGAAATAATGACTATCTGCTGAAGTTCAAGCATGCCAGGAATAAGTGGCAGGCTTAACACTCAGTTATCTGTGAGAGCTCATATTGGACTAAAACTTCTCTTTGTCTTTTTGTTCTCTAACATACTTATACACACACAAATGAAATCCAGCAAAACTCTGACAATGATAAAACATTTTCTTTTGATTCTTTCTATCATGCCTTCATGTCCCTTCTTTTAAGCTGCTGCTCAATTTTCTCTGTTCCATCTTAGTCCAAAGACAAATCTTGAGCTTCACACTCCTTTGTTGAAATGCACTGTGGTTTTGGTTGTTTTATGTTTCACATTGTTTTAACAATGATATTCTTCCCTTGTACCTAAAAATCCAAACATGCGGGCTGTTACCACTTCAAAGTCTCAGTAAAGAAATATGATGTTTTTAGGATACTGTATCATTGCCTTTAATGCAAAATTATATGAATAAGTGAAAACATCTATTAAACATTTCAATCCTCTCTGAAAAAAAAAAAATGCACTGTGTTAAGGTATCATTCACTGATACTTCTGTGTATTTGCTTCTCTTTAAACTCTGAATGTCCTATGAAAGGACAGTACTTTATATACTATAACTGGCAGAAAAAAAAAATATTGGGAAACTTTATATAGCTCAAGTAACAAGGTAAGAACCTTGAAGTAATGCCTTAAACCTATCTTAACTCTTGACTAAATTTTCTGAAATCAGAATTTTGGGGGTAGTGAAGGTGAGGACTCAGGAGATTGTACATCAGGATCCCTTTGTGTGACAAAGAATCTGACTCCATTTTTTGATGTCTGGCTGCTGACAGCTTTTAAGCCTTCCCTGCCCCTCTTTCCCATGGCCCCACATAAGGGCAAGTGGATAAGAAAGCCCAGGTGCTCTCTCCTTTGGTGCTAGAAGTCCAAACCACATACAGGACACCTCAGTCTGGTTCTATCCCCAAATCACCATAAAAAAGCCAAGCCAGTCTCCTTTCCTTGCCCTGCAAGCCATTTTAGCTTTGCTTTCAAGCTACCTGCTCTCCATAGAAA
Source organism: Leptonychotes weddellii (assembly GCF_054177405.1). Taxonomy (NCBI): domain Eukaryota; kingdom Metazoa; phylum Chordata; class Mammalia; order Carnivora; family Phocidae; genus Leptonychotes; species Leptonychotes weddellii. The sequence goes on along the minus strand of NC_138369.1, from coordinate 111,432,066 downwards.
GGCTCACATGAGTAATAAACCTCTTAACACCCTCTTGGTGCATGCACGGCATTATGAGTCTTGACCTCCAAACCAAATTTTGCCTACAGGGTCCATCTTGTTACAGTGGAGTGTCCACCACACCTTGCTAGCTCTGATAAACTTGATGGAGTGTTAGCGGAATACCTTGTTTATTCTATGATACAGTATCCTTAAGATCAGGTAAACACATTCTCCTCCCCAGAGTAGTTGACTGGGAATTTCCTGGAGAAACTCCAATTGTTACTTCCCTTCCCCACCTCTCCATTTAGCATGTTGCCATCATTCTCCGATTTGACTGTTTAAATAACTTGTACAGCTCCATTAATACTCTATAGATACCCCAACCCTTACTGTGACATCTCTAGCTCTGCATATATGAGAATTCACCAGCATTTCAGTCAGTCCAATGTGGGGAAACCTAATGAGGTTCATGTTTTCTATATACTCCTTCCTCGTGCCTTCTAGTCAACTTCTTTTGCTGCCCAAAGTAAAAGATTAAAATTTTCATTTATTCAACATTTTTAATCTATAGTACTAATTATATATGACAAAAGTATTTATAGATGGAAAATACCTGTTTGGATGTATGTATATAAAAACATAATTATTCATGTATAAACTGCACTTCTGATTTTTCACTGTATATAAGAGCATATACACACCCGATCCACTAGTTTATATGGTTATGAATATTTATTATTTCACTGACAAAAAGGATACTATTTTCAAACAACATAAAGATACCATAGATAGCATTAATAAAATGAATGGAGCTTTGCCAAATAGAATCTAACACTTATTACATTTCACCTATGTGGCCTTGAAAAGTAAGGTTCACTGAAGTCATTATATGAGGCAAGCTGTACAATTTACAGGTTTGTAGCACATTTACTGAACATATTAAATCACACTCCAAATGATGTGTAATTCACATTTTATTGTTTCAAAGCTGTTTTCTCCTCAGGAAAACTATTTATATGCTAAGTTAGTTATTCTAAGGTCATCTCTTTCTGTTTTTAATAATAATAATAATAAAAGAGTTCCAGGGCTGCTTGTATGGATGTGAAAGTACCCATTTTGAGAAAAAGGAAGGATTGGAGTCATAGCAGAGATAATTTTACTTACAATTTACAGTTAACTTTATTTTAGGATTTTAGAATTTCAATAAAAGGTAAGTTCTTTTTGAAAATTTGTTGTGTGTTTTTTCCCCCCAGAGGTCACAGAGTTAACAAGAGGGATAAAAAGTTACAGGAAAGAGTCTACTCTAATCCGAGGCTCACCCACACAGATGTTTCAAATGGAGAGACTCTCCTCCCCAGGAGAAATCCCTATTATCATCTTCATCTTCCCACCCCTCTCTTTTCCCGTTTCTCAATACCAATTGTCACCTGAAACCTAAGCAGGACAAAAAGAGACCCACGAGATAGGTATAATGCACAAAGGAAGATGTGGTAGCATCAATGTCCTGATTCTAGAATCTGTCACCCCAATTTCTGCCAATGACACCTCTGGAATTACCACTCAGACTGTGTCCTTTGGAACATGTTGCTCATCAGAGTTTCAAAGGTCAGTTCAGGTGAATTCTCAACTCATCATGCAAACAATCAGAAAGAACCAGTAGGAAAAGAGCCCCTGCTCAACCTCCATCTGGGATTTTCCCCTTAGAGACAGATAGCTGCTACCCTCACCCAAGGTAGGATTTAATTAAATGGGGACTTAATTTTCATTGCTTTATAAGAATAGTGTGTTGGGAACAGAAACATAACTTCAATTGACTTACTGATTCATCTTGCCTAATATTTTAATAAATGAGGAAGCAAAATAAATAGAGAACGGGGGTAGTAAAGAAAAAGAAAAAAAATAAGAAAGTAAACAAGCCTACTAAAGTAAGGGGGAAAGGTATTACTGAGAATATTCTTTTCTGAATGAAAGACTTTATTAAGAATTAATAAGGCTAGGGGCGCCTGGGTGGCTCACTTAGTTGTGTCTAACTCTTGATTTTAGCTCAGGTCATGATCTCAGAGTTGTGGGATCCAGGGAATCTGCTGGAGATTCTCTCTCCCTCTCCCTCTGCCTCTCCCCCCACTCTCTCTCTCTCTCTCTCTAATAAATAATCTTTAAAAAAAATAATTGATAAGACTACCTTTTTTTTTTCTTTTTCTTTTTTCCAATCAAGCATTGGATTTGTAACCAGAAAGTGTGAGAAAACTATAAGGATTACTTAAATGCTTCCTGGGAAGTCACATATATGGAAAAAGGCCCAGAAATTAATGATAGTGATAAGTCTTCCTGAGAGGAGAGTAGGGGTGATCCATCTTTCCTTACATTCAGTATGTGGCTGTGCCAGACATTGCACCATGCAGGAAGAATACAAAGAGGAAAAATAAAATTAAATCCATGTCCTCTAATGCCTAGGAAGTTAAGCTAAGGGTTCCTCTTCCACTGGGCCCACTCAACATGCTAAACAGCCCCTAATCTGAAAGGAAAACTGATGAGTGGGTAAGAAGTTCCCTAATTTCAGGACTCAACAGATTCTTGACATAGTTGAAAACAGAGGGGTGTACTGCTCTTCTGGTGCCAACAGAGTGGGGATTTGGCTCTCTATGCTTCCTGCCCCAATAGGGAAATAATAAACCCCTGTCTCCCTACATTTTCTTTGGTTCACATTCCCTCATACATCATAAACATACTCAAAAAGTAAGAATAAAACAGAAAATAGAGCAATTGGTGTTTGTTCTCTCAAATAAAGAGCCCAATTTCATAAAATGCAAAGGCTTCTCTGCATAGAAGCCTTTAGTGACTTGCCATAGCTCTTAGGATGAGGACAGCATGGCTTCCTAACATATAAGCCACTTACCTCTTGATCACAGCTTATTCCTCTTTTCTCTTTTAGCACACTCCAGTCTCGGAGGCTCCTTTGATTCTGTGTTTTTTACTATACTACCTCCTGCCCCAGGGCCTTGGTACATGTTCTTCCCCCACCCAGCAGGACTCACTATTTCTTATTCACATAGTCACTTCTAAGTATCTTTCAAATCTAGGCCTATTCTTTCCCTGGGTCTCCCACCATGGGCTCTGACTGCATGAGCAGATGTTTTGCAGCTCTTGCCCAGTAGATTGATTTGTGTGATTAGGATTCTCTCTAGGACTCTTACTAAGGATGTGGGCCATGTTCGCTTTTAATCATCTCTATAACTCCAGAGTACAATATGATTGGCATAAAGAGTCTCTCTCTCTCTCTCTCGTTTTTATAACTTTGTGTCCTTCTATGTATATGCAGAGGAAAAATATATGTAAACATTAAAAGTATCTCTTTAGTAAGATTAAAAGTGATGCCTTATTTTTGCTTTGTTTCCCAAATGTTATAAAGAAGTATTCTGCAATAGTACCAAAAAAGTTAGAAACAAAAAAGAAATGAAGGCTGCAATGAGTTGAATTCCCTCCCTTAAAAAAAACAGGACAGGTTCACGTCCTAACCTCCAATATCTCTGAATGTGACCTTATTTGGAAATATGGTCTCTGCAGATACAATTGAAATGTAAGTTGAAGCTACACTAGAGTGGTGTGGGTCCTTAATCCAGGCACACACACAAAGCAGACAGCCATGTAGGATGTAGGCAAAAACTGAAGTAATGCTGTTGAAAGCAAAGGAATAAAAATACTGCCAGCAACCACCAGAAGTTAGACAAATGCAAGGGAGGATCCTCCCCTGGAGCATTCAGAGGGAGCATAGCCCCACTGATGCCTTGATTTTAAACTTCTAGATACCAAAGCCATGGGAGAATAAATTTATGCTGTCTTAAGTCACCCAGTTTGTGGTACTTTGTTACAGCAGCCCTGGGAAATTAACACAAAGGTCTATGATAATCCTCTACAAACATCCTTCTTTATATTAGGAACACTGCCGAGGGGCGCCTGCATGGCTTATTTGGTTGAGTGTCCAACTCTTGATTTCCGCTCAGGTCATGATCTCAGGGTCCTCAGATCAAATCCTACATTGGGCTCCCAGCTCAGGGCAGAGTCGCTTGTCCCTCTTCCTCTGCTACTCCCCCGGCCCCACTCTCTTTCTCTCTCTGAAATAAATAAAATCTTAAAAACAAAACAAAAAAGAAACATTGCTGAGTAAGGAAATGGATTTTGAATATAGAACTGAGCCTTTTGAAATCTGCACTGGTCTCTGAAAGCTGTCAAGTCTTGCTGTGCTTTTTCTGTGTGTTACCTAAACACATGTCACCTCTTTAAAGAAATCTCGACATAAAGCCATGATCAAGCAAGCACATGGACTAAAATATTTGTTGTTGTTGTTATTGTATGTATGTGTAGATAACAGTGCTGACTTTTTTTCCTTCCCCTTCTGAACACAACTGTGTGATATACTATAGCCTTGTTAAAAAAAAAAAAAAAAGTGGATTCTAGCGCTGTTTCCCTCCACTGTGCTCCGGGTATAACATGAAGCCCAAGGAGGTAGACCTACTACATTTGGTTTTAAATACTCCACTTAAGTGCATTGTCAATAGTCAATTTACATAGCATCAATTCTGGTTCTAAAATACAAAGCATAAACTTGCTTTACCAGCTAGTAGATCGTGGACTAGCCAATTAGAAAGAGATGAGACAATCGGAGGTCTATTTGGCTGAACTCCTCACTTGACAAAAGGGAGAGATGTCAGCAGTAACAGTTGAAAGCTGAAAATTAATGCTGAGGGAAGCTTAACAAGGCCTGAGTCACCAGCCTCCCTCCAGGTTCCCAGAGCTGCTGTTGGAAGACAGCCCAGGACAAGAGCAGCACAGACTGTGGAGTCAGAAGCTGCTTGATGTGAGCAAAGGACGGGCCTTTTGTGCGCCTTATTTTCCTCCTCTATAAAATTTCAACAAATTACACCTGGGTTAACAGTAATACTTGCCTAGAAAGACTAAATTTGTATAAAGGCCCAACACAGTTTCTGATAGTGAGTAGATGCTCAATAAATGGTAACTGTTATTGTTACTGTTTTTATTTTGTTTTGCAAGGGGGTTGCTCACCTTATAAAAAAGATGTTTTGCTTCTTGGCATAGGGGAGCCTGCCTTCTGCTTCTAACAGACTTTTAACGTGAACAAGACATTTAACCCTCGGGGCCTCAGTTTCTTCGTCTGTGAAATGAGAGACTTGAAGTTCTTGAGAGCCCGCACAGTGTATGATTTTTAACCACAGCACACAGGAACTGAAAAATGCTGGTTTTCTTTCTGTCATTCTGTCTTGGAATCATTGAGCCATCTTGACAGATTTTTTAAAACACTCACATATATAACAAATAAAATGCTCATTCCACTAGAACGGTTAAAGAAAACCCCTAGCTTTCACTAGGCATCTTTTGTGAGGTGAATATGCATTTGGATTGAAATGAAAGAAAGGAAATCCCATTCTCTATGGTGGGGTGAGGGTGAAGAGTTTTAGGGTGCTGACACTGGGGGAGATGGGCAGAAGAGACAGCATATGGAATACATATGATCCTATTAGGTAAAATAATACATACATACATATTTTTGTTTGGGCATAACTACATATATTTATATATATTGTAAGTGTATTATAAAGATACGTAAAAGAGGGCCATTCAGGTAACAGCAAGGGTATCTCACTGTGGTAAAATTGCAAAGGCCTTAACTTTCTTCCTCATATTTTTATATACTGTGTGAATATTTATAACAGATAATTACATATTCAGAAAAAATGTACTACGTTTACATCTTTAAGAAAAAGATGTACATATTATACTCGAATTTGAAAAAAGGGCAGCTTAATTTTTCATTCTACTGCAGCTGATGTATACTTTCTCATGAATCTCCTTTGTCCCTGAAATAACTGGAAGAACAAATTTTCTAATTAAAGAAATTTCAATCCATTACCTTTATGTCATTTTAGGGAGGGTAAATTTTTAAAGATGGTGTTTGGTTCAATGAGAAGCTTTCTATTGTCCTTGTAGGAAAGTGGATCTAGTATCCATATGCAGATCATGTGGGGGTCTTCTGGCATTTTGCAAGCCTCAACAGCAATTTCCCTTGTGTCAGCTGGTTATTAAATGTCCTGTTGGCAACTGCTATGGAAGTCATTGGCTGCCAAGAATTTATATAAACTCTTTTCCAGCTCTACTCTGAAGCTCATATTCATTTAAGAATTGATCTCACTCCTGTTCTAATAATGTAAATTCCCTAGCTCTTGGTCACACGGCTTAGTGACTACCCATCCAAGGTTCTCTGTTACAGTGCTATAGGTTCACATGGTGTCCTGAGCCAGGTCAATAAATTTGAAAATTTCACATTTCACATCTCCCGTGGGTTCCATTCCATGATGCATAAATGGTGAGGAAGATTTCTCAGTGCCACAGTGGGACTTCACTTTGCCAAACAAGGCACACTGCTATTTCACCTCCACTGTGATCACCATGTGGGATAGAGTTGGAAATCACCTGCCAGGTGATTTATTTTTAGACTCCAGAAGACCAAAAACACCATTCTAGAATATGCTCTCACTTTCACTCTCTCCTTCTTAGAAGGACCAGAAAGGTCCTTTCTGACTATAAGAAACTTCCCTACATGATATACTCATTCTCCAAGAAGAGGCATTGGATACTCTGTTTCCTGTGTCCAATATGGTATGAAGGGAATTGGAAGAGAAACTGACCTCAAAAGGAAGATACATCAGAAGATATTTTTAAAATATTATCCCTTTCATACTTTTCTTTAAGTATTATTTAATTGAACAAACATTCACTGACTACTTCCTAAGGGTCAGCTATGATATTAAGTAGCTATAGTATTAAATCATAATTCAGTGTAATATGGAAGAATAGAATATATGAAATAATTGGTACTTTAGGAAAGTTACTTGATGTACCTGAGCTTCAGTATTATTTTGTTTGTTTTGGGTTTGTTGTTTGTTTTTGTTTTGTTTTGTTGCTAAACAGTGACAATATTATCTGACTTAACTAGTTTAAACTGGCTGCATAATGTGCTGAACACAGGCATAGACTTTAAATTCAAAACAAGGGCGCCTGGGTGGCTCAGTCGTTAAGCGTCTGTCTTCGGCTCAGGTCATGATCGCAGGGTCCTGGGATCGAGCCCCGCATTGGGCTCCCTGCTCAGTGGGAGGCCTGCTTCTCCCTCTCTCACTCCCCCTGCTTGTGCTCCCTCTCTCGCTGTGTCTCTCTCTGTCAAATAAATAAATAAAATCTTTAAAAAATAAAATAAATAAAATAAAATAAATTCAAAACAATTCAATCTCAATTCCTCCACTTATGACCTTTTTTGGGGAAAACCTGGTTAATCTTTTACTTCAGTTTCTTTGTCTGTACAGTGGAAATTAATAATAGCAATAATGACAACACCTACCTCATATATGTTTGTGAGGTTCAAAGAGTAAATACTTGTACAACATTTATAAAAGTGTTTGGTACATAATAAGTGTTCAATAAATGATTGCTTTGCAAAATTGCTTGAATGTTAAATGATGAAAAATGGTTATGAAAGAAAGCAGTAATCCTTGAAGTATTTTACAAATCTAGTTTATTATACTACCAGCATTAATAATATACTGTCTATATTTGTATTTCTCTGATATTTCTGGATAAGTCAGAAAAAGTTTTTTTTTAATTTTCAAAATAGATTCATATGTCAATAATCCATAATTATCAAGTAAATAATATGAAGCAAAATACATAAACATTATCAAAATTTTAATCATATCCAAATCATTTCCATAGTTCAAATAACCCATTAGAGCAGAAGAGAAGCAGGAAAGGAAAGTTTTTGGCAGAAAACATGTTTCTTATAGCCCCATCTAGAGAGTTGCTTTGGACAGAACAAGCATAACTGACTAATGGACATCAAATTGTGTGGGATGTACAGGGCAGGACTTCCTGCCTTTCCCACTATTGAATTCTAGCCATGCTGCAAAGTTGAAACAGATTAAGTAAACCCAGAGACTGTTACCATACAGAAGCGCTCATTTTTATGCACCTGGTAAAGAAACTGCCAAATACAATGAAATCTACCTAGATGCCAACACATAAACACTTTGGACTCTTTCTTCAGCACTAGTAGAACTCTTAGAAATTTTTTAATAGCAGTTCAAGATCATGAGTGATCCTGGCAGAGAAAATAACAGTTTGTAAGTATTAAACTGGTGTTTCTCAGAAGTAGGTTTATGAGACAGAAATGGAGTTATTTCAAAATTGAGATAAGTTCTAGAATCTTACAGCATAGAAGAAAGAAGATTTTGTTTTTAACCAAAACTTATTCAATAAACTTCTCCTTCTTTGCAGATGAAAATATAGGTCACTCAAATAGCACTTCCATTCATTACATCTTCTCATTCCACTTGTTCTCTTTCCTGCCCCTCTACTGCCTTCTTTCACTTTTAATACTTTTTAAATAAATTTTATTTTCTAACCATTGCCTTGTATACAATGAATATTTTTATTGATCTCCCTGACTCTCACTTTTCTGTTTGATCATTAGGAAAAAAGAAAAACATAACCAATACAGAGCCTCCAGGCAGACGCATAAAAGATTCACACAAGATGCATAAAGGTGCTCAGTGAACTAAACAGCACCAAAAACACTTAGATTGTAAAATGGTCTAAGTTTCCTTGCTTAGTTTCCTTAATTTAATTTTTTCTTGGTTTCTTGGATGTCAGACTGGGCCATCAACACATTTTAGAAAGATACTGAGCCTGCATGCCTCAGTTGGTTAAGAGTCTGCCTTCAGCTCAGGTCATGATCTCAGGGTCATGATCTCAGGATGGAGCCCTGCGTTGGGCTCCCTGCTCAACAGGGAGTCTGCTTCTCCCTCTCTCTCTGTGTTTTCTCTTTGCTCTCTCTCAAATAAGTAAATAAATAAAATCTTTTAAAAAGGGGGAGGGTGGGGGTAATAAGTGGATGGATTGAGATTGAATTGAAGTATTTTGAATTTAAAGACTATGCCTGTGTTCAGCACATTATTTTAGAAAGTTACTTAAAAAGGGCACCTAGATGGCTCAGTCTGTTAAGCGTCTGACTCTTGATTTTGGCTCAGGTCATGAACTCGGGGTGGCAAGATGGAGCCCTGCATTGGGCTCCATGCTCAAGGAGGAGTCTACTCGAGATTCCTTTCTTCTCCCTCTGCCTCTTTCTCCCCTCTCTCTCTCTTACACTCTAAAATAAATAAAAATACCTTTCAAAAAAAAAAAGTTACTTAAGCTATTGTAATTTATAGTACTTTAATGACTATCTAGAATTTATCTAAAAAAATAAGGAAATGGGTTGGAGATAAAGGGAAACAGTATTCCAATTCATCCAACCTCAATGTTTTCATCTGTACAATGGAGAAATTCCATATACCTCAGGATATTTATTGCTATAGAAGTTATTTGTGATGAGAAAACTGAAATAATTAATAGCACTTGCTATTTATTATTGACACAATTCTACCACACAGAGTTTTTCATGAATATTATAGAAAATGTGCAGTTAAGACCATAAACCTATTTCTGGGGCCTTTAAAAGAAATCTTGTGCTAAATTTCACTGCATTAAAAACTCTCATGTAACTGACTGGTACCATATAGTATTGGACTTTTCCATTAGGGATTAAAGTATAAGGTATGGCTTCACTCACCCTAGGTGATTAAACTTTAGGCATTATGAAAAGCTGTCTCTGAGGACAATACTAGTTGTAAAGTTTTGGTTAAGTGCCAAGGAAAAGACAAAACAAACAAACATAAAGGGAAGTTTGAAAACAAAAATAATGGGGAACATTTTTCTTTTAATTCATTATTATTTCTTTGGCCTTTCTCAATGTACATAATTTAGAGAGGTTAGTCACCATTACATTTTGGTTTGAATATCTATCTTGGGGAATTAACTATAAAGTATCCAGAGCACCTCCTGAGACTTACTTTGTATAAACAGAACTCAATATTATTTGGGAGAGTGTTTTGGGTTAGTTTAAAAAATGTGTGTGTGTGTGTGTGTGTGTGTGTATCCATACTCATACCCATATCCCAAAATAACTCCAATGTTTTGCAAATACCAGGAAAGAGTATTTACTTTAACACTGAAACAAGAAAGAATTGCCACCAACTTTAGTGACTCTCCGCTATAGGATAAAAAACTGCCTATCAGATCAAATGATTTGTGATCTGGCCCCACCTATAATTCCATCCTCATATCTCACAATTCCCTATCTTCTGGTCCAGCCACATTCAATCATCAAGTACCTGCTTCTTTGTCTCAGTGCTTGTGATTGCATGGCTCTTTACCTGGAATCCATCTCATGCTTAGACTTTAGTCATAGTCCCTTTGTTTTCCTCTCACACTTCTTTATCCAAAAGCATTTCATCCAAGAAATTTGATCTCTTCTGTGGCTGGCCATCTCCAAATCATCTTTCAAAGTTTAGTCCAAGTTTCATATGGAAATGCAAAGTACTCAGAATAGTCGAAACAGAAACAAAGTTGAAGGACTGACACTTCCCACAAACTATAAAAACTTAATACAAGGTTACATAATCAAGACAGTATGGTGTTAGCATAAGGATAGACATATAAATATGAATAGAATTGAGAGTACAGAAATAAATCTATATACCAATGCATAATTGATTTTCAACAAGGATGCCAAGACATTCTATGGGAAAAAGAAACTCTTCTCAACAAATGGTACTATAACAGCTAGATATCCACATGCAAAAGGGTACATTTGGACCCCTGTATCATACCACTTCCAAAAATTAACTCAAAAATGAATCAAAGACCTAAATGTAAGAGCTAAAACTATAAAACTCTTAAAAGAAAACATAGGTATAAATCTTGAACTTGGCAACCTCAGATTAGGCAGGTTTCTTAGATATGGCATCAAAAGCACAAGCAACCAAAGAGGGGTAAAAGATAATTTCATTTTCATCAAAATTTAAAACTTCTGTGCATCGGTGTACACTATCAAGATAGTGAAAGACAACTTACATAGTAGGACATTTTTAGAAATCAAGTACTGATAAAGACAAAACTCAATGACAGAAGTAGACACAGGATCAAAATAGGCATTTCTCCAAAGAAGATATACAAATGGTCCATAATGACATAAAAAGATGCTTAATATCTTTAGTCATTAGGAAAACGCAAATTAAAACCACAATGAACTACCAGTTTATACCCACTACAATGACTATAACTTAAAAAAAAATAAAAACAGAAATAAACCAATAAAAAACAAAAACAGAAAAATAGCAAGGGAAGGTAAAGGTATAGAAAAAGTGAACCCTTCATATATTGTTGGTGAGAATCTAAAATGGTACATCTACTGGAAACAATTTGGCAGTTCTTCCAAAACTTAAACAGAGAGCTGCCATATGACCCATCAACCTATGAGGGGTGTATACCCAAGAGAACTGAAAGCATATGTTCACACAAAAACTTGTATAGGAATGTTTGTAGTAACAGAATTTGTAATAGCCAGAAAGTGAAGAAAAGTCAAATGCCTGTCAACTAATGAATGGATAGACAACAGGTGCCATGCCCATTAAGTGGAAAATTATTTGGCCATATAAAAGGAGTGAAGTATGGATGTATGACATGGATCAACTTTGAAAATTTTATACTAAGTGAAAGAAGGCAATCACAAAAGACCTTTTATTGTATGATTCCATCTGTATGAGATATCCAGGGTAGAGAAATCCATAGAGACAGAAAATGGAGAGCAGTTGCCAGGAGTTGGAGGGAGGGATAAATCAGGAGTGATTACTAATGGGTACAGGTTTTCCTTTTTGGAGTGATGAAATGTTTTGGGATTAAACAGTGGTGATTGTTGCCGAACTCTGTGAATACACTAAAATACTAGTGAATTGTACACTTCAAAATGGTGAATTTTATGATATGTGAATTATACCTCAATGATTAAAAAAATGAAAAATAAAAATAGAAACTTTACTGGAAGTTGTACCTCCTCTGTAACTGACTTCTTAGGCAGAGTGAGGAATGTGTCCATCCCATTCCTGTAGGACCTTATTTTTCGTTCTGGACTACTGTTACATTGTTTTGTAATTCTCTCTGTCCCTTCTGGATCTTTACCTTCTTGAATAAGAAGACTCTCACTTTTGCCTTCTTGTGCTTCGCTTATAATAGTCACTGAGAAATGCTTATTGATTGAATAAAGGAGGGCCCTCTTAGGGCATATAAATATATCTTGAGGGAAAGAAGACTCCATGATCATGAATATCTCTTCTTTACTTCATCAAAACCAAAAGGGTGCTGGTAAGCACATTGAATAGTGTGACAGGGGCTTGCCTCCACACTCTAGGGCCACTTGAAGAAGCTACGCTGCCACAAAGCTACTCCTAAAACTCCCTACTGAGAACTGCCTTCTCTATATAGAAGTAAGAGGACAATGAGTTATCCAACTGCCCTAGGTCCCAGTTGGAATTCCTCCCAGAAGGGATGATCCAGAAGTACCAGTGGACTTTATCCCAACCATTGAACTCTGCTCTATCCTGCAGGAGCTGCACAGCTCACTGATCTCTGGCCTTGTTCACCATTCTGATGTAAATCACCTAGCACTTCCTACACTGAAAAGTACGGTCTAAGGAAAAAGTCCTATTTTACCAACATCTACCCCATCACATTGAAATTTGTTTTCATAGCAGTCCTAACTATATCACAGTTATTTTCATATTTATAAAATTTGCAGCATTCCTTTTATGTCTTCTTTTTTTTTTAAGATTTTATTTATTTACTCATGAGAGCCAGAGAAAGGCAGAGGCAGAGGGAGAAGCAGGCTGCCCACTGAGCAGGGAGCCCGATGTGGGACTTGCTCTCAGGACCTTGGGATCATGACCTGAGACAAAGGCAGACGCTGAACAGACTGAGCCACCCAGGCGCCCCTGGAATCCAGATTTACATGACATTTCTTTATTAAAATCGACTATCTACTAACTGGCAATATGAAATTTTGATTTATATTTACCAAAATGATTCCTCTCCTATGTTTTGTTCTTGGTTGAGAGAAGAGAATGTAAAATTATTAGAGATTTACCAGTGATTGTGAGTATCACATGCTCTACACTTGAAACTCTCACAAGGCTAAAAATAACGATCCACGTAACTTAATTATAGACTGTTAAATAGTGATGTGTTGAGATTACCTTTCTTTCAGAAAGTGATGCAACTCTTTGCTGACTACTCAGTGTCCAGATTTTAACACATTTCTATATTAATTTTGAACCTTTTGCCCCTAGGAAAATCTTGATCCCCCTAATCATATTCCCCTTACTTTACTTCTGAACACAAGGTCTATCCAAATAGGCAATGAATACCTGAGGAAAGAAATTCTTAATCTGGTTTCTATAAGTCCATAAGGGGGATTATCTAGAGATACCTTTTTTCTAGGGGATCCATGAATCCTCTAGAATTATAGGTAAAGTAAATATGTTTTTATGTATGGGTCTTTGGAAAGAGGACACATGTCTCAAAGTTGTCAGCACCTCAAGTAATAATTGCCACTTATTTTTGTGCTTATTCTCATTAACAGCATTCACTCTTTTGTTCAGGTATAATATGTCCACAGGATCAAGCTAGACACTGGAAGGGATTAAAGACAAATACCAGGCAGCATTCAAAGATTCAGGTATTTCGTGGTGCAGTCGAAGAGACAAGTCTGGTATTTTTTCATTTTTATATGGAACATAGTGCATTTGTGACCTCCAAGTTCCCTTTCGGTGCTAGAAATCTAAAATTGTGAATCATTATTCAGACGCAGCAGTGGAGTTAAAAAGGGAGAAAAGAAATAAACAGTTTGGATGTGTTGTACTCCTTCACACTGCACTCACCTCAATTGAGCCTTGCAATTTCAAGCTGGAAGATCCCTAACGTGGGATCATCCTACCCCCTCATTTTGCACAGGCTCTGGAATTTTGACTACTGATTGTAGTCCATACGTGATGTGATTGCCACTAGTTGCAACACTGACTCCAAGATTTAACGCTGTCTTCCTGAAGTCTGCTGAAAACTGGCTTTGAACTGCACGCCAGTCCACTGTGTCAGCTCGGTGGTGCCCAACTCCCGGTTCTGCTATGTTGCCAGAGGCCGTACTCGAGGCTGTGTTTGGTGACTCTTTCAAACTCCTCCTGCCCTAGATCTAATTACCGTACTTCACCTCTGTACACCAGCGGTGCAGTTACTGGGCTGCCTTCCCTCCTTTGTCTGCAACACTTCAGCTAGCTCAGCTGAGGCACTGACTCACTCACTTCCTTGAGCATGCCTTCCTCGTCGCCTCAATTGACCTGACAGGGCCACAAGGCTCAGTCCCAGAGCAGGTGTAGGACTGATCTGAACTTTATTTAAGGGGAACCCAAAGGAGTCTTGCATCCCTGTCCACAGATTAATGACTGTGATTTGCCTGGGACCTGGAACTCTTCATACTGGTCTAGGCACTCAGTCACTGTTTTGTTTTTTGTTTTGCTTTTTTCTTGTTCCTCTGCCTTTCCTAAATTGATAACCTGCCCAGCATCTCTGCTGCTCTAAAACTGGGACCCTGTAATACTTTTTATAATTTTCTCATGGGAACTGGGTCCCACTGCAGAACCCCATTGCTGAGATTGCCCCAATCTCTCAGCTCCCTCCCACCTACAACTATTGCCCCTTCCCTGCGTCTTCCCACAGCAACCTAATGTAGAGTTGTTGTCTTTCCTAGGCTTTTAGGGAAGGCTTGGGATGACATACCAAAAAAAACCAATAACTTAATATTGAATATTCACCATCACTACACTTAAAAATGGATCAAATCTGTCCCATCACAGGGACTTTCTTTCAAGTTGTGTCTTCTCTTAGGGTCAACTGAACGCAGACTGTTCCACCTCTCTTTTAAGAACCTCTCTTCCACCACAGAATCACATTCCTCACATAGCTTTGTGTATGTAAAAACTCATTTATATGCTTTGCTACTGTAGAAGCTGGGAAGTCCAGTTTCTCCTGTGAAGGACTAGGACTGATCAATTAAGCAAAATTCCATGCCCTTCTTTCATTAGAGCTGATGCCAGAGCTAGGGTGCTAGGGCCTGATTATACTGGATTGTCCAAGTGATACCACCATCAAGTCATAAGCCAAAAAGAGTTACTTAGACCTAATCCGGAACAGAGGCCAGTAAACGACCATAATAGTTGTTGCACTCAGCACTTTTTGTTTTTCTTCTTGAGAACTGTGAAAATAGAGGCATGCTAAAGGTGGATCACTTTCCTTTGTACTTTTTATGATAATGTCAAAGAAGCTGTTTTTATACCTTCCAATTGTATTAGTTTGCTAGGGCTGCTATAAAAAAGTACCATCAACTGGTTGGCTTCAACAACAGAAATTTGTTTTCTCACAGTGCTGGAGGATGGAAGTTTGAGATCAAGGTGTCTGCGGGGTTAGTTTCTTCTGAGGCCTCACACCTTGGCTTGTAGATGGCCGTCCATTCTCTATGTCTGTGTCCTACTCTCCTCTTCTTAGAAGGACATCAGTCATATTGGAATGGGGTCCATCTCAATGCTCTCATTTTAACTTAATTGCCTCTTTAAAAACCCTGTCTCCAAATACAGTCTGAGATACAGGGAGTTAGTACTTCAACATACGAATTTCCTTGGGGGAGGGAAATTTAGCTCATAACACCCCTTGACTGAAAATCACCTGGATTCCATGGTCAAATCTATTAGGAAATTTAGTTCTAATCTAAATAGCATCACCATATCATTCAGTAAATACCTGTTATTTTAAGTAGCTGTTCATGGCAACCCCTTTTATTCTCAAGTGTTCTGGTTGGTCTGTATATTTCATAGTTACCCTATTAAGTCTGAAAAAAGTTCCTTGGTTTTGTCCCATTTTCTCTAGTGTACCAAAAGCCATCCCAGGAACAGCAGACATCACCCTGATTGAGGTTACTGAACAGTAATCTGGCCTGTGACTACTCAGTTTAATATGCATCATGGATTCCAAAGCTTCCTTGAAATATTGGAATGACTGAGATTTTCAGAGTGATATCACAGCAATAACTTAAGTATGTTTGTGGAGCAAGTGAAAATTTCAATAAGATGTATTCTAGAAATAATTGCCTAAAGCACATTATCTTTTTGGCCTATTGCTTAAAAATGTGTATATCTGTATTATCTTAAGAACTGTCAATTTATCTATCTATTTTTCTCAGGATAAAAATGCATTTCCTATTCTATTGGTGAAATAAGAAAAGTCACCTGAGGGACTGGTTAAAGAAAGCTGTTTAAGAATTTTGTTCAGATTTGTGTTTTAAAAAACAGATTTTTGAACATGGTCAGCGATGAACTGGAACAGATCATGCTGAGTAAAAGATTAGCTGGGATACACTGATTTTCCAGACTTGAGACTACACCAAAAATTCAATTATAAATCTAATTACAACTTTAATTGTTAAACAATCAACCAGATTATTTTTTTGTTGCCGGGTGTTTTGTTTCCTTTTGCTGTCACCACGTGACCTAATCAGCCCTGCCCTTTCAACTTTCTGTATTACTTTTTACATTGTACCTCAAGCTACAAAATGTGCAAAAGCTGAGGTACAAACCATACATCTCTGTGTAGGGGCATAAAACTAGGGAAGGATTTGCAGCAGAAAGGGGATGAGGCAGGTGCTACAGGCCAGCAATCCCACAGTATGTTTGACTAAAAAATAGTCCTTCCAGATGCTCCTCTGAAAATGAACTCCATAGTCAAATAAATTTGGGAAACCTCCCAGACTACAGTGCTTTTGGAGTTTTGGAAAACACATCACAATAATAGGTTTTAAAGGTCTGTAGTAAAGAAATCTGTGTCGCTTAGTTTAACCCTCCATTTCCTTAATAAATGTACTGAATATACTTCTGTAAATGTTATCAAGTCAAAAGCCTGAGGAATTAATGAGAAGGAAAAGTAGAGAAGAAAGGCTTTCAAGAGCTTCTGTGCCCAGTAGAAGGCAATGAGGGTATTCAATAATCATAGGGGGTATATGCATGGAAGTCACAATTTTTGTGAATGTATAGGTAGTATCACTTCATGTTATTCAGGAGTCAAGGAAAGAAAGTTAATTATCTGACCTGTTTCCACCAAACAAGTTAATTTTTAATGCAAAAGATGTACCAGAGTCTGGCTTTCAACTTATTACAAAAGCAGTCCACATTTATATTCCTCAAAAGTCTAACACTGAGATGGTTATCTCTCAAAAAAACATAATATTCCCCAGATTTAATTTTTTCAATTCTCACTGAAAAATTTAGAACTGAGTGGCTGCTGATAAGCAAAAAAAGTAGAACATATTTTTTCACCCAGGATGTATCTCTCAAATGAAATTGTATGGGACTAAAATTTACAATGCTGCAGTGTGAAGCAAATGTAATAACGCTTTAAAGTAGCATTACAAGATTTATTTTTACATAATTAAAATTCAAAAACTCTTCAGAGAATACTGGAAATGGAAAATGTTTACTTTAGGAGCACTCAACTATGTTTTGGTTCAACACTAAACCATAAAACAATTCATGGAGCATACCCAACACGTGGTTCTTACAGTCTGCTTTGTAAATAGATTTTAAATAATTCAAGTGGTAAAAAAGGACAAACAATCTTTGATTCTCTAAGATTATACACAGAAGAAGTCTCATGGATAATCTAAAACAGTAGTTATCACCAAATTTTGTATAAAATCACACTGCTTCAGGCATTTATTCATCCAATAGAAGTTTTCTTAATCATGGAAATGCTCTATAATAGCCACATGTGGCTACTGAGCACTTGAAATGTGGTCCCTATGACCGAATTTTTAATTTTATTTAATTTTAATTAATTGAATTTAAAATTAAATAGCCACATATGGTTAGTGACTATCATATTAGACAGCACAGATTTAGACCTTGTACCTCATGACCAAGAATGGAGCGAAAGCCAAATTTCTGTAGTTGACATAGTGATGTCATGTCTTTACATGCCACTCTGTCAAGGGGGGTACTTTTAAAGCTGATGTTCTCAGTGCTCTCAGCAGAGAGCCACCAGCTGTTAAGCTGAGCCGGGTTTGCCTTAGTCATGGAGAATCACTTTACCCAGTGGCATGCCCTTCTTGGGGAGGCACACATCCAAAGACTGGCTTCAGAAGAGGCATAAAGGCCTGATCATTCAGTCCACTCATGAACAATTCTGACAGACCATATGCTCATGGGTGATTGGACTGCTCTCTAGTTCCACTTCTACCCCTACCCAATCCTGCCTGTGCTCTCTTTTTCCCATAAGCATCAATCCCTAATAAAAATTCTGCCAACTACACTTTCTCTCTGTACCTGTTCCTGGAGAACCCAGCTAATGGCAATCTTTAAGAACTGATAGGGAGAGGTTTTTAGAATTGCTCAATGGAAAAAAAAATACAAGTAAGTATTAAGGTATGCTACATTTTATGTAAAATTGAAGGGGGGGATAAGAGAATATACATTTATCTGCTTATTTTCTAGAAAAAAAAATTACAGGAAAGACCACTAGGGAGTGAGTAAAGTGAAATGGAAGAATTTCATCCCACGGGGGGAAGAGAGTGACACTACTCTGAGTACTCATGTTTGTATAATTTTGACTTTTGGAACCATGTTATATTTTATACTAAAAGAAGTCATTAAAGACAGAGGGAATAAACATTTAAAGTGAAATATAAATAGAAACAAATAAATCTAAACACATTTTGAATAAATAACAACCACACTAAAGAGAGGGTGAGGATGAAGAACTAACCCAAGAAATTTCTGATCAAATATTTTTACTGCATACCCTTGGTTCAAAGAGAAGAACCATGCACACGCACACACACACACACACACACACACACGCGGAACAGAAGTTCTTTGTACTACTCTACCAATCTGTCTTTAATCTTAAATTATATCAAAATTTAAAAATAACAAAAATAACTAAGAAAATAAATTTATATGTATTAATATAACTGCTTTTAGGAAAATCAGCAAGATCTCATCTATATTCTTCTATTGCACCCATAGTTTCCTGATTGCAGCATATATAATCTTATGTAACAAGATCTCACACCTCAGTTACTGCACTTTGCTATTTACATATGAAGACTGACAAATATGGGTGCCTGGTGGCTCAGTCGGTTAAGTGTCGGACTCTTGATTTCGGCTCAGGTCATGATCTCAGGATCCTGAGATCAAGCCCCACATCAGGCTCCTCCCTCAGGAGGGAGTCTGCTTGAGATCCTCTCTCTCCCTCTCCCTTTACCCCTCCCCACCATGCTTTCTCTCTCTCTCAAAAAAAAAAAAAAAATCTTAAAAAAAAATTGACAAATAGGTAGTTTCAAATCTTGGTCTATTTAGCCATATTTCCACTTAAAGTTTAGATTTATTTTATAATGAATTTGCAGTGAAGCTATAAAGAAACTAAACATCTTTACTACATCTGGTTTTGCAAAAGGAGAAAAATACACAAAAATCAAATGCCATATATAAACAAACAGTTTAGCATTTTCATAGGCACATAAAGTAAAGTAATTGATTAAAATTCAGTAAATGATTAAAAAATATTTAGGAAACAAATATTGTTAAAGAAATTCAATATTATATTATTGGCTACTACTAATTTTAAAAAGAGATTGCTGGAGGAACTAAGAGACTGCTATGCATAATTTTATGTCAACAAAGTGGACTATGTAGAAGGAATGGATAAATTTCTAGAAAAATATGACCTACCAAAACGAATCATGAAGAAATAGAAAATATGAACTGACAAATTACTAGTAAGGATTTTAAATAAAAAAACCTCCCAAAAAAGAAAAGTCCAATTGGCTTCACTGGTGAATTCTACTAACTATTTAAAGAAGAGCTAATACCAACCCTTCTTAAAATCTTCCAAAATATAGAAGAGGATGGAATACTTTCAAACTCATTTTATAAAGTCAGCATGAAACTGATATCAAAGTCAGACAGGGACACCACCAAAAAAAAAAAAAAAATGAAGAAAATCACAGGCCAATATCCCTAATGAACATAGGTGCAAAAATCCTCAACAAAATAGTAGCTAACAGAATTCAGCAGTACATTAAATGGATTATACATCATGATAAAATGGAATTCATTCATGGGATACAAGGATGTTCAACATATGTAAATCAGTGTAATATACCACATTACAGAATGAAGAATAACAATCACATGATCTCAATAGATATAAGGAAGGCATTTGATAAAATTCAACATCCATTTATGATGAAAACTTTCAACAAAGTGAGTATGGAGGGAAAGTACCTCAAAATAATAAAGACCATGTGTGACAAGCCCACAGCTAATTATTCTCAACAGTGAAAAGCTGAAACTGAAAGCTTTTCCTCTAAGATCAGGAACAAGATCACCACTTTTATTCCACACTGTACTAAAATCCTGGCCAGAGCAATTAGGAAAGAAAGACAAAAATCCAAGTCAGAAAAGAAGAAGTGATGAAAGATGACAATACACTAAAGGCTCCACCAAAAATCTGTTAGCATAAACAAATTTAGTAACGTGGCAGAATACAAAATGAATATAAAAAAATCAGTTATGTTTCTATACACTAACAATGAACTAATGGAAAGAGAAATTAAGAAAAAATTCCATATACAATAGCATCAAAAAGAATAAATTATTTAGGGGCACATGGGTGGTTCAGTCGTTGAGCGTCTGCCTTTGGCTCAGGTCATGATCCCAGGGTCCTGGGATCAAGCCCCGCATCAGGGTCCCTGCTCTATGGGAAGCCTGCTTCTCCCTCCTCCACTCCCCCTGCTTGTGTTCACTCTGTTGCTGTGTCTCTCTATCAAATAAATAAATAAAAACCTTTAAAAAAAGAATAAATTATTTAGGAATAAATTTAACCAACAAGGTGAAATATATGTACACTGAAAACCATAAGACCTTGACTTGAAAAAAATTGAAAAAAGAACATGCAAATAAATTTGAAGATATCCCATATTCTTGGATTAGAGGAATTAATATTGTTAAAATTTCCATAATACCAAAATAGATAATAGATTGATATAATCCCTAGAAAAATATTAATGGCATTTTTCACAGAAATAGAACAAACAATCCTAAACTTTGTATGGAACTGTAAGAGATCCCAAATAGTCAAAGCAATCTTGAAAAGAAGAACAAAGGTGGAGGTAGCATGCTTTCCAATTTGTAACTATATTACAGACTATAGTAATCAAAACAGTATGGTGTTGGCAAAAGCAGATGAGCCCATAAATAAACTGATGCATACATGGATAATTAATTATGGACAAAGGAGCCAAGAATATACAATGGGGAATGGACAGTCTCTTTAATAAATGGTGTTGGGAAAATTGGATAGCTACATGCCAAAGAATGAAACTGGATCCCAATCTCACACCATTCACAAACATAAACTTAAAGTGGATTCAAGTTTTGTACATAAGACAAGAAATCGTACAACTCCCAGAATAAAATATAGGTGGTAAGCCCTTACATTGGTATCAGCAATGATATTTTGGATTTGGCACCAAAAGCAAGGCCAAAAAAAAAAAAGCAAAAATAAACAAGTGGAATTACATCAAACTAAAAAGCTCTGCACAGCAAATGAAACAATCAACAAAATAAGAAGGCAACCTATGGAATGGGAAAATATATTTGCAAATCACTTATCAGATAGGGGTTAGTATCCAAAATATACAAGGAACTCATATAATTCATGAAAGAAAAAAAGAAAGAAGGGAAGGGTCCAATTGAAAAGTGAGTGAGTAAAGGACCTGAATAGACATTTTTTTTTTAAAGATTTTATTTATTTATTTGAGAGAGAGAGAGAGCATGAGGGGGGGAAGGTCAGAGGGAGAAGCAGACTCCCTGCCGAGCAGGGAGCCTGATGTGGGACTCGATTCCGGGACTCCAGGATCGTGACCTGAGCCGAACGCAGTCGCTTAACCAACTGAGCCACCCAGGCACCCGAATAGACATTTTTTAAAGCCCATACACAAATGCCCAGTAGGTACACGAAAAGGTGTTCAACATCACTAATCACCGAGGAAATGCATATCAAAACCAGAATGAGATATCACCTTATAACTGTTAGGATGTCTATTATCAAAAAGTAAAAGACAAAAATGCTGGTAGGATGTGAAGCAAACCCTTGTACATTGTTGGTGGGAATGGAATGTAAACTGGTACAGCCAGTATGGAAAACAGTATGGAGGTTCCTCAACAAAAGAAAAATATAACTACCATATGACCAAGACTTCTGTGTATGTATTGAAAGGCAATGGAAACACTGTCTCAAAAAGATATTTATATTCCTATGTTTATTGCAGCATTAATAACAATAACCAGAGTATGAAAACCACCTATGTGCCAGTCAACAGAGGAATGAACAAAGAACAAAGAAATTGTGGTATACACACACAACCAAATAATAAGGAAATCCTGCCATTTGCAAAAACTTAGATGAACCTGGAGGGCATTACACTAAATGAAATAAGCCAGACGAGGAAAGACAAATACTGCATGGTATCATTTATATGCAGAATCTAGAAGAAGAAGAAGAAGATGGAGAAGGAGGAGGGGGAGGGGGAGGAGGAGGAGGAGGAGGAGGAGGAGGAGGAGAAAGGATAAATAAAGAAAAGTTGAACTTACAGACTTATAGAAACAAAGTAGAATGGTGATTGCCGGGTCTGGGAAGTAGGAGAAATAGGGAGAGTCTAGCAAAAGTGTACAAACTTTCAATTATAAGAAGAATAATGGCTGAAGATCTAATGTAAAACATGGTGACTATAGTTGCTGATATTGTATTATATAGTTGCAATTTGCTAAGAGAGTAAAAGTTAAGTGTTGTCAAGAAAAAATAAAAAGAAGATAAATAAATATGTTAGATGAGGAATGTGGGGATCCTTTGCAATTTGTACGTATTGACTCATCATACTGTATACCTCAAATACACTGAACTTTTGTCAAGTATTCTTCAATATAAAGCTGAAAAATGGAAAAAAAAATAAAAAGGAGTTAATGAAAGCCATAATTTCCTTGACCTATTTAGATAATTAAGCAAGAGTGCCACATTTAACATGGATATAGAATGTTTTACTGTAGCCAGTATATAACTAAGTATTAATTTTCAAGTTGCTTTAGCATAATACAGATTATTTTCTGCCACTAACTAGAAAAGAAAAAATGAACAGAAAACCGTGCCTTATTTTCTAAAAGACATCAACAAGGAATACATTTGAGTTGACTGTAATTGCTGATTTGGAAATCAACTTCTTAAAATACTAAGACTTAATATATAAGGCTATGAGAATCCTGTCTCATACTTCCACCGTGTTAATTTGCCACATGTTGAAAATTCACTCTTCATAATCAATAGTTCAGAAATAAAAAGATTGTTATTATTTCTATATTGCCTTTATCATTTGATAGTGAACGTAAAAACAGACTACAGTGATTTTTTTTAAGTTTATGTCTGACATTAGTTCTATTAATGATATTTTCTCTAAGATAGCTTAAGTTTGTCAATAGTAAGACCTCCTGCTACTGTAGTTTATAGGGCCTGACCACAATAGATAAAAAAGTATGAAAACTGTCTGGGAAAAGCAAAATTAATTGTGTTGTGGGGGCACCTGGGTGGCTCAGTCCATTAAGTGTCCAACTTTGGCTCAGGTCATGATCTCAAGGTCCTGGGATGGAGCCCTGAGTGGGGCTTTGCGCTCGGCAGGGAGAGGATGCTCCCTTCCTCTACTTCTGCTCCTCCCCTGGCTCCTGCTCGCACTCTCTCTCTCAAATAAATAAATCAATATTATTTTTTAAAAGATCTATTCATTTATTTGGGGGGGCAGAGGGAAAGGGAGAGAGAATCTTAAACAGACTCCCCACTGAGCAGGGAGAGTTGGGCTCCATCTCACCACTCTGAGATCAGGACGTGACCAAAACCAAGAGTCAGACACTTAAGCACTGTGCCACCCAGGTGCCCCAATAAATAAATCTTTAAAAAAATTTGTGTTGTACAGGCATATTCCTGCTCTTTTATGCAATTTCAGCTGATATTTTCTGCTCAGCTACTGTCTAGTACCTTGAAAAATAAGTTGTACCCATGATTAGAACAACAATTTGTATCTTTGAGAAAGATAATCAGATGGCTGTATTTTACTTGGTTTAAAGCTATTAAGTAAAAAGGTTAATAAAGTTGGGGAAATGACAGGTTTTGAATATATTCCACTAAAATAATCTATATAATTTTGTGGTTGAAAAAATAAAACAAGGTCTTTTGTCGTTACTGTTTTTCCTCATATACTTTAGTTAATTAGTTGTTCAATTTATTTCTTTTATAATAATTTCTTTTATAATTATTGTATTTTTGTAGATAAGAGTAGAACAAAATACTCTGGAAAAATGTTGGCAATTGCATATGATTCAATCCAAATTTGTTCTGATGTCAAATTGATACAGTCTAAACCTGCAGGCAAGCTTTATAATTTTACCATTATATTTTATATTTCATTTTTAACATTACACTTAAGCATGTGTTGAAAGTAGGGAGAAAACAAACAATTAAATCCAAGTGTTCTTTAGCATTAAATTTAATCTTTTGATGTCACACCAAATGCAATTCTTATTTTCATAAATCTAATTTACCTAAATTTTATGGTTGATGCAAGATAATATTAGTGGAACCCCCGTTAGGTTAGAAGTTGGGCAACTTGGGATTTAAGTGCTGGTTATATGAGTCTGGTCACTTTGATTAAAGCTCAGTTTCTTTAAGGATCAGTTTACTCATCTAGAAAGTGGGGACAGTAAAAGCTGTCCTGTTGAAAAATCTAATAAGATAAAGCCCACAAAGCACTATAAAAATGTAAAACTAATTTTTCTGTTGTTTCAACTACGTTGTTATCTTCATTGTGATGGAAATTTACTGATAAATCATTTTTTCAAGCAGATTTTATCATCTTCTTAGAATCCCCATATATTTTTGTGGAAACTTCGATTCTGAAACAAACTGATTGTCTCCACTGATAGAGTATGTGTTTCGTTTAAAATAGAGCTCTGAGTACAATAATAAGAACATTCTGATGGACTAATAAACCATGTGGAATACATATTGTCCATGAACAATAATCATTCAAAAATATTCTCTACAGGGCTGTAATCTTAGACATTTCAGCAATCAATTATAAATTTCCCTGTTTTGGACCAAGAAAACTTATGTAACTAAAATTATTTTTCAAAACAAAATTTAGATTTTTGAAAGGAAGTTTGAATTTAAACAATCTATCTTTTCAAGATGTTGCAAATTAAACTTACAGAAAAAAAAATCAGCTTAACAGTGAGCCACTCTTTAAATGGTTCTTAGGACCAATTTGGACAATATTTCATGTAAATCTGAAGCCTTCAGGACACATACAAGAACCACCAGGTAGAGTAAGATAATAAAAATACAGACACTTTATTTTCCCCCAACAAAGTGACAAGGCATTTCATGCTGTGAATATCTAACACTTTGACAACTAGGCACATATTTATATTTCCTGCTATTCTAGTCAGGAGGAATAGTTCAACACTGTCTCAGTTGATTTAGTGCCGACTCAAGTCAGTCTTTAGACATTTGTCCAGGTAACTGGACCAAGAACACCTGGAGAAGACTTGTCACAAATTACAGTGATATTCTTTATTCTTTGAGTGGTTTGGGTTGGCAGAGGTGATGTTGAACAGACAGCAGGTAAACAAC
Organism: Leptonychotes weddellii; assembly: GCF_054177405.1. Lineage (NCBI taxonomy): Eukaryota > Metazoa > Chordata > Mammalia > Carnivora > Phocidae > Leptonychotes > Leptonychotes weddellii. The sequence goes on along the minus strand of NC_138369.1, from coordinate 111,406,314 downwards.
ACACAGATCCACTGAATTGTAACACTGGGAATATTAAATAAACTGTGTCATTAGATACACTTCACTAGAGTAAAACCACTGAAACAACTTTCTTCTCCAGAATTTAAAACAAAGAAAAAATGGGGGAGAAAACAGGATTGTAACAAATAGAGAGGGGGACATACACACAAAACTTTAAATCAGGATGGATTTCAGTAAATGGGATATAAGGAGAATTAAGTCTAAGGCAAGATAAAAGAAAATTTGGATTTCAATTAACTAGCTGTCCATAGATTAGACAGGCAGTTATCTGGAGATTGTACTAAAATTAAACTCTAGAGCCAGCAGAGATTTCAGAAGATAAATTATTTTAAAAAAATATGGAAAGAAAAGGATTTCTAACTACTAATACTATTTCTAGTCTGGTTGTCAGACAATCAGAAGCTTACAAATTGGGGAAGGATTTTCTTTTCCATGTTTCAACATCGACTAAATGATACACTCCATGAAGGTGTCCATTTCTTACCTCCGTATTTTTATTCTCATCCATAGCTTTCTGATTCCCTCTTTGTTTTGAACAAAACCAATTAATTACTTTATTTATTCATTTATTTTTTAAGATTTTATTTATTTATTTGACAGAGAGATAGAGAGAGAGGACAAGTAAGCAGAGCAGCAGGCAGAGGGAGAGGGAGAAGCAGGCTCCTCGCTGAGCAGAGAGCCCGATGCGGGGCTCCATCCCAGGACTCTGGGATCATGACCTGAGCCGAAGGCAGATGCTTAACAACTGAGCCACCCAGGCGCCCCCAATTAATTATTTTAAGCTAAGCATATATTTGATTATGACTGATCACTGGTGTTATAATTATGACCAGTTACTATAAATGTCAGCTCATATGCCACAGTTATATGAGCCCCTACCTAACATGATCAAGTTTTTGTGCCTCAAAACTATATGAACCTTATATGAACCATAAAGTCTCTTAGAATTCTAAAATTAGATGGTTCCAGTGAATGAGGTTTGCTTAGATCATAGTTTAATGTTTGAAATACTTGTAGCAAGTTGGTGGAAGTAGGTATGATGAAGTCTGATATTTTGGACACTTAATCTTTGACATATTGGATAAATTATCAAAGGAATTAAGAGAATAGATTAGACTTTTAATATCCTAATATCTTAAGCAGAATTTCTGCTGTTCTGAGTGGTAGAATAGGTATGAAAGAATTGACAGAAGCATTTAAGGAGAAAAACCATGTATTTTGTAAACAGACCCATCAGAGGTACATGCTTATACACACTTTTTTTTTTTTTTTAGTTTTAATTAGGTTAATTAAAGTCAGGGTATAGCCCAGAGTCAGAATCATCACAGACAAGTAGTCACATTAAAGGAACAAGTTATTCACTCAATCAATATTTACTGAGAGCTAATGGAGTACAAAAATTGGGTCCAGGATCCAGAACACAAATATTCCTCAGTCCTGACTGACATGGAGGCAGGGAAAATAAAAGGCAGCAATATAAGATGTTGAAAGAATGGTAACATGAGGTCACAAAGTTTAGGTCAGTAGTCCTAGTGGCCCAACTATGATTTGGAAATGAAGCATAAAGTTCTCTAGCTCAGTAGGTCTCAAAATTCATTTGCATCAGAATCATCTAGAGAGTTTGTTAGAACACAGATGGTTGGGCCCTTCCCTCAGAATTCCTAGTTAAGTTTGGGGCAAAGTTTGAGATAATGTATTTCCTTACAAACAGTCTTGTAAGATCTGTATCTATATCTATATCATCTATGTATCAACACATATATTACATTAGTATAATTCTTTTTAAGGTAAATAAAATAAGGCTCAGAGTGATTAATATGCCAAGCGAACCTAATGGCTTGTTTTTATTAAAAGAATGAGAAGACATTATTTTCTGTGACATAGGAGAAAAGATTTTTTAAAAACTTTTTTTATTCTTTGCTGTGACTGTACAATAATCAAGAACTTTTTGGATATGCAATGAGACTTACTGAGCAGAACTACCTTTTTTTTTTTTTTAGTGTATAGTTCTGCAAGTTTTTTTTTAAATTTAATTTTACTATGTTTTGTTAGTCACCATACAATACATCATTAGTTTTTGATGTAGTGATCCACGATTCATTGTTTTCGTATAACACCCAGTGCTCCATCCTTAATACCCATCACTGGGCTAACCCATCCCCCACTCCCCTCCCCTCTAAAACCCTCAGTTTGTTTCTCAGAGTCCATAGAGCAGAACTATCTTATAGGAAGTTCCTGTGTCTTATTTGAACAACCTATTTGGATCATATGTTGTGGAAGAGTGCCTTTGCATTCTTATTAAAAAAACACCTACTTGAATCAATACAAAAATTGTGGTACACTTCCCAACAATAAACTGTTACATGGAACCATGAACAAACATCAAAGACATTATCTAAGCAAAAGAACCTGCACCTAACATAATATATACTCCATGATAAAAGTGACACTGGTGCTTAGCAAGGGCTCGTGATAGGGAATGACTCTGAACTTTCTGAGGTGATAAAAATGTACTATAGCTAAATAGGCATGGAAATTACATAGGTATATCCTTTTGCCAGTTAAGTTATGTGCATTTCAATTTATGTGATTTTTTTTGGTAAAAATAACAAGTGGCGCTATGGGGTATGAGGAAATGTACAGACCACATAAAAATAGTAGAATGTAGATGTTGACGAAGCAAGGTGAGGCATATGGAAAGTTCATTATGCTATTCTGTTTATTATGTATATATTAAAAACAAACAAATAAAACCACCTACTTGGATTTGTATTATTCTATACCCTTCTTTAGGACCTCATTATCCTTAGATTAACTAATAGGACAGAGTTCCTAAAATTGGAAAAAGAGGTAGTTTTATATTACTTCCTCTAACAATCATTTACCTAACAATATTGTAGAGCATTAAGTCAGATGCTGTTATTCACTTTGAATAAATTATTATTTGTAGTTTTTATTTACAATTCGCAACCTGCCTTCTCCTCCTCCTTCCCTACCCACAAAATTGAGGAGGGTTGTGTTATTTGTTCTTAAATGTGAATAAAACTATAAGACACAGAGATCTTAAGATAATTGCAAGAGGAAGGGATAAATGAATCAGAAGCCAGTGGTATAGTCACTATGGTTAATCAGAGCTTCTTAGCAAACAGGGCAAAAAGAGAAATACAATGTATTTAATTTTTCCTTTTCTGTATATTTTATAGAGATTAATATGTGAAAAAGAGATCCTAAAAAAAAAAAAAAAGAAAGAAAAAGAGATCCTCTCACCACACCACACACACACACACACACACGTGTGCGCACGTGCCACTGGCATGATATCTGTAAAAGAAATTTTCATGTGAGTCCTCTATAAGTATATTAGTAATATAGTAAATAATGTTATTTATTGCACTGATACTTTTGTAATTGAGTCTAAGAATTTTGACTTCTAATTTTGCTCAAAATGGTTAGTCATTTCACGGTTGTTAAGGAATGTAGGCAGCACGTTTGACTACTCATATTATAAAAAAATTTTTTTAAGCAGGATTATAAAGGAATGATTGAAATAGGAAATCATGAGTTGGCAAATAACCATAGAAATAATTGTAACAAAAAGGAATCACTGATGAATGCTATTATTTATGAGGAAAAGTAAAATAAGAAAGGATATTTAGGTAGCCTCATATTATATCTTGTATCTTCCCAGAAGATATCCATTAATTACATATGGGAAAAAAGAGTACCTATACGGTAGAGAAAATTGGCAGCCACCACCATAACCAAGAGATACAACTTAGCCTCATGAGAAATGACCCATACGTGCAACATGTACCTCTTCATATAATGCATTGAGAAGAGTATACCATCTCTTCTGCAGCATTCCTGCCAAAAATTTATAACCACAATCTAATCATTAGAAAATATTGGACAAGCTCAATTGAGACATTCTACAAAATAAACTTCCAGTATTTTTCAAAGGGTCAAGGTAATAAAAGAGAAACTGAAGGACTGTTTCAGATTGGAGAGGATTAAGTAAACAAGGCAACTAAATGTACCATGGAACTCCAGATTGGATGCTGGATCAGGAAAAAAAAGAGAGAGAGAGAACTGGAGAAATCTGAATAAAGTCTATAATTGGTTAATAGTACTGCATCAGTGTTAATTTTATGGCTTTGATAACTGTATAATATTATGTAAGATGTTAATATGAAAGAAGTCTGGAATAAAGTCATACAGATTCTCTAAATACTCTATTTGAAATTTTTTAGGCGTTGAAATTATTTCAAAGAAAAGGGAAGGAAATGGAAGAAAAGAAAAGGGACAAATAGGAAAGGAAAGAAAAGGAAAAGGAAGTGAAGGGAAAAAGAAAAGGAATGGGAAAGGAAAGGAAAGGAAAGGAAAGGAAAGGAAAGGAAAGGAAAGGAAAGGAAAGGAAAGGAAAAAAAGGAAAAGGAAAAGGGAAGGAAAAAGAAAAGAAAAGATAAGAATAGAAAAAAGGAAAGAATAGCCAAACTGTGGAAAGAGCCAAGATGTCCACCAACAGATGAATGGATAAAGAAGATGTGGTATATATACAATGGAATATTATGCAGCCATCAAAAGGAATGAGATCTTGCCATTTGCAATGATGTGGATGGAACTGGAGGGTGTTATGCTAAGCGAAATAAGTCAATCAGAGAAAGACATGTATCATATGACCTCACTGATATGAGGAATTCTTAATCTCAGGAAACAAACTGAGGGTTGCTGGAGTGGGGGAGTGGGAGGGATGGGGTGGCTGGGTGATAGACATTGGGGAGGGTATGTGCTATGGTGAGTGCTGTGAATTGTGCAAGACTGTTGAATCA
>NC_138369.1:111305969-111400964 GCF_054177405.1 Leptonychotes weddellii | reverse complement strand
GAGGGTTGCTGGAGTGGGGGAGTGGGAGGGATGGGGTGGCTGGGTGATAGACATTGGGGAGGGTATGTGCTATGGTGAGTGCTGTGAATTGTGCAAGACTGTTGAATCACAGATCTGTACCTCTGAAACAAGCAATGCAATATATGTTAAGAGAAAAAAAAAAGATAGCAGGAGGGGAAGAATGAAGGGGGGGAAATCTGAGGGGGAGATGAACCATGAGAGACAATGGACTCTGAAAAACAAACTGAGGGTTCTAGAGGGCAGGGGGGTGGGAGGATGGGTTAGCCTGGTGTTGGGTATTAAAGAGGGCACGTTCTGCATGGAGCACTGGGTGTTATGCACAAACAATGAATCATGGAACACTACATCAAAAACTAATGATGTAATGTATGGTGATTAACATATAATAAATAAATAAATAAATAAATAAATAAATAAATAAATAAATATCCTAAGGAAAAAGGAAAGAAAAAAAAAGCATTCTGAGATTGCTTGAGACTCTGGCAAACATTTTCCTAGATATTATGGAATTCTACAATTATGAAATGATCTGAGCCAAAAAAAATGTTAAGAGCAAATTTTGCCAACTGGTCAATTTACCAACTTAGAGTCTTCATAAAGTAGCTTTTTGATAGTATTGCAGCCCATTGATTTGTCACAAAAAAGTTAGCTGTAATATGCAGACTCTTGAAGCAGAGGTGTTATAACCCAAGGAAGTTAGAGCATTTGCAAATGAGAGAGGTGGACTGACATTTTTGGTGATGTAGATGGACACTTCCTAATTTTAATTTCAATATTCTAATAATGAGACAATAGAGTATAAAAATACATATCAATAAGGTCTCAAGGAAAATTCTTAAATGGATTGTTAAAAGTGTACTTTAGAGGACAAAGCAGTAATCAGTAGACCTAACAAAATTTATAAATTATAACTCATATTTGATTGAATTTACTTCTTTGTTGGAGAGTTATTGATTAATCAGTAAAGTTAATATACATAGAGAGAGGACAAGTGGACTTGAACAAGATAATTAGAAAGTCTTTTGTGACATGTTGTAGAAAATGGAAAGATTTTGGCAGAACACATGAGTAATTACATGATTTTGTTGTTGTTGTTAGTTCAATTATTGACTGTAGTGTCATGGTTAATGGGTTGCTATCACCCTGGAAGAAGGTTCACAGAGCTTCTTCCCCAGCCAAGACTATATTAATGGACTACTTGTCAATGATACATTGGACAGAAATTCAATGATGCAGGGAGCACCCACCAAATTCAGTTGTCTTCTCTCTGCCACCTGACCCCCCAATAACATGAACAACTTATTGACAAAGAGAAGGATGTTTGATGCAAAGATGGCCATTTTCTATGCTGCCAGTGAGTAAGATCCCTTCCCTTAGGGAGCCAGACAAGTTGATCCTATAAATGCCATTCTTTTCCAGCATCATTTCCCACTACTTAAGTCACCTAACCGGACCATGTGTACCCCTAGACTCTGTACTTAAAGTAATTACAGACACCCTAAAGCAGCAGGTATTTCATCCTTCTAGGTATTTGTATGGTTTCGACCTATATGAAGTGTTTGTCCCACCTGGTATTAATTTATCTTTCAGTCAATCAATAACAACATATAAAATATGTTTTTCTTTGCTAACAATACTGCAACTTATCCAGACAAAAATCTATTACAGACTTCTAAAAAAGTTTTATTCCAACAAAGGGATAGTCTATAACTCGAGCAGATAAAAATCATTTTTTGAATATGGAGTGGTAAGAATTCTTCAACTTTGTTATCCCTTGATTAATTTAGCATGTACTTATAAATTACAACCTGTAATGCTTAAAAGAATAATAAAGGTTAACAGCACACTTACCCACACTTGGATAACCAGGTGTTGAAGGGTCTCCTCCTGGGTTCAGTGATACCATGAAGGTATCATGGCTAAGATTTGCAGTCTTTGGTAAATCGCAAGGATCAATATACAGAAGAACACCACCAAATCCAGCCTTTTCCAATAAGGAAAGCTAAAAGAGGAAAAGAGAAAACTATTAAAAATATTATCCTATGCACTGAAAGTAGTGCCATTTGATAACTGTCAGCAAAATAAGATGACTCCCCCCCACCCAAAAAAATAAATAAATAAAATAAAATAAGATGACTCTCTTTTCTGGGTTTTTTCTTTTAAAATGAGCAGGCACATCAGATTTCCCAATTATCAATCCACTGGCCTCTTCCTTTTTTCCTCTGTCTCAACATTATTGTAGCAGCATTCCTATAATGTCTGTATTTGATTTCAGTTGTCTGCACATGGAATTTCTCCCTCTCTCACTTTTAATTATCTAAGTAGATCTGGAGTCTCACTCTCATGAGATTAACAAAGGATCTACCAAAGACAAAATTCTGCTGTAGAAGAATTTTTCTGGCCACTATCATGTCCTTCCCTTAAAGCCAAGTCACCTGCAGCATTTTGAGATTATTTCCTAGAGGGCGAAGCCTGTCATACTAGTTGCTAATATGTTGAAATACTTTTACACTGTTTGGCAAATAGCCACTGTCCTGAACCCTCCTGAGGGCCTCCACTGTCCTAGTCACTGTGATCTATGCCCTGGATATTCCAGTCATACCTTGCAGATACAGCAACTGAGGGATGGAAAGAACCAAGAGGCCTCCTTCTGAATGGTCAGTTCCTGCTCTTTGTCATTAAAGATTTTGAAAACAGTTCCTGATTACTTCATTTGAGACGTATCTAATGCAGGTTTCTCTCTGTTCTTCAATATGTACACAATATATAAGTATGATGGGGCAGATGAACCTGACATTTCATGTTGTTTCTGTTTTAGCTTATAAGTTAATTTTTTTGGGTAAAGAGCTTAGTGTGACTTACCCGATGTGAGAAACAATACTTATAATTTGGTAATAATCCATGTGTTTCCCATGAGAGAGGAAAAGCACATAGGGGGACACTGGGGAGCGAAATAACGGAGACTATGACTAGGAATCAATATGAAATGTAGGCAGTTGCTGTTCATTGTGTGACTCTAGTTAACACCTATACTTCGCTTCCCAGGAACTGCTTATCTTATTTATAAAGTTTTACAGTGGACTAAGCAAGGTGGCCATTGTGGGCCTAGCTGGGCCCCTCCATGAGGACAGCATCATACTTATCTTCTGTACCAATGTACATATGCACTTAGCAGGCCCAGAGTAGTCATTCACCAGTATTGCTAAATGAAGGGACAAATGAGAAAGATGCTGGCTTGCCACAGCAGCGACTCTTTAAAAAAAAAAGAGAGACTTCTGAGGAAATACTTAGGATGCACTTATTTTTTCGTTGTTTTAAAGATTTATTTATTTATTTATTTATTTATTCATTTATTTAATTTATTTATTTTAGAGTGCAAGTGGTGGGGAGGAGGAGAGGGAGAGGGAGAGCATCTCCAGCAGACTCCCCACTGAGCGCAAAGCTGGATCTAGGCTCGATCCAAACACCCTGAGATCATGACCTGAGCTGAAATCAACAGCCAGATGCTCAACCCACTGAGCCACCCAGGTGCCCTAGAATGCACTTCTGTTGGAAAAATAAAACATATGATTGGACATATAATATGGTTTTTACATAAAAGAAGTTATATGCAGAAAAATAAAAAAAAATACTTGATTTAAGTACATTACATTAATGGCATTTTTTCAACTCCTTTAAAAATATTCTGTGTTTTCCAATTTTTGAGTAATGAACAAGTAGGTATTATTTAATTAATATGTTATGTGAAATAAGATCTATTTAATTATTAATCAGAAAAAATAACCCTTAGAACCTAAGCAAAGAACAATTGACTCATATGTTGAGTTATGATTTTCTCGTCAGAGGGAGAAGAATTTAGGGAGAGGGGAAGAATGAGAAAAGGAAAAAAGAGCAAAGAATATGTTAATAAGAGGGCCAGATTTAAGACTGACTCTCCAAAAGCTCACACTGAAGTCCTTAGGGAGGACTTCTAATATTTAGATGCTGAAATTGCTACTTTTAAAAAGAATGATCAATGGAATGATTTTGAATGTTCTGCTTACTATAGAAGAATAAATCAAGAAAAATATGAACAATTCCAGAAAGCAATTTTTAAATATTAAAAATTGCTTTTTAAAAATGTATTAAAGTGACTTATGATCATTAGAGAAAAAAAGATAGACAAAATAATAATAATAATAATTAATAATAATAGCAACAGTTCTATTATCCTATTATTCTATCACAAAATATTCTATCTATTATTATCCTATCCTATTATCCTATCCTATTATTCTATCAAGACATAGCAAATGTTAATATGTTGGAGTTTCTAAACCCTTGTATTTGGGCTTAGACACATATACACATATCCTAACAAAATAAGACCACACACCATAAATTTTGTAATCTATTTTTTCACTTAGAAGCACATACTAAATATTTGTCCATGTTGATAAGTATACTTTTATACAATATTAATAGCTGTATACTATACATAATGCTATAAATAATAAAATAATAAAATATAGAAAGGCTGAAATCATGCCATTTGCAATGATGTGGATGGAGCTAGAGTGTATTATGCCAAGCGAAACAATTAGAGAAAGACAAATACCATACGATTTCACTCATATGCGGATTTTAGAAACAAAACAGATGAACATATGAGAAAGAAAAAAGCAGAGAAAGAGGAAGCAAACCATGAGAGACTCAACTATAGAGAACAAACTGAGGGTTAGGGGGGTGGGCGCTGGGCTAGATGGACGGTGGAGATTAAGGAGGGCACTTACTGTGATGAGCACTGGGTGTTGTATGTAAGTGATGAATCACTAAATTCTACTCCTGAAACCAACATTACACTACATGTTAACTAGAATTTAAATAAAAAATTGAAACAAAAAAATATATAGAAAGGCTATCAAATATTATTTGACCAGTCCTTGGCTGTTGGTTTTGCAAATTTTGAATTTTTTATATCATACTTCAACAAACTTCCTTATAGCTAAACCACTGCACAAATATATTTCTTCATGAACTATTATTTCCACAGGTAAAATTTCTAGGTGAAAGTATTATGATTTCTATGAGTTTTGATAAACTATTTTCCCTCCAGAAAAGCTATAACAAGTTACATTCTTACCAGTCATATATCTGAGTACTTGTTTCCTCTATCCCCAGCATTGCATATTACTTTTTAAGAAATATTTGCCAATCTAGCCAAAAATTACTTGTCCATTTTTTAAATTTACAAGTGAAGTTAAATTTATTTTTGTTTGTAACTTTGGCCACTTGCGTAATTTTTTTGAGAATTACCTGCTGGTGAAAATTTTTATGATTCCTGGGGTACTTAATCATTCACAACTACATATTGAGTGTCACTTCTGTGCAGGTAATATGCTGGCATTGGCATATGGAGATAGGTAGGACAAAGTCCCTGCTCTGCTCTCAGGAAGTTCAGTTAACCGGTGGAATGATGAATAGTTTTCATCTCAAGTGTTAACCCCAATTAACTGGCAATGAGTGGCTGCCTGGGGGAAGCATTTTGAGGCCAAAGTGGACAATGGCTCTGTGAGAGATGTCTGCCATGGACACATGAAAGGAAAGTGGTGATTCACATCTTTTTGTTGTTGTTGACCCTGCGGTAGTGGGATAGTCACATTATCTTTAAAAATCTCTTTTAAAAAGCCAGTACATTAACTATTTGACTATTGAAAGTTTATGAAAACTAGTGACTTAGAATTTATCATAATCAAAAATAAAATGCTACAGTTGCATATTTTGTTTCTTCTGATTATGTTTGGTAAAACACTGTGATTCCTTTTATAATCAATATATAACATGATATTTTTCCATACATGACAGCTTACAATGAGGCAATGCAGTTTAATAGTATGGTATCTTTTGCCAGAGTTGATTAATTCCCTACAACCCTGAAGAGATAGCCCTATATGTGATTTTAGCCCCCTCTTCTCATCCTCTGCCTGTAATGGTTGGACCTGAGGTATATACCTCTCCAATGTTGTCAAATCTGGTTCATGATGCTGTCCCTTGTTGGCTGCCCTAGAGCTCTTAAATAAGTAGCTTAATTTGGTGACCTAATTTTAGAAATTATCTATTGCTGGATTTCCACTGAATTTGGCAATTGAGGAAACTGCCTATATTAAATCAGATTTTTTTAAAAAAATGTTCCTCTGCGTTGTTAGCGTTGCATTTTGAAGATGGTGAGGTAGTGGTTGCTTAAAATTTTCAAAGAATGTACTATTCTGGTGAGATCATATTCTTTAAAAATGCATTCAAAGGCAAGTCAATATAAAAAGGATGAAGCCAGCTGTCATTGAGTTGTCTGCTTTTGACTGTCCCTGGGAGCACAGGTAAAAGTTGTTAGCTCTGCCCAGCACCTTTCATACCTTCAGGTCGCTTGGGCCTAGGTTGATGATTACTGGGGGTCTAATTCATGAAAAGAGAGGGCAAACGTAAGGCTAAGATTTCCTAATACTAAACTTTGATTATCCTTTGCTTCTCTCTCTCTCAAGTACATATGTGATAAGTTTGGGGTTCTTTGTCATGCTTTCCACTTTGTAAACTAAGACAATGTTCAACATAATAGAGCCAGTTAGAAATTGGAACAGAGACATAAAAAAATGAGTCAAGCAAAGGGTATTGAGCTCAAGTGTTATAAGGTCATGTACAGCAAGCCACGGCCACTGGCTAGTATACTGTATGACCCATTAGGCTGTATCATCCCTCAAGGGCACCATTTCCTGATTTACACAGAGTGTCATAGGAGTATGTTTCCATGAAAATAGAAATCGGTAAACCAGCAGCGTCCTACTCACATAGCTTCCACCCTTTTATTTCGCTCAAAGATTACTAAGTGCTGAGCCAACATGAACCTTGCTTAAGTATTCATGGGTGCTAAGATCTCAAGACACCTGAGATGCCTGAGATAGGTGCTGGACTAGAAACTGAGAAATGGTCAATAGTCATCCTGGGACACTTTTCTATTTCTTTATGCAGTCAGTCAATTCCCTTCAAGCTAGGTCATGGCTCCACCAACAAAAGAGGCATCATTTGAAATAATTATAGTCCTCAAAGTAAAATTCTATTGTATTTTTTATCTCCAGGAATTCATCAGGATTTGATGGGTATTTTTAGTAGCACTAGACTGTGATCTACTTGAAGACAGGAATGCTATAGCTTTATTTTATATCCCCAGTGCCTGGTGTAGTACCTGGCACCAAATGATTTCTCTATTGTTGAGTTAATGAATAAGTTAGTGTATGTATCAATGAGTGAATGAATACATAATGCATATGGGACAAATGTATTACATGAATGTTGTTTTATTCCATATTTCACACCCACTGGCTGGAAAACATGCAATACATTTTGTTTGTGGCATTTTGTATATATGTCTGTTGGAATATGAATGTAAGTATTAATCCATCTTGTTTCTGAAATTAAAACAACACACATACTCAATTAAATGTGTTGTTTTCTCCTTAAACTTCTATAAAAATGTATAATTAAAATAGAATTTGTTCTGATTTTTGTTTTATTTCATTTTGTTTTGTTATCTAAGAGTTAGAGATAAGGAGTAGTGGAGACTAACGCACTGGGATTTGAACATGTGAGTTTGTCTTGTTGACAGGGTCTTGCAGATAAAATGTCTTTGGCTAACTTCAAGGTGACTGATCCCATATTTCTTGTTGTGAATCATATTAATACATTTTTCCTTGTGTATAGTGTATAAAGCTAGGCCCTAACAGTTGCCAAATAATTGCCTCTGAAATAAATGGTACTACAAATCCATGGGCAGGATACAGCAGTCTTACTGAGCAGATCTTACAAAACTCAAAGCTCCCTGAAAACTACTCATTCAGGGAGTAAGTAGTCTGGTACCTAAAAATGGTCCAACAGAGGCTTATATTCCCATTGCCTTAAGACTGGCAGCATGTGGGTGGCTGCATGGTATTCATATATTCAGGGAAAAAATCATTCAAAGGAGATCAAAGCCAGGAATCATGAAAGGGAAAGGACCCTGTTCTGATTCTTGTCACTTAACTTCTTCCCTTCTTGACTTTTATTCTATTCAATCAAAATGTTTTTTCTATTCCAAAAGGAGGATGCTGTTATGAGTTAGACAATCCACTTCTCCAGTGTCTTCACTGTGAATTCCACAGCTAGACTTTAATCCATTTACAGATGTTCCTAAGTTATCAATTCATCCTTCTGAACCCATTGAATGTCAGCCTTGCTCTTTTTATTTTCACTGGCTACAATGTGTGGAATCCCTCAACTACACCCGATTTCAAGAATCGAAGTTGGAAGCTTGTGATTTTCTCTGTTATTTAGCTTCTTCAAAACATTGGCTGAGCTCTAGAACCATTTCTCTGGCCTCCACGGCTAGAAAAGCTTTCTGAGTCTTCATGTGGAAAACAAGAGCAAATATAAAAAGAGGGCCTTAGTTTTACAAATAAAATTAAGGTCCACTGTTACGGACTGAATTGTGTTCCCCTAATATTCACAAGTTTAAGTCCTAACCTTTAGTACCTCAGAATGTGACTGTATTTGGAAGTAGAGCCTTTAAAGAGGTAATTAAGGTCAAATGAGGTTATACTGATGGACTAATCCAGTATGACCAGTGTCCTTATGAAGAAGAGAGATAGACATCAGAAATGTGTGTACATAGAGAAAAGGCATATGAAGACACAGCAAAAAGGAGGCGATTGACAAACCAAGAAGAAAGGCTTAGGATAAACCAAACTTGTCAACACCTCGATCTTCAATTTTCAGTCCCTAAAACTATAAGAAAATAAATTCCTCTTGAAACTACCCAGTCTGTGGTATTTTGTTATGGCAGCCCTAGCAAACTCCTACATTCACATAAGGTGCCAAACTTTATACAAAGACTCAGGAAAATAATTGTGATCAGAATCTAAGTCTTCTGAGTCTTTTTTAAACCAAATCATCAAGTACTAATTGCACATCTACTATGAGCCAGATACTGTCCCCAGAGTGGTTTGTTGAATTTCATTCAGAATATCTGATATGTCATTTCAATTCCCACTATGTAGTTGTTGAAATTGTGATTCAGAAAGGGTAAAAGGCTGATCCACAGTCAGAACTACTAAGTGATAATTTCAGGGATCAAACCACAATTTTCCAAATTCAAGTCTGGCAATCTTTCTGCTAAAGCACACCTTTCCTTTCAGTTATACATCCATCTTTTACAAAGACAAATAGACTGGCTAAAGGGTGAATTTATAAAACACATCAGATTCTCTTGCTGTGATTTGCTTTCTGAGAGGACGCTGGAATCAATACCGTGTGAATTATATGCCTGTTTATTTAGATTGCTAAAAAGACCTGGATGTTTACAAAGTACTGTCAGGGAGATTAATATGCATTATAACAGAATGTGTTAAGGATTCATGGCCATAGTAACAGAAAAATAAAAATAAACTTAAAAAAAAACCATGAACCTAACATTTCATAGCACATTCTTATTCATGTAAATTACATGGCTCTGGCATAGACGAAAAATGAAAATATTGGACACATAATATGTGATCATTCTTTAAGCAGATATTTTGGCTTCAGGGCTTAAATTTTATGTTATTCTTCTTTCTTGAGATTGTTTTCCTTGTTAATAGGTTTGTTGTTTTGCCCTTTAATTATGTATTGTATTGTTAGTATACCATTAAAGAGATTTGTAAGATTCCTGTTTGCTTTGTTATGTTTCAGAAATAAACTCACCTTCCTTTGTTAAAGAAAAAAAAAGACTATTATGGTGAGGAATTTTCACTGTAATCAGACTGACTATATCCAAGGCATAATCACAGCATTCTTTTTTGATTTCACCGAACACCTCTACTTAGATTTCAAATTGCTTTACTTAATGTATCCGTAGTTACTTAAATAATTCTAGTGAGATTAATAAGAAGCAATGACCTTCTGCTTTTGTGAAGAAAAAGCCTGAAGTTATGCAAAAAATTAAGCCTGCTGCTGAAGTTCTAAAAAGAAACCTCAACTTTATCACACAATTCAAGAAGGAAGGAAGGAAGGAAGGAAGGAAGGAAGGGCAAGAGGGAGGGAAGATTTCCTACTTTGTAAGGTACCCTCATGTATAACATTTTTATTTCACTTTAAATTAATGTCTCATTGGGACGCCTGGGTGGCTCAGTCATTAAGCGCCTGCCTTCGGCTCAGGTCATGATCCCAGGGTCCTGGGATCGAGCCCCGCATCGGGTTCCCTGCCTAGCGGGAAGCCTGCTTCTCCCTATCCCACTCTCGCTGCTTGTGTTCCCTCTCTCACTGTGTCTCTCTCTGTCAAATAAATAAATAAAATCTTTAAAAAAAATAAAAATAAAAATAAATAAATTAATGTCTCATTGTTCCCTGTGCAATTATTCTCATTTCACAAATGAAGTAATCATGAAATAAGTATGACTAGATCATGCCATATAGTTAACAGTATATTCAGAGTAGAGAAATTAATTTTCTTGTGCTTTTCCCATTAAACTATATTACTTCCAAATCATGAAAAAAATGTAACTTTGCAAATTTCTTTCAATTTTAAAAATTCATATTAAGTTATTTTACAACCTTTATAATGTTTGCTATATAGAAGCTTAATCTTTAAAAAATTTAAATTATGGTATCATTTTTCCAACTGTAGCTTCAAAATATTGAAGAAATGCTGTATTTTATTTCTACATTTCCTATCTTTCCTATCAATGATGGATCCACCTATGTTACATGGGTCCATTATTCTAGGTTCTAGGTTGAGAATACAAGGATAGAGTGTGGATGAGCAAGTATTAACCTAAATCATTTTATTTTCAGGGAGAGGATTTTAGATTGGGATAGGAAACACAGTCACCTGGGGTCTTTTCCTCTGTCAAGGAGATTCATGAATTGATAACACATCATTTTTTCTGACATATTACTCATATTCCTTATAGTCAATATTGAGGGAAAATACACAGTTGCTATTAGTAAATAAATTGCTGATATTACCAACTTCATATACTTCTTTTCCATCTGTAGGCATGCCATTGCTCTACCAAATAAATCATGTTCAAAAAGAACAAAAAATAATAATTTTTAATGTATGTTTCTAACTTAACTAAGAACATAGTGAACTAAAGCCATAATGGGGAGAAACCATGGATAATAAATAAGAATTATATATCTCTAAAGATATCACAGAAATTTGTTATTGTTTAGGTTTATTGACATAAATAATTTTCCAATGTTTCACAGTGTTAAAGAATCAATACTCAAAATTTCTATTTCTACTGCCTACAAAATTAGTTCTTTAACAGAAATACTAAATAGAGCTCCCAATTTTATACACAAAGAAAAAAAAATTAGATATATATTCGATATTCAATGTTTTCTTAATTTTTAGTATTATGGATCATCATATGAACATTAAAAAAATAGAGTCAAGTTTCCATAGTGTTTTTATTTTTTTTACATATATATGTATATAGGTATATCAGATAAAAAAAATACCATATATATGTAGATAGATAAGATATAGATATACAAGGTATATGTATCTTCTGCAAGGTGGGTGGATATGGAGAGAATATATGAGGGAAAATTAAATGAGTAACATAAAAGAGCATATTTTGAATTACTTTTAAAATTTCACCATAGAAAAACTTCAAATCTTGGACTACCTGCAAGTGTTATATAATGTTCTAAGTTGTTAGAAATACATCTGAATTTATGGAGTTGTTTGGCTGTAGCTTGGCTTGCAAGCAACATGGCAGATGAAAAACCACTGAACTGAAAGTCTTGAACTGGACCGGCCATTAGGCAAGGGATGCTGGGCTTGCCACTGAAAAGCTATACAGTTCAAATTTCTCATCCATAAAAAGAGATGACATTTGCCCTGCCAGTCACACAAAATGACTGGCAGATTCAAAGGAGGTGGTCTGTCTGAAGACTTTGAGAAGTGTGAAATGCTATATAATGGGTGATGTGGTTTTATTTTGATGATGAGAAGAATGAAGACAAGGAGGAGCACCAGGTTGATAATTGAAAGAGTGTAATTTCTCTGCATTTTTCTGGGATAGGGAATGCTCTTAAGGAAGAAAAAAATCCCCAAAACTAGTTATCTTGAAAAAATGTTTCTTGACATATAAATGATGAAATTTCATAGGTTTATTTCCAAAAGTAAATATTCATATGACTTAAACCTACTCTTCCATTATCTTTCACTTATTACCAGTCTCTGTTTGCTTTTTGGTGTATCTTAGAGGAAATGTGAAAAGAAAAATTCTAAGATCCTCCCAGGCATACATTTTTCCCCAAACTGCATTAGTGTCTTTTAATTTTTATAATTCTATTACTTGAAATGTTATTTTATATCTTTTAAACTTATAATAATGATTATTACATTTACATTACCAATCAAGGAAACACTATTTTTGTTACCTTCTTATTGATTTTCCCCATTAAAAAAAAAAAAGGCAGTCTACTCCACTGAGACATAATTTCTCAACCCCTCCTGAAATTGATTTATTTAATTATATAAAACCTGAGATTTCAGTCAGGCATAGGACAAGTAACCAGAAATGAACAGCTGAAGGATGGTCTTATTCCCAGGCACACGAAAGGATTACATATACAGGGACACGGATTATTTGCAGCTTTTTTTTTTTTTTTCCTAGAGAACAAATCTGATGCATAGGTCTTGCAGAGAATTCAGTAAGAATAGAAATAATTTCCATATTATTTTTTCTAATGGCACTAATTAGAAAGATTTATAGTTGCCAAACAACAGGCAGAGTGTATGTCTCTTGTCCATGCAGTTAATAGATCATGAGTTGTCTTTACAATTCTGTCTGGCAAAAATTGGCAAGGCCTTTTTACAGCACAAACGCATCAGAGGTCACAGAGTTTCCACTTTCCTGACCCAGAAAGTCTTTTGATTTTCTTGAGAATCACTATGCCCTTTGGATGAAAAAAATTACCTATATGTACATTTTCATTCAGATTTTAGATATTTTTTTTAAGTAGGTAAGATAGCAAAGGTCCATTCTGACTCTGAGTTACCTTTTGAAAACTATATTCACTGTTAAAGTCTACTTGCTACATTTTTCATTGCAGATGCCTAGGAGTTTAGTTCAAAGTATTATTTCAATGTACTATGTCCCAGGTGACTGAGGCGTCCACTGCAATCTTCTCCCAGCCCCTAGGGCTGTATTAAGACAAAACTCTGGGCAAAGAACACATCCAGTTTAATGCCTGAGTGCACAGAAACGAAGGAAAAAGATAACTTGCGTGTATAGTTCTCAACTAGCCCCAGTGTGATGAGCAGCATTAGACTACCACTAAATACACAACACATACACACACACACACACACACACACACAGAGGTGTGAAAAACTGAAAAAGGAGAAAACAGTAGCATAACTGATTTTATGGTTCCTGGCTTCTTTCCATGCAGGGTCATCAGAATAAGTCTCTTTTTCCATGAGAAAATGGTTTCCTATAGAGAAATGTCTATCCCATATGAATATAACTCTATATTAAAGCAGTAATATTAAGCAAAAATGATTTTTAGCCAATATCTACCTTTCCTAGGCATTTCTAGATGTTTAAAAGCTATTGTGCACCTCAAATAGGAGTAAATAATTACTTTATTTTGCTTTCTCTTTTAATTGATTAAGTTTTGCTCATGTTGTGATAACAGGCTTATTTGAAAGTGAAAGTAATTTGTTACAGAATAGTAGCTTTTATAAATGGAAACTTTTACAACAGAACATTGTGAGATGTTTAAATATTAACCAGACATACTGTTCACTCTCAGCACTAAATTTTAGAAACTTAATACAAATTAAGTACATACATTATATTGTTGGGTTTTGCTTACCAGTGCTAAGAAATCCGAAATGTTCAATTCTAATTAAAAATGAAATTGAACTGCAATTCCCTGGAAACAAGGGCTGATCAGACTCAATAAGCTTTATTTAATTTATTTCAGAAACAAAATAATTGAATTGCTCGTAGACAAAAAAATGCTTACATTGTTAAAGAAATACATGCTTCCAAATCTTTTGCAATTCTATTATATTTTCTAATGTTCACAGTTGACTGCATATCCCATATATATGTTTCAAGACACTTAAGGGTTTAAGAATATGCCAGATATCTTTATTATTCACAACTTCTATATGTACATTTACTAGGGCTGCACCATAAATTACATCCTTGAACTTTTCCTTTTTTAATTTTAAAAGATATAAAAAGACTATTATTCTTCACTATAAATGTTTTACTTGGGTTAGTATTAAAAAAAAAAAAAAAGACTTTCCCAAATCCTTGACTAACATCGTTTAATTGTCACACCACCCTGGGAGATTTTTAAGATTACTTTTACTATTTTTCTTATTTGTATTTGGTTTTGCTTATTCAACTTCAGAAAACTGTGCCTCAATGAGGTGTTATAACATTTCCATGGTTATATAGACTGTAATAGTGAGGATGGAAACACTGGTTTTAAAATAATAGGAAAAATGGAAAAATAAACTCACCATGAATGAAGAGTATACTGTTGGACAAAGAGTGGATCAAATTATCCCATGCTCCCCTCTCTTTGTGTTTTCAATTATTTTATATCAGGATTCAGTTTGAGATCACAATGGTCCTAACACGACTAAGCCCAGAAGGTTGAAAATGGAATGGCTCCCCCAACTTCAGAAAGAGTGTTCTTTGGATATAAGGTTGGATTAAGGAGCATTGATTCTAGAAAAGTCCTAGACAGTATCTCTACCCAGCTGTGGACTTTTGTAAGAACAGACAATGCAACAATTACAGTAGCCAAACAATGAAATAAGCAGGAATACTTCTTCAGGAGATAGAATTTACACAGGAGAAATGTCCATCTGTCGGGGATTCATAGAAGTCACCCTAACACTGGACAGAAGTTTTATCTAAATCTACTTCTCTCATAGTATTTGCCTTGTTCAGGTAAAATAAATAAGATGAGATAAATGAAATGATATATGATAAGACTTTTAAACAGGCATATGTAAGACAGTATCATCATCATAATTAATCCTGAAGTACACTTTTTATTAGATCTCAAAAATGTTTAGGAGAATAAAAAAAAGTATGAGTGTAATAAAGTTGGATGAACACATCAAATCAGAAAATAGGGGAAAAAAGATAAATAATAAACATTATGTATGATGAAAGAAAAATAAATAAAGCATATAAATTTTTACGCTAAAAAAAAAAAGAGATGAATCATCCCATTAAAATCAGAGATGTTTGAAAAGGAACAAAACCTTAGCAATGTGTTTTACAAGAAAGCTTTCTGAAACAAAATAATAAAGATTGAAGGAAATGATAAGCAAATAGGCACTTGGCAAATAAAAAAATCTAGAAGAGGCAAATTCATATAAAATATCTGAAATTAAAAGCAATAAAGATTAAAGATATACCCTACGGAATGCTAAAAATAAAATCAGCAAAATAGATAAAGGATATTCCACAAACCTAAGTGTACTAAACAGCATAATGCCAAACTAAAAATATATTGAAAATGCAAGATGAAATTCTAAAAATAGACTTATATAGGGGATATACTTCTTTTAGAATTGGACAAATTCTAAAGTCAAAACTGTAAAGATATACAGGAATCAAATAAATCATGAATTTTATGAACTTAACATTTTTCACAAAGCTCATGCACACCACAAATAATCATTTTACATGAACTTTGCCACAAAGAAAAAATTATAAAAGCTGTATTTGTATCGGTGATATTAGTTACCGTAATCCAATCAATTAGAAATGAATAAAACTATGAACAAAATTAATTTATTCCTTGATAACTAGAGATCACAGAACAAGTGAAAAGCATCTGGAACACAATGAAAAGTAGAATACGTAACAATGGAACTTGTGATACAGTGGAACTTCTATTCAGCTAAAAACTTAATAGTTTCTATCATTCACATATAGCTTACATAGGAACTTGGTTTTCTTTTTAATAAATTAGAAAAAGAAACAAAATTAGTTAGAGGGGATTATTTCATTCAGAAGCAGAAAATAATGAAATGCAAAACAACAGAAAAGAAAAGCATATACTTTATTTTTTCTTTTTTAGAGGTGGGGGAAGGGGCAGAGGGAGAGAAGGGTGAGAATCTTTTTTTTTTTTTTAAGATTTTATTTATTTATTTTAGAGAGAGAAAGAGAGACAGAAATAGTGACAGAGAGCATGAGTGGGGAGGAGAGAGAGAAGCAGGCTCCCCGCTGAGCAGGGAGCCCGACGTGGGACTCGATCCCAGGACCCTGAGATCATGACCTGAGCTGAAGGCAGATGCTTAACTGACTGAGCCACCCAGGTGCCTTGAGAAGGGTGAGAATCTTAAGCTGACTCCACACTCACAATAATGGGGCTCAATATCACAACGCTGAGCCAAAATTAAGAGTTGGAGCCTTAACCGACTGAGCCACCCAGGTGCCCCTAATGTACAGATCTGAATAAGTATTTGCACATTGAAATATCTGCAAATATTAAGTATGGAACAAATTCATCACAACTAACAGCAAGTTGAAAACTGTGGCAGCTGGGTAAATTAAATATTTTGTAAGCAGCCTGACCATGTCCCTAGACTCAAATCAGACAAAGTATCCAGGAGTGGAGCATCTGGTCCTGCAGCTGCTCAGCACACCCTGTGAGTAGCAATGAACACCGGCTTCCCTTGGCAGCTAAAGAGGAGGCTGCCAAGGGGAAGGGCCTTTAATAGAGCCAACAATGGGCAGAAACAATGCCAAATTAATATAGAAATTAGTACAGGCATGTGCCATTTTGTCTCAATTACAAAAGTCAAATCTGCAAAGAGGGGAGTCATACCAGGCTTTAATAGAGGCCTGTGATTTTTAAATATTTAAGTCATAAACATTAGGGCATACTTGCACATGTTTGTAACCTCTCTGGATAGGAGACAATGGAAACTAAAGGAAGGTCGGATTCTTCTATAGCTGCACGGTTGAAGAAAAGGAGATTACTCACTGACAAGTTCATTTCTGCAAATCAAAAAGCTCATGACTCTTGATTTTGTGACTGACACTGATGTGAAAGGAAGCAGACAGGTGATGACAACTCACAGGGAGCAGCCCGTTTCTCTCTCACTTCCCCTTCTCCCCCAGCCTGGACAAATAGTGGTATCTTTTCTTTACTGAACTCATAGTGACTATGCATTCTTAAAAGTCTGAAAGGTAAAATAAAATAAGAAAATTGTCGATTTGGTTGTGTAGGTCGATCTCTGAGCTTTCTCTCATCTTAAGGTAGACAAATAATTTCTATTCAGGGAAGCTAGCCACCAAGACTTCCTTTGGGTTACTAACATATAGTTTTACAAGCATGTCACGAACAGAATGAAAAGTTCCATAGTAAACCCCAGCTGCTCTCCATCGCTGTCCTACTGGCTTCATAACTAACATCTAGAATGGAGTGCAGTGAATCAATGCAATAGGTAAATCATAAAATCAAATTACTGAGAAACCACATCATTTCAGAACTGTGACATTTTTCACAGAAACTTTTTTTCATGTTTTCATGTTTCAATGTTATTATCTAGCCTCTTCAGTAGTATGAGCTCTAAAGAAAACTTAAAAATGGGAATGGAGGCCAAATAATTGTGCTATAAATATTGTGTGGGGCAGTTTAAGAAAAATTATTATAACCCCATCTCTATATAAAATCTTAAAAGGAAAGTAGTAATATATAACATGAGATTATCTGATAAGGAGACTCAGGTCAGGTCTTGGTATACATTTTAGGGGTTAGAAAGCAGAAAAACCCAGTTAGAATCTGCTATATGGGAAATGGTTTTCTTGATGGTACTTTCCTTGTTCATACTATGCAAATATCAAAAGCTTCTTAAAGAAGCTAGTTCCAGCAGCCTTAAAAATTACATGATTATTATACAACCAGTTCATTGGTAACTAGGTTTTATCCTTAAAAACTAAGAACTACCATTTATTATTTGCCCATATCTTGACTTATACTTTGTAGTTGGATCTACACAATGCAGAAAGATGGGTGTTGTATATATGTATGTATATACACACACTTTTATATGTACATACATGCATATGTGTGTGCGGAGATTGAGAGAGATTGATTGATTGATTCATTCATTCATTCATTAACATTTGTGGGTAAAATTTAAGTACCAGGAGGCCTACTGTCCTGTATTTACAAAATCCCTGTGCTACATGCCATTTTCTAACATAGTATATTAGAAAATTTCATGTTAAAGTACAGGTAGTTTTAGTAATACAACATATCAAATATATGAAAAAATATATCTATCCTTCTTCAATGTATGTTCCATTAAGTTAACCTATATATGGGGATAAATTTACATAGTATTTGCATTTCCTTAAAGGAATTATATATTAAATATTACATACTTCAAATAGTAAGGAAAGTTTACTGAGAAAGTTTACTACTCTGAAGAGTGGCTACTGAATAATAATTACTATTCTAAAATCTCTTAAGCCCCAGCTAGGCTATCATTAATTAAGGTGGACAAATAAAAATGGCCTAAAATTTAATCCACTGAAAAACACAGGTCAGTAAAACAAATGTTTGCCTTTGATTCATTCTTGCCCATTATTCACTTTAAAAAAATCATTAATTTACTTCTTTCTCCTTTAAGTATTACTTAATTCCTATGATATTACATGGTCCAAACTGTACTTCCTTGAATATTGTAGTAGTTAATAACTTAGGCTCAGCAGGGGGGGAAAAAAAAAAAACTTAAAGGAGAATTATAAATTGAATAGCTCAGAGTGCTTAAATAATCGTCCACAGTAAAAAATTAAAAAAATATATATTTCTTGCTTCTTTTAAGATTGATTACTGCTTACTGCATCTTTGTGATCAAATTCATTCTATACTTTATCTTCTTTAAGTAAATTGAACTATCCCTCATGCCTCTGGCTAACAGCTGGTGAGTCACAAGAGTAGGTCTAATCAATTTACAGGGTCCCCCACTGGAAGGGCAACTGGATTTACCATATCTGCACAACTTTCTTGTATTTTGTCTCAATTCAGATTCAAAGCAAAGAGCCTCAGATCCTCAGACTGTGACAGCATCAACATTACTGAGTAATCCACAATAAATATCCACTGCAACTGGTGTTATAATTTACAGCTAGATGCCATTCTTCACTTAACAAAAAGGGAGGATTATTTTGGTCCAGTAGAACTTCATCATTCACATTCTTTCTGGTATATACATCAGTAGGTATCAATTCTGCCAAAATTCTGTATTTCAGTGATTATTTTTTTCCTTTTTTTCTCTTCTTCACCCGTCCTCATTATATCAATAGACTAAATCACAGCTAATTAAATGTGCTTCAATATGAGTTTTCATATTCAGTGAATCAGAAATATGTAATAGAGAAATTGGAATGAACAGTGAGTTAAGAATGCAAAGGAGAGAGACAGCTGCATGCATTTTTATAGTGGTATCTAAGCTGTTCCACAGACTTTGCAGTCATTACTTTGAGAGGATTGACTTAAAACTTAACCCCAATAAATAAATATATAATAACACAATTTTACTTGCACTTAAAAATGTTCCAAAATATAGCCCCAAAGGTAATTTAAGGGAAACACAAAGATTTAACAAAAGGATAAGAATAAACAGTGATTTGCACCTCATTAAGATATAAGGTATTCCACAAAAAGTGTACTTTCCATATAAATGAAAGTTGATCTTTTAAGTCATAAAACTGTTTCCCAGTTAAATTCAAATGATTTAGCTTTATCCTGATTTAAATAAACCCAGTATAGAAATAGAAATGCACAACACATAACAGAGAAAAGACTCAACCTTATTGAAGGTCAGGCCTTTGGAGAGGAAACAGAAAACCTGGGCTGAGAACCAGGGTGTCCAGCAGAATGGAGCTGGGTGGGGGGTGGGAGGGTGGGGGGATAGCAAGCAGAGAGATTTGAAAATTCTACAGCTTTTTTTTTTTTTAAGATTTTATTTATTTATTTGACAGAGAGACACAGCGAGAGAGGGAACACAAGCAGGGGGAGTGGGAAAGGGAGAAGCAGGCTTCCTGCTGAGCAGGGAGCCCGATGTGGAGCTTGGTCCCAGGACCCTGGAATCATGACCCGAGCTGAAGGCAGACACTTAACAACTGAGCCATCCAGGCGCCCCAAAAATTCTACAGCTTTTAAAACTTAAAATTGGACAATACAAATCCCAGAAATGGGAGGCTCACAAAGAACATTAAGAATTTCTTTTGTATTTACTCCTTTTGTGAGATACTTGCTTTAACGATCAAAGAAAATTATGAATTATTAGAAGTCTGTTGATTGAGTTTTATCAGGTTCAGGAAGAGTAATCTGCATTCTCCACAAAGTCATAACTAAGATGCAACAATCAGAGCTCAGAAGCAGTAAAACTAATGGAAGCATCTGCTTAGGAATATCACGTCTAAGACTTAATACTAACAAAACCACAAAATAAGCTTCTAAGTCCATCTAGCCCATCACTCATTAAGGTCACCCAACAGAGGTGCTTTACCATGTAGGGGAGGAAGAACTTCCTGCCCCCTTCAAGGTCCTTCTAGCTGGACTAAGAATCAAATCGACACGAGACAGATTAACAGAAGAAAATCAAATTTAATTTTCTATGTACCAGTATTCCATACAGATGGAAATTCCAAAGACAGGCAAAATGAGGTATGTATGTCCTTCTGAACTAAGGTGAATTGGGCAGGGATCTGTGACTTCAAAAGGAAGAAATGAAATTCACAAGAAGATATAAAAGAGTAAATGTTTGGTAAACAAATGTTTGCTGGCCCTTCAGAAATAATGGGACATACAGGAGTTTGATCAGACAGGCCTTCCTTGCTAGCTCCATGCTGTCTACCATGTCTCGTTCATAGTATAATGTAGTCATCTGTGCTGATAGCTCTCCTCCTGGAGCAGGTCCTCTAGCTAAATTCTTTTCAGGCAGTTGTGGGGGAGGTAAAAAGCTTTTCCTGAATCTGCTGGGTTTTGACTGCTTTTTAACTGAAAATAATCTTCATGCCAATGTGGCCCATCTTGTCCCCCACAACCACAAGTTAATTTTGAATGGACAACAGTTACATTAAAAACCTGAATAAAGCCCAACAAGAGAATGGGGAAAATTCAGTGGTTGGATAGGAGTATTTTGCTGCTTTCTCCCCTCATGTCTTATTTGTGGAAGTTATGAAATGGAAATGCATTATTCATTAATTCAGCTATCATTCAGCATGTACTTATTTGGGGGGGGGGTGCTTTATACCAGGCATTGTTGTAGGGTTTGGGACACAAGAACTAGCAAAAATTATGTGCAATCATTTCCAGCCACTTTTTCAAAGGGAGACAATGTGTTCATAGGCATGAAATTTTCAGAATCCATCATATGTGACAACGCTAGATTTCTACGTAAAAGAAATTAAAATAATATTTTTAGGTAAAATGGAAAATGTGTACATTAGTTTGCTGCAAGATAAGTTACCCAACCTGCACTGTTATAAGTATGTGCCACTGACAGAAATACAACAAAACCAAATCCACAAGTGGCTAGAGTAACATCAAGTATCAGGCAAATTTAATGTGAATTACCCACGGTTAGTGAGTAATACCACAATAAAGTTATACCTAAAATGCAACAAAAATGACTAAACACTGGGCAGAATCTGATAAAGGCATACTCTCCAAATTAGACAAATAGAAAAAAGCAATTTTGCCAGATAAATCACTTTTGCTTAGGATCCAATTGCTCATTCATAAATGCTGCTCTATAAAGTGGTTCATAAACAACATGAGGAAGTTTTTAGCAGTCCATGCTGAAAATTGCAGCTTAAAATACATCCCTGGAAACAAAACTATATTTTATTTTGGAATTTTATTCTGGTGATTGCAGCTGATCATTTGTTTTGATACACTAACATGGTTAAATAAAAAGGAGTACTGAGTTGAACACTTAATTTTCAGTCGGCTTTTTGCTGGAAGCATTGCTTTAGAACAGAAGTCAGCAAATGTTTTCTGTAAGGGCCAAATAGTAAATATTTTAGGCATTGCATGTCATATGGTTGCTGTAACTACTTTGCTCTGCCGCAGTAGCACAAAAAGAGCCATAGACAATACCTATGGGCTAGTGACTGTGTTCCAATAAAACTTACTGGCAAACACTGGATGTGAGATGGATTTGGCCCATGGCCAAAGTTTGCCAACTTTTGCTCTAGAGCCCTTCTGTAGTTTTTTACATAAGCCAGGCTGGGGGATTATTCAAGCGCCCACATGGCCATTCTAAGTCATCTGCTCTTGCTCCTCCCATGGACATCAGCCAACCTATCAGTCATTAAAGGTAACAACTTCCTCCCTGAAGTGTAGAGAATGAAGTCACTCCATTTCTCTTGGTAAAACTCTGAGAGGCAGCCCAATGTACATCCTCACTCATGTACATCCTAATAAAATTCATTGCAATTATTTTTATTATTTAGCATTTATACTGTGAGCACATTCAAAATATAATCTGGAAACTTACAGAAGAAATTCTGATGGGACATGAGGAATAAATATATCTTCCAAGAGAAAGATAGAAATACTAGTCTTCTTGGACATTAAATCTGAGCTTCCTGTTGGCCAGGGTAAAAGAAAAAAACATGGGGCTATATTAGTGACTTCTAAACAGCAGGTATGTATGTATGCCCTGTATGTATAATTATAGCTCAATAAAATTGTTTGCTCAAAAGAAAAAGAAAAAAAAGGAAGGTATATCAGAGTTACTTGGGAAACTGTTTAAATACATACATGCCTAAGATCTGGTTTAGCAGATCTGTGGTGAGACCCAGCTGTTTTGAGTCTTGAGATAAAATGCCTTCATGATGTATATAGTCAAAGGCAGAATTTCTTATAGGAGACATATTTGGCATTTTGGCAAAACAGCTCTTCCTCTTGTGGGATTGTTCCACCCAATGCAGAGTGTAGAATCTCTGTCCCTGGCCATTTACAACCTGTAGTGCCTCTTAGCCATTATGACAACCAAAATATGCTCTACATATTTCCAAATGGATGCTGGTTGTGGGCCATTGATCTAATGAATGCAAAGAGAAGTTAGTTATAGACTGTGTCCTCAGAGGATATGGCAAATCTAATATTATAGTCAGGGAAATGATACAGATATGAACGGGGTTTTTATAAGAAAATAGAGAAGGGATCCTTAATTAGGCATTTAGGGTAAGAAAGCTTCCTATGATAGCTGAGACTAGACCAAGTCTGAAAGCTTTTGATCACTGGGAAAGTGCTTTCCAAACAGGGACACAACAGTAGCAAAAACACAAAAGCATGGGTTTGCATGAGGATTATGATCAGTTAATTTTGACTGATGAAAAAGTATGAGGCAGGAAATGATGAGTGTCGAGGCTGGAAAAGTCAAAAGGGTCAGATTATGGAAGTCTTTGTATGACTGCGTTAGGACTTCAGATATTTGTCCTGAAGATGTTTGAGAATCATGGAAGAGTATGGGAGCATGGGTGTGGGGAACTGACAGACTTAAGCAGGGAAGCATCATTGTCAGATTGTTTCTGGAGAATGCTCTAGCAGGAGCACAGAGAGTATGTGTGAATGAAAGAGGCCCAGAGCCAGGGAAAGCCGCACCTGTGGAGCAGAAGCACAGCTGGGGAAGACAGGAAGGATTAAAGGCATGGTTTAAAGTTGTAAGCCTTGATAGCTTTTTTTTTTTTTTTTTTTTTACTAGGGCATGAAGGAAATTTGAAGAACCAAGGTGACTTACTGATTTCTAACTTGTGTAAGAAGGTATATTGCTGTACTCCACAAGGGTGAAAAAAAAAAATACAGAATTGGCAAGGGTAGAGGGAAGAAATGGGTTCAGGTTTGTCCATGTTTAGTTAAGGTGAAGCATCTAACAGAGCATCTAAACAGAGTAGTCCATCACTCAGTGGGTTGGACTGTGATGGATAACCCCACTTTGCAGACATTATGATAAAGACAACACCAGTCTACTGTTTGATGAAGCATTTGAAACTCTCCGTAAACATGCAGAGAATACAGATGATCAGCTAATTTATTTTCATATGGTATTATCAGTGACAAGACAGTCTATGCATATGTTTCTTTGTCCCTGAATTTCTGGAAATATATAATGATGTTAACATTTGCTGAACACATATTCTATGCCAGATATTCTTCAGCATGACTATATATATTAACTCATGTAATCCCTCACAGCAAACCCATGAAGCTCTTTTCATACATTGCCTTTATTTCTAGTTTCACAAAAAGAAGCTTTTTATTTTCCTCTTAAACTACAAATAGTGCTTATCAACAGGCTTGAGTTGAGTTGGAATCCTGACTCTGAAACCCACAAGCTATATGATCTTGGACAGGCTGACCCACCCCCAGAGCCATAGATCATACCTATAAAAAAAAATTCACCATATTTTTCTTTTGGCTGGGCTATCTTGGTGCCCTTAGCAACTTCTACTCCACCGGCTATGTTCTAGGTCTTTAGGGAATTTCTCCAGGATCCTGCTCCCAAATACTCTATCAAATTCTCTGGCTAACATTTCATTTCCCTGGATTCTTTTCCTCTTCCCTAGTATCTGTTGCTAGTGAATATGGCCTGAGATGTTGGAAATGCTCTGCCTGGCATGGTCTGGCTTTGCCCATTCTTTGTGATGCCTTTGGCTTCATGACCTGAAGATCAAGGGCCAATCAAGTCTAGTTCTCTGAACTGCTTGGGCTAACAGACCTGAGGCCACACATTGGGTTGCTCAAGAAAATGCGCTCTCCTGGAAAATTTATATATATTCAGAAAAAAAAAAAAAGTTAGTTTGCTAATTTTTTTCTATATTCATAGTGATAATGATTGCTACTAATTAATTGCCATGTGACATGCAGCAGGCTAAGCACTTTAGATATATTATTTAAACTTCAAAACAAATGTGTGACAATATATATTAAGTACTCCATTCAGAAGACATATCTGAAGTTCAGGCCGTGGCTTGAACTTGGTAGCTGTGGCTATCTGATATCTACTCTGCAGCTTTTCCCCTGCAATGTCCACCTACTTACAGAAACAAGCCCAGCTCCAAGAGAACTGATCACAAGGTGAGAGTCTGAAAAAGATTATATCTTCCTCTGCTGGACTGTACACAGCCACAATTAGATTAAATTCTTTCACAGCGGTAACCAAGTTCTTTCCATTTTTATATCCCTGGACTCTTGCACATAGCCTACTACATTGCTGATCATTGAACATTCGCTGAATGGATGACTGAATTCTCAGAGTGGCTCCAGAATGAATCTGGTAAACCTAGAATCCCCTTGGGTGTCAAAAAAGATTATTTAAATCCCAACTCACAATCAGATGACTGATCATGCATTTGCAGAGGCTCAATTTATTGTGTGCCATTGACAAATAGTGACAATTATCCATAGACCAAACCAAAGAGTTAAGCACTTTGTAGCTAGAATTTACCAAGATAAAAAATGGCAGGCCACAAAAATCACTCCACACACACATACCAAGTTTCTATCATTCAAAGTACCGGTATATTTTAAAGCTGCCACAAAGATAAATACTAGCTTATATTCCCATGACCTAAAACTATAAATCAGGGTAGTCCTCAAAGACTTTAGGCAAAAAGACTAGGGCAGAATTCTTCATAATGCCTACCAGTCATTTGCCGGGCTTTGCTTTTCATTTTTGTTCATTTTCATTTAAATTGATGTGGGAATTTGTGCCAGGTGGCAAACTCTGTATATATAGCCAATAGGTCAAAGTCTGGTGCTTTTATTCAAGTGATGAAGACATCAAAGGAAGGATATCTGATGAGGAAGAGAGCACTAGTACATTTCAACTTATGGGAATGAAGTCAGTGCAAGTTCTGTTGTTCAAATGGCATCCTCTGAATAATTTTGTAAAACTATCTGCAAGGCTAATATATACAGTATATTGCAGATTAATAAGAGATTAAAAAGAATTTAGAAATTGTATTTGCCTTGTATATATGAATAAATGAGCCTTTATTAGTACATGTTTTTAAAACTCATAAAAATATAACAATTATCCTCAGTCTTTTAATCACTAATACGCATTTAGTACACTGGTAATTGCAGCTTTAGAACCTCTGATAGATGTTTTAAATGTGATTGCTTTCAACAGTCTTGATTTGTGGATTCCCTTTCCTCTCACCATTATGTCACTGCATAAATATCATTGCACTAATGTATATCTTACCCCAATAAAATTCTGTGAATACTCAGGACTTTTCATTCCTTGAGATGAAGTTCCTGTGTGTCACACTTTTTGTGTGTCACAAAAAAACCCTAAAATTATCAGCTTATTCTCTAGTATTTCAAACATATTATTTTGAAAACATTTAAACAACTCTGTTCTGTCTTAATTATTTCCAGCTTGAATTACATTTGTAACTCCAGGCATGGGTAGGTATATATGAGTTGGAATAAACTAACCAATTAATATTTTACATTCACTTAAAAATTAGACATCTGATCTTTAATTACTCAGTAGACATCTGATCTTTAATTACTCAGTAAAGCTTATCTTTAAGTAAATAAGTATTTCAAGATAAACTTATTTATCATTCTTATTAGAAAAATAGATACAAGTAAGTAATAAAACATAATGAATGGAAAAAAACCCCTCTAATTTAGATCAAATCAACTGTCACCAGAATATGCTTGTATTTGGAAGTAATTACAAGCATTCAGTAACACTTGAATGTTTAGGGGGCTGTATACCTTAGGATTCAGAGCAAATAAAGCACTGGGTGTTATACGCAAACAACGAATCATGGAACACTACTTCAAAAATTAATGATGTAATGTATGTGATTAACATAATAAAAAATTAAAAAAAACAGTTTTGTTTGGCTCTGAAATGAACTCACATAAAATTATTTTCTACTCAATTATTGGTCAATAGACATTCATGTTAATAAACCAAATAGACATACTTGCAGCTTACTTTCAGTCTAAAGAAAACCAGCAGAGGAGAAATGTAAAAATAGTTCATTATAATGCTTATATATATGCTTATATAAAATGTACATATATATATATACCTATATATAATAGCATTATTGCCCAAAGAAATTTATATTGTTATTTTTCCCAATAAAGTTATTGCTTGGAGGAAAGTCTTGGTGGTAGAGAAAAAAAATACATGATCTCTCTTTCTCTATCGAAATTGGAAGATGTATATTTAACTTTCCTATCACTAAGAAGACAAGAAGACAGGAAGACATGGAGATCTTGGAAGAGCCTATGTAATTTAACATCCTATTCAGTTGTTACAGTAAGGTTTACAAACTTTCATTTTGTTTTATATTTTATTTATTTTTCAATTTTAAAGATTTTATTTATTTATTTGACAGAAAGAGAGAGAGTACAAGCAGGGGGGAGCAGCAGAGGGAGAGGGAGAAGCAGGCTTCCCGGTGAGCAGGGAGCCCGATATGGGGCTCAATCCCAGGACTCTGGGATCATGACCTCAGCCCAAGGCAGGTGCTTAACTGACTGAGCCACCCAGGTGCCCCCTTGTTTTATATTTTAAATAAACTTTATTGAGTTATAGTTTCCATACTATAAAATTTATTAGTTTTTAAGTGTATATTTCAACAGTTTTGAAAAATATAGGTGCCCATGTATCCACCACCACTAACAAAGTATAGAATATTTCTATCACTCCCAAAAGAATATTTCTATCCTTCTGTCCCTTTGCTGTCAAATCACCAATCACTAATCTACTTTCTGTCTCCATTGATTAGATTTGCTTTTTTTTTAAATTTGATATAAATGGAATAACATAATGTATACTTTTTCAGATCTGTTTTGTTTAGTTTAATATTTTTTAGATTCATTGTTTTCTTGCCTATATTTCCTTTTTATTGTAGAGTAATATTTCATTTTTTTCCTAGACTCTATCCACTGACCTGTGTATTCAACCTTATTCTAATACTACACTGTCTTGATTGCCATAGTTTTATAGAAATCTTGAGATAAAGTGGTACAAATACCTTAAACTTCAGTTTAGTTTTAGTATAACATATATTTATTTGAAACTTCATAGCATATCAGCTAATTCCTTAAAATCTAAAAATTTCACAGAATAATCTGTATTTTTAAAATAATAATTGATATTTATGAAAAGATGTCAAAAGATATTTATTTTCTTGCTGATCATGACACAGCAAAAGACATTACAAATATAATATTTAATATTAGAGATGAGCTCTAAAAATCTTACACAGACCCTATAAAAATTATAGTCACAATTCATTAGAAATAACAAGTATACTAAACTTCAAATATATCAATTTTTACTAGGTTTTCCACACTATCCTTATTTTGTCATGCTTGCTTTCAAGAGCCTATCAATCAGCAGTTTTCTCTCTTCTGACCTCCTAAATAGTCAGTTTTACCAAAATGAAAAAGTAGAAAAAGCTTCTTGGAAGACATCCAGAGTTCAAATGCTCAAAGAAAAAGAGTAATTACAGATTTAGTTTGGCAAAAATACATTAACAGATTTAGTTTGGCACAAATACAGTTCAGCATCCCACAATAATACAATCATGCTACCAGAATATATCTAGGTTCTATTCAAGAATAATATGAGAAATATTTTACCACCATGCACCAAGGAAACTGACCAGTCAGAATAGATCCTGAACAACTGGCTGTGGTATACTGGAGTGTGTGTTGACTGAATAACCATCTGGCTATCAATCTATAGAAACATCCCTGGCGGAGGAGTTGCAAGGAAAACAAAGGATGGATGGATAAATTGAAGAATCATGCTGCTTTCCCACACATATTTAATTTGAGATGTTATAGTGGTTAATACTATGTGTTGACTTGACTAGGTCATGGAGTGCCCCATTATTTGGTCAAACATTATCCTGGGTATTTGTGTGAGGGTGTTTTTGGATGAGACGAACATTTAAATTGGTAAAATGAAAAAGCAAATTGCCTTCCCTATTGTGGGTCGGTCTCATCCAACAGTCGAAGGCCTGAATAAAACAAAAAGACTGAACCTCCTCTGAGTAAGAAAGAACTGCTCCTGCCTGACATTCTTTCAACTAAGGCTTTTTCCTGCCTTTGAACTCCAACTGAAACATTGACGTTTCTTGGGTCTCAAACCTGCCAGCTTTGGGACTAGAACTATACCATCAGCTCTCCTGGGTCTCCAGCTTGCCAACTCACCTTTCATATTTTGGGACATTAGGACTTTCCAATCACTGTAATAAATCCTTTATATATATGTATATATGTAAAGTATGTGTGTGTGTGTTTGTGTGTGTATACACACACACACAATATAGAAATATTTCTATATATTCTTTTTTTTATTTCTTTAAAGATTTTATTTATTTATCTGACAGAGAGCATGAGAGAGAGATCACAAGCAGGGGGGAGGGGTAGAGGGAGAAGCAGACTCCCCCTTGAGCAGGGAGCCTGAGGCAGGACTTGATCCCAGGACCCTGGGATCAGGACCTGAGTCGAAGGCAGACATTTACTGGACCAAGCCACCGAGGCACCCTCTATATATTATTTTCTATATATTTCTATATTTCTAGATATAAAAATATATCTAAAATATATTTTTTCTATTTCTATTTTCTATACCTCTATATATTATGTATATATAGAAAAATATATATTCCTATATATACAATGAATTCTTTATATATACGTGTGTGCACATATACATATATATCCTATTGGTTCTATTTTTCTGGAGAACAGTAATATAGGTATAGAGATTTCTGGTGAGAGCAAGTATAGAATATAGGCAGATACATAATTCCTACAGCTGCTATGGAGATCTTGGATTGATTATAACTATTGATTACATTCTAGAAACTCACCCATTTCTTTTCCTAAAATTTATGTAAGTCCAGGAAGGGGTCATGTCCAAATCCTGGTGAGTAAACATTAAAAATTAAAACATTAAATGTGTTTAACTCTGATATATCATGAGATGCTCATATGATAACATAAACATAGAATGTTAATATTGAAAGAAACAAATTATTAGAGTTTATAACAAGATCAGTAAGTGGAAAATTGTAGGGACACGGCCCAAATTTTTCTCTTTTCCAGTATTCATTTGCCATGATAAGGATAGATTTATTCAAACCACATTTACTGAGACTATATTCTGTCCTAGGCAAGATGCTAGTCATTGGGGATTCAAAGACAAATGTACATACTCCATTTCTCAGGGATCTTGTACTTCCTCCCACTCTATCCCACAAGATGGAGACTATGCACTGCCAGATGTGGTAGGATTTTATGAAGGATGAGGCTTTAGCTCCATCTGTAACAATTCAGTTACTTAGCAATGCATGGCACTGTGGTTAAGAGCACATGCTTTGGAGCCAAAAGGCATGGGCTGGAATTCAAATTCTCAGAGTCACCAACTGTATAACTTCCACAAATTATGTGACCTCCCTCTGTCTCAGTTCTCTCAACTATAAAGTGGTGATAATTGTACTTTCCTTATTATATTGTTATGAGAGTTACTGAGTTAACACATGTAAAAGCATTTATACGAGTGCCTCATGTATAATAAGCACTTAAAAAATGCAGTTTTTATAGTCTGAGGCAACTAAGTGTTTTCTCTTGCTGAGTATATAGGTGACATTGATGTCATTTTTTTTTTTTTTACTATGCTGGATACTTGAAATATGTACTCATTAATTTTTAAAAGAAAAATGCAAGAGAAAATTAAGTACTATTTACAGTAACAATCAACTCATAAAGTATCTTTGAATTAATTTGGAAAATAACTCAGAACACTTTTATGGGGAAATAATTAACACTCTATTAAAGTAAAGACATGAAAAAAGACCTGAATAAATGAAGAAACATAGGCATCATTCATGGAACAAGACAACATTATTAATATGGCAATTTTCCACATAATGAGTTTTAAATTAAAATTAATTTTAAAATGTTTGTAAAATATAACTAAAACAATTTGGAAAAATAAGAAGACTGGCATTACCAAATGTAAATACATATTACAAACACATAAAAATAAAAGGTGTAGCACTGCTACAGAAACAAACAATGGAATAAGATAGAAAATCTAGTAGATCTATAGATGTTATAGAGATAGCCCCACAAGCA
This sequence comes from Leptonychotes weddellii, assembly GCF_054177405.1. Taxonomy (NCBI): domain Eukaryota; kingdom Metazoa; phylum Chordata; class Mammalia; order Carnivora; family Phocidae; genus Leptonychotes; species Leptonychotes weddellii. The sequence goes on along the minus strand of NC_138369.1, from coordinate 111,369,749 downwards.
CTTGGGGAAAGAATGAATTTAGTACATAGCTCTGGAAAACCTGGCTCACTATTTTGATTCTTACACACATAAGAGTCTTCAAAGCTCTAGTTCTGCTGAGTCTCTGTTATAAAACTCTTTCTTACAGCCTGGGTGGACATCATATCCTTCAAGAAGTACCTATTCTAGCAGTGCTTTAACTCTGTTCTCATTCTCAAAAGAACCGTTTCTGAGAAACTACATTGACACCACAGCTTCAACCCAGTTTGATTTCCATGTATAGTAACTCCATAAATAAGAATACTCTAAGACATAGCAATTCCACTCTTTCCTTTATATCCACCAGCAGTTGGTACATAAGTTCACCAAAAGACTTGTACAAGAATGCTCACAACAGCACCATTCATAATAATTCCAAAATAGAAAGAACTCAAATAGCAAGTAACTATAGCATGTATCAACAGATTGTGGTATATATTCATATAATGAAAGGCTGTACAACAATAAGAATGAGTAAAACTATAATGACAGACAACAGCAATCTGAATAAATCTCTCACAAATATAATATTGAGCCAAAGAAGGCAAGCACTAAGTGTATATACTATTGAGTCTACTAAGTGTAGTTCAAAACAGATAAAATTAAACTATTCCAATAGAAGTCAGGAAAGCTATTTTTCTTAGGGCTCAGTGATAGAGAGAAGCTATAAGGATGGCTTCTGGGTACCAGCAACACAGGTATATTAAAGTCATTTAGTTGTATGCTTATACTTTGTGTGTTTTTCCTTGTGTGTGTGGTATTTCAATAAACATTTTATGAAACAGAAAGTTTAGCCACATAAGAATGAAAGATCACGAAAGTGATTTTTTTTTAATGGTAGTGACTTGTTAGGTGTTTTACAATCATTTAATTAAATATGCTTTAGATCCATTCAAATTAGAAAGGAAGAAATAAGATTCTTGCTGTTTGTGGATGACGTGATATTACATACAGAAGAGACTCCACCAAAAAATTGTTAGAACTGATAAACTAATTAAATAAAGTTGCAGGATGCTAAATCAATATACAAAAATCAGTTGTGTTTCTATACATTAACAATGAACTCTTTGAAAGAAAAATTAAGGAAACAATATCATTTATAATAGTATCAAAACACTTGCAATACTTAAGAATAAATTTTTTTAAAAGATTTTATTTATTTATTTGAGACAGCAAGAGAGGAAACACAAGCAGGGGGAGTGGGAGAGGGAGAAGCAGGCCTCCCGCCGAGCAGGGAGCCCGATGTGGGGCTCGATCCCAGGACCCTGGGATCATGACCTGAGCCGAAGGCAGACGCTTAACGACTGAGCCACCCAGGTGCCCTTTAAGAATAAATTTAAACAAGCTGATGAAAAATCTGTCCCCTGGAAACTATAAAACATTGATGAAAGAGACTGAAGAAGACACAAATAAATGGAAAGCTACCTAACGCTCATGGATCAGGAGAGTTAACATTGTTAAAATGTCCATAACACCAAAGCGATCTACATATTCAATGCAATCCCTGTTAAAATCCCAATGGCATTTTTCATAAAAATAGAAAAAAAAATAATAAAATTCATATGAAACCACAAAAGATCTCAAATAGTGAAAATAATCTTGAGGAAAAGAAAGTTGGGGGCATCACACATCCTAACTTCAAATTATATTATAAAACTATAGTAACTCAAACAGTATGATATTGGCACAAAAACAGACACATAGATAAATACAACAGAATAGAGAGTCCAGAAATAAACCTATGTATATATAGTTAATTAATTTTTGACAAGGAGCCAAGAAGACACAGTAGGAAGAAACAATCTGTTCAATAAATGGTGTTAAGAAACCTGACAGCCACATGCAAAAGAATAAATAAAACCAAACCCTTACCTTACACCATCCACAAAAATAAACTCAAAAGGGATTAAAGACTTGAATGTAAGAACTGAAATCATAAACTACTAGAAGAAAACAGAGACTGTACTCTTTGACATTAGTCTTGGCAATGTTTGTTTGTTTTTTTTTTTCTTTTTTCATGTACACCAAAAGCAAAGGCAACAAAAGCAAAAATAAACAAGTGAGGGGCGCTTGGGTGGCTCAGTCAGTTAAGCATCTGCCTTTGGCTCAGGTCATGATCCCGGGGTCCTGGGATTGAGCCCCGTGTCAGGCTCCCTGCTTCTCCCTCCCCCACTATTCATGCTCTCTCTCACTATCTCTCTCTCTCTCTCCCTCAAATAAATAAATAAAATCTTTAAAAATAATAATAATAATAAAAAATAAACAAGTGAAACTACATGAAACCAAAATGCTTCTGTACAGCCAAAGAAGCCATCAACAAAATGAAAGACAACCTATGGAATGGGAGAAAATATTTGCAAACCACTTTTTTGATAAGCAGTTAATATCCAAAATATAAAAGGAACTCATAAAACTTAATAGCAATCATCATCATCATCATCATCATTTGATTAAAAAAATGGGCAAAAGACCTAAAGAGACATTTTTTCCAAAGACCTACAAATAACCAAAGGATACATAAAAAGTTGTTCAACATCACTAATTATCAGGAAAATGTAAATCAAAATCACAACAGAGAGATCACCTTACACTTGTTAGGATGACTATTACAAAAAAGGCAAGAGATACAAATGCTGGTGAGGATGTGGAGGAAAGGTAAACCTTGTGCACTGCTGGTGGGAATGTAAATTGGCACAGCACTATGGAAAACAGTATGGAGGTTCGTCAAAAAATTAAAAATAGAACTACCCTATGATCCAGCAATCCCACTCCCAGCAATATATTCAAGAGTAATGAAATCAGCATCTCGAAAAGATATCTGCACTCCCTTATTCCTTAGAATATTATTCACAATAGCTGAGACAAGGAGACAACCTAAGTATTCATCAACAGATGATTGGATAAAAAAATGTAGTATAAATATATACTATGGAATATTATTCAGCCTAAAAAAAAACAGAAGAAAATTCTGCCATTTACAACAACATGGATGAACCTGAGGGAGCATTATGCTAAGTGAAATAAGCTAGACAGAGAAAAACAAACACTGCAGGTATCACATATGTGGAGTCTTAAACAAACAAAGAAACTCATAGAAACAAAGAATAGAAGGATGGTTGCCAGGGGCTGGGCCAGGGAAAGAGAGAGAGGCTAGTTAAAGGGTACAAACCTTCTGTTATGAGATGAATAAGGTCTGAGGATCTAGGGTATAACATAGTGACTATAGCTGATAATATCGTAGTGTAGAACTGAAATTTTCTGAGAGTACCACTTAAGTGTTCTTAGCACACTTAAAAGCAGTAAATATGTTGAGGTGAGTTCACCCAGACATAAAAACTGTTTCCATCAACTGCCATTTATCAAACCACCGTAAGTTTCCTATTGTGTAACATTTATAGGACATTAAAATAATTTGTCAGTCCAGTTAAAAATCTGAAAAAAATCTGAAAAAAATGCCTAAATAATTTCCTGAATTAACTGACCAGGTATTTTGACATGAATATTTGTATCTTGCCTCTTCTTCAGTGTCACTGACAGGTAGAGAGCTTGCTTGTATTTTAAAAACTGACAAAGAAATCTGAAGAATTGATTTAGACTTGAGGAAAAAGTCTCAAGACAAAAGAGACATTTTTCACTTTTTCTGTGTCCACAGAATGAGGCTCTTTGCAGTACCTTATTGGGGTTTAACTGACAGTCAACAATAAAGATGCTGCATCTCCAACCTGGACTTTAGACAAGTCACACACCTGAATCCAGACTCCAAATGTACCACAATACCTTCCCCCTTCCCCCAAACACAAGGACAATTTAGTGCCCAAACATACATCTCAAAACACAGGTTTTATATCATTTTCCCCTTTTCTGTTATGAAACATTGTTTATTCTATCTGATGGAAGAATCTGATTCTTAAACCTTCCAAGAACAGGCATTGCTTTAGGATAGAGATAAATCTCTCTAGAGATTAAGCCTAGTTCCCAGTTGTACAATGTAGAAATATCTCCAAGATAACAACCAAATGACCACCAGACATGTTAAAACATACTTCCAGAAATAGTTCGGCAGTCTCTGGTAAGATGTTCAGGAAACAGACACAAGGTGAAGATCCTTGTCCCTCCAACAGATAAGAAAAGTTATTGTTCTGTCTTGTACTTTTCGGTATCAACTCTGTAGTCAATTTTGTGCTTATGTATAAGTAAATCTGTTAAATGCTTACACAATGATAAATTATGTTCTCTCTCGCTTCAGCATTGATATGGAAGGCTCTTTCTGTTGGCAGAAATGTTTTATTTCTCTAATAGGAGGAAGAGAATGAACATAAAATGAGTGCCAACTGCATGTGAGACCTGTCTGATAGAACAAAGGCTCTTTGTAAAGTACATTGAAGAAGTAACTTCTGTTAACGTCACAGATTCTATTATTTTAGGTAATCCAGATGACAGCAGCAAATATAATGAATATTTTTCAGGTAGAAAATATAAACTGCAGTCACATTTTATTTGAGATTTATACTTCTTTGTGCTTCCTAACTGCCTAAGCAACCTACAAGTGTAAGGGAAGGAGAGGTAAAGAGGTCATCATGCTGTTTTTAGTATAGCATACACTGAATCCTAAAACATGCATGCAAATGGCTATGGAGTTCATCTGAATCCTTAGAAGAATATTTTGTATTCTTTATGTATACATATATAAAGAACATAAATATTTATAAATATAGAAATAGATACAGATATTTTAATTTGAGTCCATTTCCCATTCCCCTCAACTTATCAATGTTGAAACAAATGTTGTGTCTATATCTCCTTGTAACTCTGCTTTTGTCAGAATTAAAAAATTAGTATTGATCACTGTCATTGCTGATTCTGTTACTGTTGAATTTCTGTTAGAGAACAAATCCTGAATAATTGGGGAATGAAGAAAAGTAGATATCAAAACAGAGATAATATCTGTATATTTCATTCTTGAAAGAAAAGACAGCCACCCTCTCCCTCCCACCAAAATAAAAATAAAAGGTTGAGTCACAAACTCGAAGACATTGGGACAGAGGCTAAAAAGAATCAAAATTGCAGAACTACAGCATTACCCCTCCCTTCACCACCCACTGAAATTTCCTCAATTAAGAGATGCCACGTTGCTGAATAAACGCACTAAACATTACCTAAACTTTCCCTATAAGAATGGTTCATGTTTCTGATGACCCCCTAGGTGTCACCTGTAGAAGTTGGTGGGGCAGGGGATGGGTAGGTGAGTGGGGCTTGAAGAACTCTTCAAAGTTAATTCATTTCTATCCAGATTATTTTCCTTTTACTCTCTCTGCCTATTTCTCCTTGAGACATTTGAAGGAATTTAAAGGCTGACATGGTGGTTTTAAAGTTATAAAGTAGCTGATGCCACAGGCTTTCAAAGGAAAGAAAATAGAAAGCATGCAATAACTGCAGCCTGCTAAATGTTCTTACAAGCATACTAAGAATTGGAAATTTTCCCTGACCAGCTCTATCAAGTAACAGAACAGCGAGCCACAATTTTCTGGTTATCTCACTCATGCCATACTATCATAGATTGACTTGGGTTAATTGTAGGAACATAAGCCAGGTTTTAAGGCTTTCTGATATGTATAGAAAAAAATGTTTCAGTACTTCATTTGTTCATTTGTAAAACACATATATATATTAAATTTCTACTATGTGTTACGATTTACTGTATTAGAAAATGATTTAATCATAAAATATTTTAAAGTGAATTTTAGGTGTCTATTCCTTGATTTTGGTGGAGGAAAAGAGAAACTAAAAACAGAGATATCAAAGAAGGATAAAACATAATCCTTGTATTTAATTTGCTTTGTAAAGATACAAATTATGTGTATGAAACAACAACAACAACAAAACGATTACAGTGGATTTTCAATGAGAGATCCAAGTCAGCTAAGATAGTTGGAGAAGGCTTTGTAAGAGAAGTGGGGCCTGTGATAACCCAAAGTGATGGAGAAGAGCTTAAGCATTCCACATGGAAAATGAAATAAAAAATACTTGGGAAGCAAGAGAAAAACTGGATTCTTTGTCTAAGCAAAATTCAAATATCCACAAGAATAAATAAAGCTTTATTTAGGATGTTGCAATCCCTAATTCTAAAAAATAAAAGCTTGATTACATACATGATGTATTATGTGAGGTGTTGTATTGTGGAAGGTTCTAGATAAAATGGGGTGCTCAATTCAAAGATGGCAATGACTTGTACAGACACACAGATTGAACATATTTCTGTATTGTTTAATTAAAAATTGGTTTTGTATACTTTTAAAATGTTTTGGGTTTATCAACTTGATCAAGTAATTTAAATAAAACAGTTGAACCTTGAGAAAATACAAACATTGCAAAAGGCTTTTTAATTATTATCAAAACCAGTAACATGTAAAAGTGAGACTGGTTACAAACTACTTTAAGGACCTTACACACAGAAAGTGACACTAGAAAAGGCAATTAAATTTTACCCTGTAATAACAAATTCTAAGAAGTTTCGGATTTTTTTTAAGATTTTTATTTATTTATTTGACAGAGAGAGTGAGTGAGAGAGAGAGAGAGAGAGCACGAGCAGGGGGAGTGGGAGAGGGAGAAGCAGACTTTCCACTGAGCAGGGAGCCTGATGCGGGGCTTAATCCCAGGACCCTGGGATCAGAACCCAAGCCGAAGGCAGACGCTTAACTGACTGAGCCACCCAGGCTCTCCAAATTCTAAGGAGTTTTTTTAAGGAAAATAATACAAAATATATATACCATGTTAAGATCCTTTAAAATTCTTCTATGAAGTTAGAATTATGGACTGGAGATAGTTTTAAAAAGATTTTCTGAGGGGTGCCTGGATGGCTCAGTCAGTTAAGCGTCCGCCTTTGTGTATTCCATTGTGTATATGTGTGTGTGTGCATATATATCTCAGTTTCCTCATCCATTCTCCTGTTGACAACCATTTAGGTTGTTTCCACATCTTGACTATTGAGAATAATGTTGCTATCAACATGAAGTGCAGATATCTCTTTGATATACTGTTTTTGTTTTCTTTGGATCTATACCCAGAAGTGGGATTGCGGAATAATATGGTGGTTCTATTTTTAATTTTTTAAATTAAAAACTCCATACTATTTTGCATAGTGGCTGCACCAGTTTCCATTCCCACCAACAGTGCCGAAACATTCTTGCTTATCCACTAAGCTCTAAATGATACACACTGTATTTATGTGGTAGAAGATGGTTAAGTGTATCAGGAATAGGAAAGGCTAATTTGTTTCTCTCAAACTGAGGTTATTTTTCAATTTCATATAAAGATTCCTAAGCAAATATTCATGATTTTTCACTGGTAACAACATATTTTAACTAGCGTCTCTCACAGCTTTCATTGAGATGTGACAACCTCCCTAATCTTACTCTCTCATTAAGTTCTAGCAGGGTGAAATAGGATTTTTTTTTCAAACACACCTGATGATGAATGTGTAACACATAGGAGTTAAGATGTTAATTACAAACTAACAACAGTCAGTCCTCCTTCTTTTTTTTCTGAGTATATGCATTTCTTCACAAATTTTTTAATGGTTTTATGGATTCTGGTAAGGCTGGAGGTAGGTGGGGGCACTATCTTTACCTGGTTCTTTTCAAAGTAGATTTTTTTTTTTAAATAGAGAATGTTTTCAAGGGTGTAAACAGAGGTAATGTTGGAGAACAAAGAAAAAAAACTAAACTGAAAAACTAGAAAAGCACAACTAGTTGAATAGCTAGTAGAATAGTAAGAAGAAACAAAGATTCCTCATCTTTCCAATAACAGGAATATCAGATGCCTGCCAAGAAATAAATGGTAGATCGTGAATGCTATGTCACTGGATCCTCTCTTAAAATAATATTTAAAAGTATCTAAAATGAAGGTGTGAAAACAAAGACCACTGCTTAGTTCATTTATTCCATCAAAAAAGAAGAAAAAATTTGTGTCCCCCACAATTTCCCAACATAAATTTGCACGGCTTTTTGTTTCTAAAATTCTAGGAAAGTGCATATCTATCAGTGATTAATTCCCATAACCATATATTTTATATTTCAGTGCAGCTTGTAATGTACAACTTTATTTCTAATATATACATTTACTAACATGTAGAAGATCTTATAAATATTGTTGGAAAATTCAGAATCATTTTTTATCATATTGGCCTTCCCGACATTACCACTCTAGATCATTCTTCCCTCTCCAAACTTCAGGAAGCAATCAGACATCATGTAGTATCTTGTGCCATAAACAAACAAAAAAACAAACAAAACAACCCAGATGGTTTGAACTAAGAATTAAAGTATGCAGTTTTGAAGAGACATAATATATGATTTTATTCCTAGAATGTATTCAACCAACAGATTTACTATGTGTTTTAACCCAAATGGGAACATTTAAAAAAAAAAAAAACCTTCTTATGCTTTTAATTAAAGGTATATTTTCAATCAAAAGCATTAGCACTTTACATATGAATCTAAAATGAAAACTGACATTAAAATCCACATTAAGGAGGTTTAGCTTTCAGGCAGAATTATGCATGGTAAATTCTTTTAGATGGTAGGATGGACTTTCTTTTCCTAGAGCTGTTGCTAAAATATTTTAGTAATTTCAATGAGTACATGGGTAATGATAAGAGTAAATCTCTGCAGTTAGCTTAGATTAAATATACACTTGCTCTAGGGTTCCATATAAAATGAATCCAAGTTTGAGAGTTCCTTTTGTATCTGGCTTGTCACTATCAATGGTGTATTACTTATAGGGAGTGTTTCTGGTGACCTATCTACAATAAAGTTCTAATTGCAACTAGTAGATATATTCATAGCTAAAAAGTTAAACTCTTCTAAAATGAAGGACACTGTGTAGACTCTCCCGAGAGGAAGGAAATGGACACTCACTCCATCTGGAATATAGAACTGTTGTATAAAACAACACAACAAAAACAGCATCTCACCTTTGGAGAAGTTACATTAGGAGATGGTAGTTCCTATCTCATAGATAAATATTTCATATATTTCCCTTCATATACAGATGGAATTGCTACAACTTAGCATAGGAAAAGGACATGAGTTTTCCAGTCATGGATTCTAATCCTCCAGTCTAAGTTCTTCCACCTACTAAACTGTATAATTGCAAAATAATTAATCACCAAGGGCTTCATTTTACCCACATGTGCAGTGAATACCTTAAAATAGGGTCGTGGAAAGGACTGAATGTAAATGAAGTCACATAAATATATCATCTGGTACAATGCAGTCACCTGCTCATTGGAACAGGTTACTTAAATCGGACTTTTCCAAAGGAGTATTACTAAGCAAAAAAGAAGTAGAGAGCTGCAAACCCATCACACTATGGATAAGTTTCTATTTTCAAAATTACTCTGGTCAGGGTTTGGCTAGTCACACCCTGACTAGCATTCCTCTTGTTCCCTTAAACTTGAATGACATAAGATGATTAAACTTAGCTACTCAACCAGCTAACAGGAAAGAGTTCTAGAGCTGAAAACAGAGCTACGTTTGAGATTTCTCTCTGATATATTAACCAGATACATTAATTAAATTATTCACTAATTCAACACACAATTTTTTGAGACACACCTAGCATGGATGGAAGATGGCATGATCTTAAAAGCTGATGATACAGCAGCAGGGAAAGACCAACATCTTTTCCTTTATTAATTTATTGTCTAGTAGGAGGTCATATACTATAATACACAAATACATCAAATTATGAAAGTGATATTTGTTAAGAAAGAAAGGGGCTATTTATGCTTCACTAACATATTCTTTGGAATTAGGGAAGTATTACCTAAGGAAGTAATATTATATTATATACATGTGTAAGAAAAAGGGTAGGGGGAGGAAGACTCAGGTAGAATAAACTAGAATAAATAAATGTCCTGAGATAGGAGGGCACACAGTGTATTTTAGAAGGTAAAAGATGACAAGTAAAAAAATGAAGTGGTTATATGCAGACAATGAATCATGGAACACTACATCAAAAACTAATGATGTAATGTATGGTGATTAATATAACATAATAAAATAAATTTTTTTAAAAAAGTAAAAAAAATGAAGTAAAAAATGAGTTAGGCAAATGTCAGATTATTAAGGGATTTGTAAGTAATACTAAGCATTTTGGGCTCTATGTCAGTGGAGAACGTCTTTAAGTTAATGAGAACCACTGAAGAGTTTTAAGCATGTATTGATATGATCAAGTTTGTATAAGAAAAAGATCACTTTAACTGTTAAATGAAGGATAGACTGAAAAGAATGAAGATTGAATTAAGATACTTGTATATCTGGAAATATGGTCATTTTACTAAATTAACATATTACTTCCAATTCTTCAAATCTCTCCTATATTGGTTTGTAAATCCACGACCTTGCTACAACCTTAAGGTTTCCAGAAAAGGTAGAATAAATTAGGAACTATTTCTTGATAATCACCTCAAAATACAACTTATATTTTGGTCAAAATATAGATACTTAACACATCTGAGTTAAAGTTGTATTTGATAAAATCAAACACAAATTTCAATTTGTAGTGCAATACATGATGATATTAAAATATTGGGTGTCAGTGGTTTTATAGCCTTGGATCTTTGATATTGGAAGCCTTATTTTTTACAGTTATGAATGTTTTTTGTAAGTTGTCTTAAGAATGATTAAAATTAGGTCCCGCCAACAGTTGTCAGCATACCTTAGTGTCTCTGGAATTGAGAATGGGATGGGAAGGTGAAGTGAGCTGGTAAATAAGAGGATTAGTCAAATTAGTTGGGTTGCACTATTGAGGTTGGAAGATGAAAGAAGTGGATTTCGTGTTAATGAAAACTGAACTTCCTCATTACTCTGTATGGTTTCATTGTTAGCGTTCTCTTTTCATCTATCCCAATTATAAAAGCTCTATTTGAATTTTTTCACATCTGCTTAGTCATTTTTACATGATTTTCCTAAACTGCTTTCTCGTCAAAAGCTGTTGAAAGCCTTGGGGTTCAAGAATACATTTGCAAAGAGATTCTCAAAAGCCTTGTTAAGGCAAAAATTATTTTTAATGATACCACAAAGAGAAATGGAGACCTTGCCATTGAATAAACTCAACAATGAACAAATTCTGTTTAAAGGATAGATAAAAGGCACTTTGTGGTGGGGTGCCTGGGTGGCTCAGTTGGTTGAGTGTCAGACTGGTTTCGGCTCAGGTCATGGATCCTGGGATCAAGCAACACCCCCACCCCCACCCCACTCACCCTCCGTGCTCAGCAGGGAGTCTGCTTAAAGACTTATAGATTCTCTCCCTCTGCCCTCCATCCAGTCATGCCCTCTCTCTCTCTCTCTCTCTCTCTCTCTTAAATAAATAAATAAATAAATAAATAAATAAATAAATAAATAAATAAATACAATCTTAAAAGTTATTGGGACGTCTGGGTGGCTCAGTAGGTTAAGTGTCTGCCTTCAGTTCAGGTCATGATCCCAGGGTCCTGGGATCGAGTCCCACATCGGGTTCCCTGCTCAGCAAGGAGTCTGCTTCTCCCTCTCCCTCAGCCTGCAGCTCTCCTTGCTTGTACTCTCTCTGTCAAATAAATAAAATCTTAAAAAAAAAAAAGTTCTTCATGGTAAATCTGTTTTTTGTTTTGTTTTGTTTTCCTTATGTTTACTCACCTTATAGAAATTTAATGATTACTAATATTTATAGTATAGTATAACTTTTATTAAAATATGAAGCAATTTTTTCACATAGATGCATTTTTATTAAAATTCATTATATATGATTTAAAAAATAACATTAAAATGGTTTATATCATGCAAGTGCCATACTAACTTCTGGTGGGTACCAAAGTTGCAGTGATGAATTCTAGGGAAAAAAAAAAAAAAGACCTTTGGAGTTTTGTTGTTATTATTACATCCTTAAAATTTTTATTTATAATTACTATCTTTTAATAAGAGTAACTAAAAAAGTACTCATATATTTTGTTGAAAGGCTAGGCATAGGACTTAATATTTGATCTTCATATTTTAGGGTTAAAATATGTCATAATTTTACATTTATTAAATTTTTAGCTCTTACTAACACACATAAAGATGCCATATGGGTAGAGGTACATGTAAGACAAGTGTCCTCAAGACACTTGACTTACATATGGATTTTGTTAGAAGGAGACATTATACTACTCTTAGCCAGAAAACATATGTAAAATAGACACAAATTCCTCATGTTTATGTTGTAAATGTTGCCCCATAAGACGTAAAGGGTGTGACTGGCACGACTGTATGCAGTGGTCCCTGATAAAGGAACTGCACACTTGTGTATAAATGGAAAGGTTATGTGAAATTTTAGTTTTCTGGAAATACACAAGAAAAGATCTTCCTGAAAACATTAAGAAGGTAAACTATTTCTATATGAATACAGTATATTCTTTATCAAGCTATTTGGATGAATATTCTCAGAAATTGAGTTTTCTCCTTCTATATCTTCCATCAGTAAACATCTCTTTACTCATAATGAAATCAGAATATGGCCTTTGATTTTCACATTTTATTTTATTTTTTTTTAGGTTTTTTTTTTATTATGTTATGTTAATCACCATATGTTGCATCATTAGTTTTTGATGTAGTGTTCCATGATTCATTGTTTGCATATAACACCCAGTGCTCCATTCAGTACATGCCCTTCTTTAATACCCAACGCCAGGCTAACCCATCCCTCCACCCCCTCCCCTCTAGAACCCTCAGTTTGTTTCTCAGAGTCCATAGTCTCTCATGGTTCCTTTCCCCTCCGATTTCCCCACCTTCCTTCTTCCCCTCCTGCTATCTTCTTCTTTTTTTTAACATATAATTTCTACTACCTCGGCACTTCACCTGCTTTCTATTACTAGGAAAATTTAATGCTAAAATATCTTTACTGCCACCATTTCAAAACATGGAAGTAAACTTAGCCAGTAAAAAGTACATGAGGACTGGGGAGCTGTTTAGAGAATAAAGTGAAATAAAAAGGGTCACAAATAGAGGTGTTTCATGTTATAGTTCTTAAGATTTCCTGAAGGCTTATTTCTTATATTCATCACTCTGACACATTTTTCTCAATTAAGTGAATATTGTTTTTGTTTTGTTTTTTTTTGTGAATCATCTTCAAGAGTAGGGAAAGAATAATTATGTACAATGGAATAAATATGTGAAAATTATGGGTCCAGTTTATTAACTTGCAAAAACTCTTGAAGTCAGTTCACTTTCACTTGACTTAGTGAATACTTTGTGGCAAGTGTAATTTTAATTTTACAGATGAATAGATGGATTTGTAGGTGAAGTGATCCTCTTAATGTCATAGGTACAGCCAAGATTTAAGCCCCCAAATGTCTGCTTCAGAGTCCATGCCATTAAGCACTAAGCTCTCCTGCGTTATTGGTTAATTTTGTGGTGCTATTTCCAAATGAAAACAAAACAAAGAAGTTCACATAGCTCATAGCTCACTAATATTCTGAAATTCGACCATGTAACCTCTGTTAATAGAATAGCATTCAAAGTTTGAAATTCAAAATACTGTCCAGGTACTATATTTTACTTTCTCTTATTGTACTATTATGCTATTTTGAGTATTTGGGGAAACATTTCTATTTCTACTTAACAACTGTATTAATCTATAATCAATTTATCTAGAATATTCAAATAATTCAAAGAAATGCCTATTATTTAAGAAACTTTTTAAAGTTGTTGAAAATATAATAGTAATATATGTTTATTATAAATTTCTAATAACAGAAATATATACAGAAAAAAAATCTAAACTCTGTATTTCCATCACAGATGTATATTCAAAACAAAATGCAATGGAAATATCAGTCCTTTATCCCCCACCCCACAAACACAGAAGATTCATTTGAAATTCTCTTACATTAGGGGTAAAAAGGAGAATACATGGTCTCCTTGTGATCTATGCAAAAACTGTTTGACCTATGCAAGTTTCTTAATCTCTTTGTATATCATTTAAAATTAAGAATTTCTTATAGATAATCCTGTTTTTTCTCATAATCTTCAATGATAATGTTTTCTAAGTGAATGAAAAATATAAGATTCTAATATGGATGATAATGTAGTATAACAACTGAAAATCCTTGGCACTGCTTTGGAATAAGAAATTTATATTATAATAGAATACTTTAAAATAAAATACTTAAAGGAAGATAAATTATTACAAATATGCAACCAAATTAAAACTTGGTGAATAAAGAAGATGAATTTTTCATTTCTATAGACATATATGTGGAATGAATTGTAAGAACATAAACAACACAAATAAATAAATGCAGCATTCTATCAGACACTTGTGTTGCAGCTTACAATAAGTATTCGTGTTCACATGGACCTGTAGGTAAATCGTAAACAACATGAAGCCTAATGTTTTACAATTAAAATGAAAACTACATTAAAAATCATTATGGGAATCTGATATTAAATTACATAAGCCATGAATTTAAATAGACTAAATGTGTAGAGGTAGGCCTATGAAAAACGGATACTCCATAGATGAAGTATAAAATATAAATAAATATTGTTCCTTTTCTTATCTTAATCTGTAATTTATCTACATGGTATTCTTATAAGTTATTGCTGTGTTACTATGGCTACATTTGTTTTTCTTACACTTTTTTAAACCATAGTTTCCCTCTCCCATATAAAAGAGTATATTTGAAAGTAAAATATCAATGCTTTACCTTATATCAGATAAATAACCCAAAAGAACTGAATGGATAATTTATAACATCTGGCTTCTATGGACTTAGAATTACAGATGGAATTATCCCATTTGATAGGAGAAACATGATGCATATTGTATGATTTTTCACTCTCCCCAGATATATTTTCTACATTGAAAAAGTAATACTTTAAACTGTTTTGTGGGATAGAGAAGGCAGTACCAGGGATGACATATTATCACAGAAGTAAGCCTCTCAACCCTCAATATTTATCTGATGTCAAATGCAGCAGGTTCAATGCATCATACATTTATGTGATCAAGAAAATTGCTAGAAGCAAATTTGACATTAAGATGATAAACATGGCTATTAACAGAAATCAGGGTCTACGGTAATCAGATCCAATAAGCTAATTAATCTTAGCTCTGTCACAAAGATTCCTTGAGACTGGAATGATAACATAAAGCATAAGCAGCACATCTCAAGCAATTTGGCCTTCCATCTTCTATGTGGTAAACATGAGCTGGACAGGGCCATGATGACTTAGACTAAAGGGTCTTCTTTTTAGAGTCTATTCTGGGAATATGTATAGGGATGCGTTATTAGACTAGTCCCTTTCAGACGTCAGAATTATAAAATTTTCCAAGTAACTTATTGTTATCATAAATAAGATCAATTTTTAAAGTTATAAATGACCTTAAGCAGAAAAGATATGAAACAAATCAACAAATTTATCTGGCTAAATTAATGCTAGAACAGAGGCATTCTTTCCACACTAACCAACACAGTCCAGATACGGATTTTATAGCCAGAGATGCATAGACACTGGTCAACTTCATAAAGGAAAATGGTCCATCTACCTACACAACCCCATTTTTATACTAAAGATTAATACTTCACATAATCTGATTGAAAATATGATAAATACATTTTCTTAGCAAAACAAAAAAAAATGGTTCTTTGATTTTTTTAAATAAAGACACATGTTTAATTGATGTATTCCTGGAACAGACTTTTACAAAGTACAGAATTTGCCATAAGTTGAATGAAAAAAATCCAACACCTTATCTTCTACTAGAACGAATTAAATGATTTTATAAATGCTGAGGCATTTTCTTTCAGAAAGGCAGATTTCTTGGTTTCTTAGATCAAAACCATTGTGTGGTCACATTCTGGACCTTCTTATCTTTTGCTTGAACATTTTCTAATCAGGGGCTACAGTGAAAAAGGTAGATATCTAGTATGCAACATATACTAAACAACTACATACTTTGTAGTGAACTGTCAAAGATTATGATAAATAAATATACATATATACTTATCAAGAAATGCTATATAAAACATTAGATATTCTAAATATTCTAGAAGCAGTCTGGGGCAACCATCTTTGAAAGCCTTTTCTAGTATTTAATCAGCCTTATTTTATAAAATTATTTATGAATAGCCTACATATATTTTGCTACAATTTAAGACCATGTTTTATAGCTTTAGCCTTTACAAAGATTGGAATATTTTATGACACATGAAACTTCTTCATGTGTTTGAAAACATTTTTTTTAACTTTCTCTTCTCAGCTTTCTTTTCTTCAGATTAAATAATTCCCAGTTAAATAATTCATCACATTTTCCTGATCTACCAATCATTTTGAATCCATTCCTCAATTTCTTCTACCCATTTTAAAATAAAGCAAATCAAACTGAACCTGATACTGTACTAATTAACAATGCTTGGGGCAGATTATTTCTCTACTTTTGCATATCTTTCTCTTGCTAAGATGAATCAAGTTTTTGTTTGTTTTTAATGTTATTTTCCTGATATCTTCTGGTCTTTGCTGCTCTGGGCCAAACTATTCATATTCCTTTGTAACTGTGAAATTTCTTTGGGATTCTGTGACATTGAAGCAGTAAGAGAATATAATTACATAGGATTCTCATCGGAAAAAAACAAACAAAAACAAAACACTGTGTGCCTACTTATTAAGATCTACTTAGCTCAGATATGTATTTTAAAAATGTGTTTTAATAAAACGAAACAGAAAATAAGTCACTGATCATTCTCCAAAAACTTTTCTTATAGGCCTAGTTAGTGTAATAAAATAATCTTGTCATTTTCAACTCATTAGTTAGAAACTATTCCTTTCTGTGAGGATTTCGTTAACAGCCAACAAAAATCAGTACAATACTGGAAGATGTTCATAGCAGCCCAGCAGGCCCTTCTCACTTTTCCATTAAACATTCCATGTGCATCCATCAGGTCATTAAAATATTCCACATATCTGTCAACCTTTACCAGGCTATCACATACAAGCACGCACCCTAAAACGATCCTTATGAAAAATTCATAAACATTTTCAAGTTACAAATTCTTCTCATTCAAGATAAGATTTATTGGAAACAGTTTCCCGAAGAAGTTAATGAGAACTCTTCTATAATAATAAACGAACTGAGATATGCAAGTGCCCTATGATTTCACCAGGCACTCTCGTTTGGAATAAATTCAACACCAATTCACGTTCAGTTTTCTTTTGTTTAGGTGCCTAAGGCGATGTCTTCCCATCTGTCAGTAATCTGATAAAAATATCAAAACTCAGTCAATGTGGATGAAGAGTGATTTAACTGTAATAACCATATCCAACCCACTGGTTGATTTTTACCATACTTCGCAGGGAAAATATCAAGTGATATTTTTTACCGCTTAAATCGGGTCAGATTTGGGACAGTGAAGTTGATAAGTCTGAATCATCTGATTAGTGTGCCTGACTGACAAAGGCAGATGTTGAAAGACTCTCCACATAAATGGGAAATCTCGTCCAAGTGGAAAGCATGTCTGTAATCACTCAGTCTGCTCTCATTGGAGGTGGGGGAAGCTAAATTAATGCTAGAATATAGGCATTTTCAGGCACCTGTTGAGAATCCTGGTTAAGTCCAACCTCACCCCCCCAACTTTTTATTTTAAAAATTTTTAAGATTTCAATAGAAATGGAAATATAGCAGGACTAATAGTCACATTCTAATCACCTGACTTCTCCAGATGTTATTCTCCCCACATTTGCTTTATCTTTGGGATCTTTCTCATTCTGAACCATTTATAAGTAATCTAAAAATATCTTTTTTAAAAAGATTTATTTATTTATTTATTTGAGAGAGAGGGCATGAGTGGGAGGGGCGGAGGGAGAGGGAGAATCTCAAGCAGACTCTGCGCTGAGCATGGAACCCTACGTAGGGCTGAATCTCATGACCCCAATAACACCACCTTGGCTGAAACCAAGAGTCAAAATCTTGACTGACTGCACTACCCAGGCGCCCCTAAAAACATCTTTTTTAGTTGTAAAGAACCATGATTGAAGCCATAGCGGTGCTAATGTCTGAAAGAAGGCATCTTAAAGTAAAGGTTCTTTCATTAATTCATTTTTTAAATATTTATTTATTTGTCAGACAGAGAGAGAGAACAAGCAGGTGGAGTGGCAGGCAGAGGGAGAGGGAAGCAGGCTCCCTGTTGAGCAAGGGACCCTGAGATCATGACCTGAGCTGAAGGCAGACACTTAACTGACTGAGCCACCCAGGTGCCCCAGGAAACTTTAGAAGAAACATAAAAAGCATAAGATTGTTTTGGGTACAGTGACACTAAAAATAAAATTGACATCAATATAAATCAAAGAGTGTTCCATTGTGCTCAAGGAAAATTGATCATAAGGCAGACACTTAACCAACTGAGCCACCCAGGCGTTCCATCTTTCATTAATTCAGATAAATTAATAAGCTGTGGGGATGAGAGGCACACAAGGTTTAGCGTAATAGCCCTAGCTTTCTTGGCTAATATTAGGCATGACTTCAAGTAAACCACTCAAACTTTCAGAGATTTAGTTACTGTAGAGGAGTGACCATTCCTACACATCACAGTGATTTTGTAAAGATTATGAGTGTTTACATGAGATAAGGTTTCTGAAAATTACAGTTACACAGGATATCATTCAGATAACTACATTTTTAAAAATCTCCAGTGAAAATAAGAACTGTTCCTTTACCATGGTTACAACACAACAACAATAATGGACATTTATGGAGCATTTACGAAAGGCCAGGTGATACAAAGACAACACTAGTCTACTGATTTTACAATGAAGAAAATTAAGTCTTAAAGAGGTTAAAGCCTTGAAGACTACTCATAGCAATTAAATGGTAGAACTGGGACTCAAACCCATATAACTGATCATATTCTACACTTTGGCCATGAGAAATGAGGTAGGAAATTTATTACAAATAGCAAACAAACAACTGATACAAAGACCCCTGAGGTCAAAATAGTGAAGAATTCAAATCTGTCTTTAGCCACCTCTTCCACACCTAGCCCCTCACCCCAGATACAGTCTGCCTACTCTTTTCCCTATGCTAAGAATATGAAATTAGTGTTAAACTGATATCAATTACCTTTCAATAAAATCTTTATAAATTATATTATGTATAGTGACATCTTAACAAATTGCCCATTAAGTGTATCCAGTAGTAACTTTTAATTTCTAGCATTTAACTGATATAATTTAGGCTAAAAAGACCTTCCCAAAACCTCTCAAATTACATGAATATGGTCTCATACTCTGCCCATTTGTAAAATGCTATCTGCATACATGTGTTTCCTAGTTTTAGGGCAAAGAGCTTTAACATTGTACTTTCTAACCCAACAGAATTTTATTTTTTATTTTTATTTTTTAAAGATTTTATTTATTTATTTGACAGAGAGATAGAGAGAGAGCACAGATAGTCAGAGTGGCAGGCAGAGGGAGAAGCAGGCTCTCTGCTGAGCAGCGAGCCTGATGCGGGGCTTGATCCCAGGGCCCTGGGATCATGACCTGAGCTGAAGGCAGACGCTTAACCAACTGAACCACTCAGGCACCCCCCAACAGAATTTTAAACCACTTCAAATTACTTGTACAACAAAATTCTTTCCTGGCTTATCAGTTCCCTGATCTATATGTGACCTTATTTTATTTTTTTTTATATTCTATTCATTCATTTGAGAGAGACAGAGAGCATGAGTGAGGGAGAGGCAGAGGGAGAGGGAGAAGTAGACTCCCCGCTGAGCAGGGATCCTGACATGGGGCTTGATCCCAGGACCCTGGAAGTCATGACCTGAGCCGAAGGCAAAGGCTTAACCATCTGAGGCACCCAGTTGCCCCATGTGACCTTATTTTAAAAAACAGATTGTCTCTGCCTGTTTTGTGATTAAAACACACAAATGATAAAGCTCAGCAAAATAAAAGAAACAAAATCTACATATTTAGTAAGTCATACTAGGAATTTTGTAAAGGCCAAGGAAAGTATTCGCACATGTTGTACCAATCATTATGTAAAAAATATGATTTGTAGCCATGTTTCACTTCATTATTTCCAGCACAGGTTACTCTGCTATTTTGTCCAGGCCTCTTTGATTCCAGTTTAGCATAAAATACTTTGTCATTTAGCTTTGCTGTCTAAGAATAACAGACAATAAAGAATCCAGAATATTGCAGACAGTTTTGAAAATTTTAGAAATTATTTTTTAATGATCCCCTCATTAAATCTTCTGATCCAATCAGACTCATATCCTGTAGCTCCCCTTCTCTTTGGTTTACTTCAAAATAGGCTGTTGTAGGTCAAAACATGTTGAAACAATGACTACAAATATTGAAACATATGTATCAGCACACATAATAACACAGGAAGCCAAAGTGGGCTGACTTGCTTCATTTTGTTTACTATTCTAAATTAAAAACAAAAATTTAATCCAGGTACATGTGTGAAAGGTTGAGATAATTTCCTACAGAGTCACAGACAATTCAGTAAGGAAGGATACGGAATAGAACCATGCTGTGTATCTGTCATACAATAGTAACTTGGGAGGGAAGCTAATTCTATTTTAATCTACTAAATATTACAAATTTTATTTTTTACCAATTCTTCTCTTAAGGAATCCTTGAGGTTATAAAATTTATAAAACTGAAAATAGATATCACCCAAAATATAAGGTGAAGAAAAGTGTTACCATTGTCCTTTTCTTAACAGAATGGAAATTAAATTTTAGATTTGATCACAGATATTTTAATATCTATAATGCCACCACCAAGTTGTACTCCTGTCCAATTTTAGATACGCCACTATTTAAAGACAAAGAAATTGTATTAGAACAGTCATTAGTTTGGGTATTGGAACAATGTCAGGTAAGTATGGCAAGTTACAACCATAAGGATTTCTCCCGCATTTCATTTGATGACTCATTTTATATATGATGGAGTGTATTCTAACATTGCTTGAAAACTTCTTAGTGTGAGAATTATAAAAGTTTGATGTGGATAATTTATCCACTTAAAAAAAACAAGCCTGCTGGGGTGCCTGGGTGGCTCAGTTGTTAAGGGTCTGCCTTCAGCTCAGGTCATGATCCCAGCATCCTGGGATCAAGCCCCGCATCGGGCTCCCCGTTTGGTGGGAGGCCTGCTTCTCCCTCTCCCATTCCCCCTGATTGTGTTCCCTTTCTCACTGTCTCTCTCTCTGTCAAATAAATAAATAAAATCTTTAAAAAAAAAAAACAAAAACCAAAACCAAGCCTGCTCTTTACTGATAGGTAGGGGTAACAACAATCTAATACATTTGGATAAAAACAAAAAGAAAACCATAACTGAAAATTTAAGAATAAACATGATCTTTTGAAGAATCTGCTTGATAGCTCTTACTTGATTATGACTACTAGTCCAAATCGAAGTCTGTTAGTATACTACATATATTCTCAGAGCATAGTGACTCTAATTTTTCTAATTTTCCAATACAAGCTTAATTTAAAATGCAAAATTATTCCAAAATGATTGGAACTGTTAGTGTTGTAAGAGCTTTAAAAGTAGGTGGATGACTATAATATTCAAATAATGTACTTATTATTAATTTAAGAAAATTTATAAGAAATTTATTATGCTAAATGAGATTCCTAGGTATAATCTAAAATTTAATACAAGAGAAAATATACCAAAAACTTACATAAAAATTGAATAAAATTTGGAAATGCAAATCTAGTAAATAAAAGTAACTTTCAATTTACCTGTAATAGGCTTTTTTCAAACTGCACATTATTAAAACCACAAAAGCTTTTTTAACTATAATGTATATTAGGCTATAAAACCTTCCCAATAGCTTTTGCATAAACACAGTAAAAATATATTTTCAGTTAAAAAGCAACTTAATGAATATTTATGAGAACAATAAACCTATATGTTAATAATTACTTATTAAAATAATAATTTATTAAGTGCATATTATTTTCAAAGTTCAAGTGAGAATATTTTAAGTTTGTATAGCTAGACTAATGTTTTATAACTTATTAAAGGTTAATTTGTTATAAAAACAGGAAGTCTATTGAATTCAAAACCAGCTACAATACATTGTGTGGCTGTAATTTTAATTACATAAATTTTAGGGAGAGGTTTTGGGGATTTTTTGCCGAACAAATATTCATTTTTTTTTAAATTTCTTTCCAGAAGTAATTTAACTGTCTCCACATACTTTATAGCAACAGCAAATGAGTAAAATCTAAGCTGCTGACTAGGATTCCTTAGCAATGTGTTCCTCAGCAAGATAATAATTTATTTTTATTAAAAGACAGAGAGAGAGGGAGAGAGCTCAGTGCCAAATAGATAGCAATTAATAATTAGACATCATATGGCTTTTTTAAAACTTTGTTAAGCATAGAGCCAAGGGTTTATTTACTTTTTAATTTTTCAATTTTGTAACACCCTGTATGAAATTTCAGAAATGAAAGGAACTATGCAAAAATCTCTAAGTTAAAGTTAGTTTTAGGATATTCTAAATTCAAATACGTAAGAAAATCTTTAATGCCATAATAATTCCTGGAATAGTCTAAACACTCTACTGAAGTACTGAGCTTTACAAACAAGGCAGGGATTATACAATGTAATGAATAAGATCTTAGATTTTGATTACACAGGATAGTGACCATTAAGGAAATGAAATGCAAATAGAAAATGCAGTAACTGATAAAACATTTTGGTGTGATTAAATAAAATATTGGCTTATTTTCAGTGCTTAGTATGTTTTAGACATTGTGTTGAACACTTATATATATTATTTCAATTAATTTCTATAATAACCTTATGAGTCAGGCAAATTCATTATGTTTTTAGAACCATACATGATACCTCCACTTTCACAATAAATTTAAAATTTGTAGATGTTTATACTACTATTCTACAAATATAATACAGTTTTCATTACCAAAATGTTATTTTCATGTTACACAACTCCATCACCTCAAAAAAAGTTTGTGCATAAAAATAAATACTGAAGAATGTAAAAAGTGAAAGTAGGCACTATCTTGTTAACTCATTGTTTATATTCATCCTTAATCAATTTATATTTGTTTTTAACATTCATTTATCCATTAATTTATATGTCTTATTCTAAATTTAAAGAGACAAGTTTAATTTTTTTCCTTTGAGATTCAAATTATGCTACATGGCATCAACATAATTCTTACTGTTAAATTGGGCAAAAGTGCAATCTTGAGAGATAATATTTCTATAATTGATTTATCTAATAAGTGTATTATTGTTTTCAGTTCAATTCTGCAACTTTGAGAGAACTGCCATTTCCTCGTTATTAAATTCATGTTCCTTCCCATTAGATTCTCGGTTTTTAAGGGCTTAATAATAATATTTATCAAGAGTTATGCTTGCTGGGGTGCCTGGGTGGCTCAGTTAAGCGTCTGCCCTCAGCTCTGGTCATGATCCCAGGATCCTGGGATGGAGCCTGCATGGGGCTCCCTGCTCAGCGGAGAGTCTGCTTCTCCCCCTCCTTCCTTCTCATGCTCTCTCACTATCTCTGTCTCTCTCAAATAAATAAATACTCAAAAAAAGAGTTATGCTTGCATTTTCAAATTTAATGCTCACACAACCTTAAGAGTTGATATTATTTTTATCACCACTGTAGAGAATGTAATTTAAGAGAGAGAGAGAGAGAGAAACAAACAAAACCTCTAAGACTTCAGAGGTGTTAGATAATATTCTTTTTTTTTTTTTTTTTTTTTTTTAAGATTTATTTATTTGAGAGAGAGAATGAGATAGAGAGAGCATGAGAGTGGGGAGGGTCAGAGGGAGAAGCAGACTCCCCGCTGAGCAGGGAGCCCGATGTGGGACTCGATCCCAGGACTCCAGGATCATGACCTGAGCCGAAGGCAGTCGCTTAACCAACTGAGCCACCCAGGCGCCCCAGAGGTGTTAGATAATATTCTAAGGTCACTTAACCATCAAGAAGAGCCAGGACTTGAGCCTATATCTACCAGCCTCACATCCTTCCATATGGCGCTTCATGATTTAAAGCAAGTTACCTGTTGAGCACAGAGCAAACACAGCAGATTGGAAGGACTGGGACACCTATCTCCAGAGGGGAAAATAAAACTGTCAACCATACACAGGGGGAGAGGGAAAAACTGGAATATTTGAAAATAGCTCGGGATTACCACAAAGCTATGTATTGCCATAATAGACATCTATAATTGCCAAAAGTTAAAATATGTCTAAAGCTTATTCTTTCAGATTTTAGAGTAATATGTAATATATAAAAATATTTCTGAAACGTGTGACTTTAGGGAATGAACTAGAAGAAATCAGTTGTTTTTTTTCCTTCCCTCCTTCCATCCTTGTCTGTCTCTGGCTTCTGTCTCTCTCTCTCTCTCTTGATTTCTTGCTTTTCTTAATTTATACTATAACTCTTAGTTAGGAGCAACAACATACTTTGCACCCTTTCTTATGGTGCCAAACTTGTGTGAATACATGGTGATTATTTCTGTTGACCATATTACAACATATATGCAAAAAATCATCTCTTCTGATACATGATGTCACGTGTTTTGATTTTATGATATTAAGATAGTAAATGTAATTAAATTGTATTATCACATAGGTAAAATACAGACAAGACTTCCAAATTATGGGATTCATTCACTATAGACTGAAGACTTGTAGACATACCTTCATTTAGTTTTAAGTCACAAAAAATACTTTAATATTTGGAATACGATCTGAAGCATTCAATTAGTTATTCTTATCCTAAACTCACTTTCTTAAAGTCTGATTGATTACCAAATGGCAGAATAATGACACAGTCCAAAGTTTTTTCATTACAACTTATGATTGAAGTTGTATTTCAACAAAAGCTACTTAGTTTGTAGATATGGTAATATTTGGTCTAAGTCATTTAGAAAAATAAGTAAAGTCAGTCAGTGGAAAATGGAAAGCATTCTGATTTTAAAAACAACAGCAGATTTAGCTTTTAAATACATTAAACCATTGTTTTCTGACTTTGTTTTCTAGTCCTGACCATATTTTCTTTGATCAACGGAGCAGCTCTGGAGTTTTATAATTATAAAATATGGAGCACTGGTCTTTTGTAATTACTTCTGAGAACTGGGTTGGAAGTACCTCATTAAATCAATCAGTGAACAAGTGTACTCTTCCTAAATATCAAGATAGTGTTTGTTTTTTATTTTCATAAAATACTTCCAAAAATTGTCTTAAGAAAAAAGGAGCAAGTTTGCTTCCATACACAAAACCATATCGAAAAGCACCATACAATGGTGCTGATTTAAATATTTTTTAATCTGAAATATTCATAGAATGCCACATAAATAGATCCACTAGGATCATCAATACCAGGGGAAATTATAATGCACTAAAACTTTCAATAAAAATGGGGGTTTTCAGGGCACCTGGTTGGCTCAGTAGGTTAAGTGGGTTAAGCGTCTGCCCTCAGTTCAGGTCATGATCCCGAGTTTTGGGATGGAGACCTGCATCGGGCTCCCTGCTCAATGGGGAGTCTGGTTCTCCCTCTGCCTCTCCCTCTCCCTCTGCCTCTCTCTCTCAGCCCCTCCCTGCTGCTTGTGCTCTCTCTCTCTCTCTCGCTTGCTCTCTCTCTCTCAAATAAATAAATAAAATCCTAAAAAAAAAGTTATTTTCTTTTTTTTTCCTATCTTTCCAGCCTCATTGCCACATCACACATAAGATTATACCAGTGTGCACATGCATCCGCCACACACACATAAAACATACTGTGAATATTTTATCTCTAAAAAATATTGAATACCTTTTTTTTTTTTAAAGATTTTATTTACTTATTTGTCAGAGAAAGCGCAAGCAGGGGGAATGGCAGAGACAGAGGCAGAACAT
Organism: Leptonychotes weddellii; assembly: GCF_054177405.1. Lineage (NCBI taxonomy): Eukaryota > Metazoa > Chordata > Mammalia > Carnivora > Phocidae > Leptonychotes > Leptonychotes weddellii. The sequence continues at coordinate 111,343,827 of NC_138369.1, read as the reverse complement.
TTATTTATTTTACCTGAACTAGAAGATTTTTTATTGATCATCCAACTGTCCATTTGTTGAATATTGATTGGGAAATCACCAATACCTATAGATATTTCCTCACTAAATCCCCACCTCAACATTTTAAATTTAATTACTTTATAAATTAAGTAAATAGTATGAAGTTTACTTGCTTTAAATAATACTACTCCTTCCTAATCTGTGGGAAACATTCTATTCCGAAGTATAAACACCTAACAGTTGTTTACTACCTCTCATTTCCCTCCAGCTCTTCTAAGAGGTCTACCTGTGTAAGAATGCTTTATGTATTTAAGTAGTGGTTGGTTAAGTTACACACTGGCTTGGGCGCCTGGGTGGCTCAGTTGGTTAGGCGACTGCCTTCGGCTCAGGTCATGATCCTGGAGTCCCGGGATCAAGTCCCGCATCGGGCTCCCTGCTCAGCGGGGAGTCTGCTTCTCCCTCTGACCTTCCTCCTTCTCATGCTCTCTGTCTCTCATTCTCTCTCTCTCAAATAAATAAATAAAATCTTTAAAAAAAAATAAAAAGTTACACACTGGCCAAACAATACACAATTAATATTAAAATATAAATCTTATTGGATGAATAGATAGGAAAATGGTTCATTTATAGGAAATTACAAAATCATTTGGATTCCTGGATCATTAAAATTCTGATTATAAGGATAGAAAGGTAAATAAGAAAAATTTAAAAACCAGTTAATACTTACAGATATATGTTACTATTTAACAATGAGTGCTAGGAATGTGCTGTCTGTTACTCCTTTTATAAAAAAACAACAATAGCATTTGTGGATTTTTATATGTAATATCATCATGCAAAAAAAGGCATAAATATATGCATTCATCTATAATTTCACTGCCTACAAATTTAACTCCTGTAAGACATGAGGCTGATGTGTGGTATGGACCTAGACGATGGCCCAGCCTCCATATTTCAGTAGGATTTATATGATTTCTAGTTGTCATGAAGTGTACAGTAATTTTTTTATTATTGCTTTTGTGAAAATGGCTCTAAAATGAAAGCCAAATGCTTTTATTACATTTATAAAATAAATTTCATTCTAGAGTGCTATTCAGCAATTTGGGAATATGTGATGGTCTTAGGATGGGCTTTACTAAGTTTCAGATTGTCACAGAAAAATCTAAGTGGATCCATTATGACATACAATATTCTGTCTTAAAGTTTAAAGACTTAAAGCACTCTCCCATATAATAAACTGCTAAAATACAAAACCAAAATAAACCCAAAGCCTTTCCTTTAAGGTTTAAGCTTAAGGAACTAGCACAAGTTAGATCTGGAGAACTGGGTTGGCTCTCCCCTGCAGTAACAACGTATGGATGTCAAGACATACATTTAAAAGCCATGTGCCTCTTTCATGGTTTCTGCTACACACTGTAGGGATTTTCTCATCAAACCCTTCATGGAGACTAAATTAACACATAGACAGTATTTATGATAAAACTAATGAGATCTCCTCCTTCTTGGCCACAGATTATTTTTCTACTCATTTTAGGAGATAATATCACAATTAGTTTCCCTTTTTGATCTATCTTAGATGCAGAGAATCCCACCCAAATTTATTTTTGAACTCTGATTTAGTAGCTACTGCACAAGTAAGAAAAGATGAACTTTTCTCTTTATACATTCAGCTGCATGTTCCCAGTCCAGATGCTTATTGAGAATCATGATTAGCAGTTGTGATACACATCAATTGGTTCTCTGCCATTTTCAACCCAGCTGTATCACTATATTATCTCGCTTTCTGGTGTCAGCCCCAGAATATACTTGATAGACCCGTTAAACACACTCAACTGTTACCATGCTGTACAACCTTATCTAGTCCATGCTTCCTTTTTCTTCACTATGTGAATGTGTATTAATAAATGTATTATCAATGATTCAACCAAAATATCTGGGATAATCTACAGAACACAGAGATGGCTAGAGTGGAATTTAAAAAGTTAAAGAAAGGATTCCTTGTCTCCTCTGCCTAGAAGATAATACTGTTTGTGGCAAGCCTCTTTCTGCATAGATCTCTTTGTTAGATCTACTCATGGGCCTATAAATAAGATGATGAGGGGAAATACACCAGGTTTTTAATAACTGTGTCCTATTCTAGATAAACCACTAATTCATTGCTTCGTAGATATGGCCAAATGGTTTTATAATATAAATATTCCCTGGAGCAGTTAAATATAAAGAAACTTGCTTTAACTCATAATCTACTGGTAAGGATTTTGAGTATTTGACCTATAAATTCTGTTACAAAAGTTTTTGTATGTCTTTACTATGTAACTTGAATTTTTTATCATCCATAATCTCACCAATCCAATTTACATAATTGGTCCCTCCCACAAACAACATTTTAGTCAACGTATATCACTGGAAGACTGAACAAGCAGAATTCAAGTACCAGAAACAATGCTGCTCTGTTTCTCATTGCCCATTCAGGACATATCTGGAGAGGATCCCCAAACACCTGGAAGAAGACTTCTTCTGATTATTGGTAATTTTTAAAGTCCTCTAATCAATTTGAGTCACGTGTCTTAAATAATTAGAATATGTCATCTTACATCGTGATCAAAACTCTACCCTTGATTTAAAATTTCATCTTCCTGCCCTCCACCAGCTCCGGTCTGTTATTGCAGAAGGAGTGAACTCTGTTTCCTTTCTTTCCTTATGCGCTAATGATACTTACCTATAAATTGAATATAATAATGGTCCCTACTTCAATAATATAGTTATTATGAAGACAAATGTGATAGTACATAAAAATGCTTAGAAAAATATCTAGCCCATATTACTAACAATGGGAAAATATAAAGAAGTAGAAATCATCCATAATTCCATTGACCCAATTTATATAATTGGCCCCTAGAGGCTGGAGTAAATAACACTGGAGAGCTGTGAGCCTTTTTGGGTCAAAGGAAGGTGCATCAGAACAAGGGGGTTGGGGGGTGTGGGCAGACAAACCATTTCTTGGCCAGGAGAAATAATCTACTCCCACTAGTCTAGCCCAGACCAAAGAACTACAGATTTGACTAGACCTAAAATCAAGTAGCTTAACAAAAACATGTAATTACTTATACTCTTTTGTTTCACTAGAAAATATACCTAATATAAATTAGTTTTTCTTTTTGGATAGTTTTCAGATCAGTATGAATTTGTGTTACCTCTCTACTACTGCATTCTCCTTTCCAAGAGTCACAATAAACATTAGTGCATTCTCTAGACCAGAAGGACTAGGCAGGCAGCTACTTTGTATTTTCTTAAAGAGCCAATTATAGATACCATTTCTAGGTCTCCGGCAAATATTGTGTGTATGTATATATAACTGTATCTATCTATAAATATAGAGAGATATAGATATTACACAAATATATAAACACACATATATTTTTCTGCTCCCAGCTCTGAAGACATAGGCCAATCCCAACACAGACACTCCTATTCTGCTCATTTATTAGATGCTGAGCAAAACCATCTCTTACTTTCAGGTTTCTTGGGTGAGTCAGGCACCAGTCTATCATGTCCCCCATACTGCGGAGGACACACATTAAGGCCTCCACATGGTTCCATTGAAGCTCTAATCACTAGGCTTACAATGGAACTTAAAATAAATTTCTCCAGGGGTGCCTGGATGGCTCAGTCAGTTAAGCGTCTGCCTGCAACTCAGGTCATGATCTCAGGGTCCTGGGATCGAGCCCTGGGCAGGGCTTCCTACTCAGTAAGGAGTCTGTTTCTCCCTCTCTCCCTGCTCATGCTCACTCTCACTCTCTCTCTCTCTTTCTCAATAAATAAAATCTTAAAAAAATAAATTTCTCCAAAATTTATATTCATAAAATCTTCTCCCTGCCCCATCCTCCAAATCTTTTATATACCAGATGTAAGAGGCTCAGCAACACTCTAACAAGTTTTTAATTATTTCCTTTGAAATACTGGTGTTGGGTAGTTCATATTGAAATACACATTCTTGGATATATTAGAGCCTCAGTTAAAAATTCCAATTTATCATCTTGGTTAGCTAGCTAGCTAGCAAATCTGTCTACCAATCTACTCTAACTACACATATACACTTACACATTAAAGACTCAGGATGTGAGGTGGGACCGCCTGGATATAAATCCTGATTGTTTCATTTCACTGTCTGGTCGTCTTTGAGCCAGTCGCTTATTCGTTTCCTGCCTTAGTTACCTCTCCTGTAAACTGAAGATAATAACGGTCCCCACCCAACAACATGATTATTGTGAAGATTAATGTGACAATACATTTAAAATAACACTTTGAAAAGTATTTATCCCATATTACTAACATGCTATCTTTAGAAGTAACAATAATACAATCATTATTATGATAATTATTATAAATGTCTACTTTATAACTTGTTTGACTTATGAGGATTTTCACATGCTGTTCAATATTCTTTTTTTTTTAAAGATTTTATCTGACAGAGAGAGAGAGAGTGTGCACACAAGCAGGGGGAGCGGCAGGCAGAGGGAGAAGCAGACTCCCCACTGAGCAGGGACCCCAGCGCAGGACTCAATCCCAGGACCCTGGGATCATGATCTGAGCTGAAGGCAGATGCTTAACCGACTGAGCCACCCAGGCGCTCCTCAATATTCTTCTTTACATTGTAATTGTATAGTATTCAGCCATACAAATAGCATCATTTTCAATACTAAACTGGACAAACATATCATTCCAGAATTTGTCACATCATTGATGATGATGATGTTTATCATCTCTGTTTCTCCCTCTTTATAATATACTGGTTGAACTGGAATTACTGGATCAAAATGTGATTAAGCAATTTAATATACATTGACAAATTACACTGCTAAAAATTAATATCACATTGATACACATATATCATATATCTCAAATATAATGTATTTTTAAGACTACCTTAAAATTCTAGCTAATTATCTATTATCAGAGATTGATTTAAGTATAAGGGCATCCATGGAAGGTAATGAATAACAGACACAGGATGTTCTCTTGTGTCCTTACAGAGTGTGCAAACAGATTTCTGGAAAATTTTTGGGCCTGGGAAGCAAAGATCTTTAAGTGTTGGATGAGGAGAAATCCAATATATCTTAAGAACCAGACAGTTCCAGTGACACAACTCCAGTGACCATTCTTTTTTTTTTTTTTAAGATTTATTTATTTATTATAGAGAGAGATAGTGTGTGTGTGCAAGAGAGAGCAGGGAGAAGGGGAAGAGGGAGAGGGAGTCTTAAGCAGATTCCATGCTGAGCTGGGAGCTCCATGTGGGGCTCAAGCTCACAATCCTGAGATCAGGACCTGAGTGGAAACCAAGAGTCGTATGCTTAACTGACTGTGTCATCCACATGCCCCTGACCATTCTTTTTTAATAGAAAAAGAAAATGAAGTAAGAATAAGCAGTAGTAGCTGTCTATCGTGGTGGTTCATTATGAGATACTTAGATTGAGCTGCTTTAATTATGTAAATGTATCTAGTGGATGAGTGTTAATAAACTTCTATTTAAATAAAATAAATCAAAATTCTGTTTCTACTTAGCATATTATATTTTAATTAAATTCTTGAGTACAGTCGGTAACTGTGAAGTTATACAGTTGACAAAATCAATCACTAAGGAGTGTAAATCTGCTAGATACTGGTCTAACACAAAGCACACAGGAATTAGTCAGTTTTGATAAAAGAAGCTTCACATATGTCATATGTCGTAAGAGGAAACTCTGGTTCTCATTCCTAGCATTCTACATTGATATTATTATAAAGAGTATGCCAATTTTATCAAGGTCCAACAAACTCCAATACCCAGCTTAAAGTATCTTCTGTCTTAAGTAATAAGAACATTAATTTTTCTCTTAAAGATTTTAATTTAAAATGTTCTATTTTGGTAAAGTCATCTCTTGTGACATTCTCTGACTCTTTGTGCCTCTCTTTTCCCTTCTCCTAGGTCTCTCTCTTTCTCTCCACTCACAGAGGCATGTAACTCAAAAAAAAAAAAAAAAATATATATATATATATATATATATATATCACCCTACCACCAACAAACAGCATCGGACCAACCTTATAAAGTAATGGCAATTTTCCTAATTTCAGGAGCGCAATCTGATTCGTTGTATTTTTCATTTTTTGAATCCTTTTTAAATCATCTGCATTTCCATAACCCACATCAATGACTTCAGCCTGAAAGAGAAGAGAAAAAGAAAAATACAGCAAACTGTCCATTTAGTATGACAAAATCATTCACAATAATTTGAAATATTCAAAAAAGAACTATTTCTACTCTTACCCTGACCCAATCACTACAGACGTGATCTTCCTATTTCTATTAGGATAAAACAATTCCTCTGGTCACTTAAAAAAATGGTTTAGAGTCACAAACTGAGGGGTGCTAAAGGGGTGATCGGTGGGGCATGAGGTGACTGGGTGATGGGCATTAAGGAGGGCAGTTGATGTAATGAGCACTGGGTGTTATATGCAACTGATGAATCACTAAATTCTACCCCTGAAACTAATAATACACTATATGTTAACTAAATTGAATTTAAATAAAAATTTTTTAAAAAAGTTTTAGATTCATTTTTCCTTTGCCCTCTCCCTTCTAAACAAGTTACAGCCTCAATTCATTCCTCTAACAGATGATCGAATTTGGTATATTATATATTTATGTTTCTGGAATTTGAACCATTTCACAAAATATAAGATTAATGTCCTTACAGTTCGACAAAAATCATACCATTCTTAGACTTACAAACAATCCAAAGGCTCTCAATTGTTATCCAAATTAAGTAAAGTCCGTCATGCACAGCTGTTCAGGTGGTACATATATTCAGTGTGAATGACAACCCCTTGGGTTATGCAGGATACAACCTGTACAACCAACAATATGCGCCAGTCTGGCATTCAAGGATTTTAGAACATGAGCCCAGACTACAATTTCTGTCACATTTCCCACTACCTCCTTACAGTTATCTTATATTCTACATCAAATATTTCTTATTTTTAAAAGTCCCCTTTTATTAATGTGAAAATTTTACGCCTTTCTGGAGATTCTAATGAGAATCCTCTATGTAGTTGCCCCTTTCCTTCTCCTTGAAAAGTACCATACTGAGGGTTTTATCAAACACATATTCCTATGATCCAAGATGATTCCTTATTCCTATGATCCAAGATTATTCCTTTTAGGTTTAGTTTCCATAATTTCTATTATTAAAATAGTAATCGTTGGGGTGCCTGGGTGGCTTAGTCAGTTAATTGTCTGACTTGTTTTCAGGTCAGGTCATGATCTCAGGTTTGTGAGATTGAGTCCCATGCCACACTCTGTGCTCAGAGGGGAGTCTGCTTAAAGATTCTCTCCTTCTGTGCCCCCCCAACCTCAAAAATAAATAAGTCTTTAAAAAAACAGCAATTGTTATGCTTCCCAATGATAACATGATAATACAGAATGTGCGGTTTAAAACTACAGCATCTACACATTGAGACATTAAGGAGTTAGTGGTGGCAAATAGTGAAAGAATAAAGGTGGAGAATCCAGACCTCTAACTTCCCACCTTTCTCAACTGGAGCTAATTTCTTTGGCCAGTTTCATGCAAAGGGCTTCCATAGAAGGCTCATATGAAGAGAGAATTCTGTTTTTAGAAGCACATGTGAATACCACCAAGACACTGGCAAATCTGTTAGAGGAAACATTTCTGGCATGAAATATTTCCTTAACCATTTCATTCATCTGCATCTGTCAAAACTTTACTGATACAATAAAGCCCTTTTCAAATGTTACCTTCTTTTGTTGTTGTTGTTGTTTTGTTTTTTTATTTTATTATGTTATGTTAATCACCATACATCATTAGTTTTTGATGTAGTGTTCCATGATTCATTGTCATGGAACAATCAAATGTTACCTTCTGATGAACTGTATTTCCCTGTTGCCCAAGTATGTGACCTTCTCTACTTTGAATCCCACAGTGATTCATTTCTGACTCTCATGAGGACCTCACTGGACTCATCTCTTCATATATATATAAAAATTTTCCTCAGTGAAGGCCCATCATGCACATTTCTCACTCTTCACCCAGATGTCCAGTATATACTGTTATTTCATCAGTCGTAAGTTGAAACTATTATAGTTTATACGATATCTCTGAAAAGTTAAGCTGTACTTTCAAATGGATGTCTTAAGAAAAGAGACTATGGACTCTGAGAACAAACTGAGGGTTCTAGAGGGGAGGGGGTGGGGGAATGGGTTAGCCTGGTGATGGGTATTAAGGAGGGCATGTATTGAATGGAGCACTGGGTGTTATATACAAACAATGAATCATGGAACACTACAGCAAAAACTAAAAAAAAAAAAAGAAAAAAAGAAAACCTTGTTAAAAGCTCTTCTATCAGAATGGTTTTGGATAACAATTTTGTTCCTATTAAAATGGGATTTAAAGCAGTGCCTTATTAATATAATTTTTGAGTTTGCTAATACCATTACAATATAAATAACCATGGATTTATGATTTTAAAAGCCTGATTAAATAAATGATCACATAATATTAATAATCATCACAGTGGAAAAATGAGAGAATTCATATTATTCATTTAAATTTTTAAGCTACCTACTAATTATGTGTGATTCACTGATATCATCTTAAAACAAGGATATTACTCAATTGGTTATATTAATGAACTTATTTTTCACATTTAGGAGAGGCTGGGGGATGATCATGCTGGCTTGAGAGGGTGTGAGCTAGACTTTGACTTTTTGTTTGTGTATATACCAGAAAGATGTGAGAGTTACAAAAACACCAGTTTACATTATTGGAAAATAGCAATACCTTGCCTCAATAATGGCAATTTTAATTAAAGAGCTCTTTAATTATCTTTCTTTAAATAGCACATCAATAGATTCAAGCATTTTAACACGTAAAAAGAGGGTTTTTTTTTTCTTTTTTCACAAAGATTGTCCTCAACACAGCATCATTATACCAATTTATTTTGGCTTCTGCATTAAAAATCAATAATTACAGAAATCAATGTTCTCATGGTTTGACAGGTGATAATAAAAATGTATCTATTGCCTTCAAAAGATGCCTCTGAATCAGGTCCTTCCTGAAAGTCTTTCCTATTTATCTTTACGCAAACTGAAAAATCACAGCTGCAAGAAAGCACATTGAAGTTTTCTAAGACACAAATGAATATACAATGATGATAAAATGTCAAGCCATTTCTTTCCACACATTTTTGTTTCTACAATGAACCTTTCTTATTATACGTATTCTGTCACACTGGACAATCATCCAGTCAACCAACTGAGGTACTATGTTTAATTTATGTCCAAATACCAAGGATTAAGTTACATCTGACTAGTCCCCTTGGAAAATATCAAATGAGCAGGAACCTATGTACTGGTTGAATTATTCACTTGTGTGCACCAGCTTTTCCATTGAGGACTTCCCTGACACATAGGAGGGGGTAAATGAGAGGTGCAAAGTAAAATGGAACTAGTTCTCTTTTGTTTTATTTATTTTTTAATTTAACCTGGGAGAGATATAAAAAAGTCTACACATTATTTTTTATAAAGATTTTATTCATTTGAGAGAGAGAGAGAACACGAGCCAGAGGGAGGGGCAGCAGGAGAGGGAGAAGCAGACTCCCTGCTGAGCAGGGAGCCCGATGCGGGGCTCGATCCCAGGACCATGAGATCATGACCTGAGCCAAAGGCAGACGCCTAACCGACTGAGCCACCCAGGCACCCCAATCTACACATTAATTTTTATTTAAATTCTATTCTTTAATTTTTGACTAAAAACAAAGAACTTAAAACAGCAACAACAACTGTAACAAAAAAAAAACAAGTATTTTATACTTCATTAAAGATTTTAAAGTATTGCAATGACAGCAGAGAGTGTGGTAGCAGCTAAGAGAAAAAGTGGCATGGTTTCAAAATAAACACTAAATATTAAAATACAATTATCTTTTGTGGCAAAATATGTGAGTAGAAGGAATCATAAACCAGATAATGAAAATTCAAAACATTAAAAAGTGTTATTCTGTTATATCAGTTGTTTAATGCTTCTACACAAAAATGGTGAGAATATCCTGAGCAGAAGCAAAAGAAAGGAATAACTAAGAGAAATGAGTAGAATTGTTATTTCCTGTAGTCAGCTAAATAAAATAAATAGGACAATCATGGAAATAACTAGGTCAGAGAAGAATATCTAGGGCCATCTACCTATGGGTGGTCTGTGCTCCACAGTGACGAACAAGCCAGTGCCATGTTTCTCTTCTCTCTTGAGGTAGCAAAAATTATTCATGCTTATGAAAGATGTATGCTTTGAAATTTTTCAGACTTGACATTTTCAACCAAATCAATCACTCTGGATCCTCTTAGCTCTTCTCTAATAGATTCTGAATGTACAGAATGTTTGAAAAGCATTGCTGCTTTGACTAAAACAGTAATTTTCTACTCAGAGTCAGAAATGGTAAGCCCAAGAAGTTCTCATACTGACAAAATACAGTGTCATCAGAAGTACTAGTCACCTAAGTACAAGTTGTACTTCAGAAATTTACTACTATCTTATATAATCTAGCTTTGAATCCTCTTCAAATTAGTGCTTATGTCTACTAAAAACTTGTAAAAATCAAAAAGTCCTCCCACATTTACCTCTGTCTTTTCTAGAAGGCATTAACATGTTAATATTTATGAAGACTTCAAAATTCAGAGACTGCTAGAATTTTATTAGCACTTCTTTTTCAAGTTCACTCAATGGCTTTCCATCACACAGATATTATCATGGAAACCACACTGTACCGAAGCATGAAAAGCAATACTGTTTCCTCCCACTCCTGTGGCAGACATCACTAATCAGTCATCATCTTTTCAAACTCCTTCTCAGGATGGTAATCCAGCTAATGAAGACCAACTAGGGGTTGGCATAAGTAGGGAGCTGTATAAAATAATTAACATTTTAACGTAAAATAACTATTAATATTTAACAACTATTAATTATTTAAATAATATTTAGCTATTTAAAATCTTTAACAACTGGAACACAAGTACTAATCAGTTAAAATGCACTCCTAACCAATCAGAAGAGGTATCAGCTAGTGTGCTAAGCTAGTATATCCCAACTGAATCCAGCATTAAGCATGAGACACACAATCCATTTTGCTGTTTTTGGTGTAAAAAATCAGATAAAGAGGTGCTTGTCAATTTTATCATTTTTTTTTTTTACTGTAATATATACACTTACTGAAAAAAGTATTTGCTACAATGATACACTAAGTGCAAGGCTTCCTGACATGATGACCACATTTCTATAGCAGAAATAACAAAGATAAGCCAGACTAGTGGTTAGTTGTCTTGACATATAGTAATTATTTTAAAAATTTGCAAAATGTTTTATAATCTAATATGTAATGCACATCCATCTAAAGGATGAAAAATTGAGTTAAAACTATTGTAATATAGAAATTTAACCAAAGTGAAGCACAATTCTGTTGGGTTTATATCTCTATGTTTCAAGTCTATAATCTCCAAAATCAATAGACAGAATTATGTAAGTTAAGAATAAGATACTAGAGTAAGAAAAAATAGATTTGTTGGGAAGAAAATATACTTTAAGTTTTCCTAATTTTAATAAATATTACCTTACAAAATATTTAGATATTTGTATTATTTGGCCAATAATTTAAAAATAACCATCAGAGTATCTTTCCTTTTCACTGTTTTTGTTAAAGTCATTTTGAAAGCTAAAAATATGTCTTCTAAAAGAGAGATTATGAAAAATATGTAGAGAATTAGGAGGAAAACATAATTATGGAAGTCCAAGGAAGAGTGTATTAAAGAGGAAATTATTTCATTTTCCAATAGTATGTGTCAGGTTATATTCTAGTTTCTGAAGGTATGGAGGAAAATGAATTACAAAAGGTACCTTCATGCTCTGGTGACTTTCTCTTGCTAGAAGGTCAACAATAAAAAGATAAACAAAGACACTAACAAGTTAGAAGACTTTTAGTTATGATATGCCCTAACAACAATAAGGAAGGGGTAATGTAATAGAGGGTGATAAGGAATTATTTTAATAAGAATGTCAGAGCAGGCATTGCTATGGAGATCACATCCAATTGATGAGAAGCCATGCACTCACCAGGGGGAAAGAACTTTTTAGGCAGAGGTTAAGAACAAATGAATGAAGAGCTCTATCAAATGAAACAAAGACATTTTATACGTTAAGGAGTAAAACGTGACTATGGAACACTGAAATAGGAAGTTATTAATTTTCTTATAGGGGTAGAGATTAGATAGGGATAGAATTTCAGGAAATTTATCAATGAAGGAAAGAACAATAGTTAGGTGATACACAACAGTCAGGAGCAATAGTTAGCTGGTACACATGCAGCTGAGAGAGGTGATAGTATGTTGGTTGGTTGGTCTGCTTTTACCAAAAAGGAGACTTAAAAATATTTAGAAACTGAAAAGAAGATTTGGCCCAAGTGGTTGACAAATCCTAGAAATAAAAGTAGTATAGAGAAACTAGATCTAGATTATTCTTTCTCATCCTGAGAATGGAGAATATAAATGAATGTAGAAGACGTTAATCCTACTCCATTGACATTTCCATGAATATCAGCAATAACTGGTTATGAGAGTTTCTGCAACTTTATCACTTTCCACATGTTTAACTTATTTACTCTGTTTGCCTGCAGTCAACTAGGAAGATTCTTGAAATGAAGTAAAAAATAACAGCAGCAGCCCTGGCTAACCACTTTGGAGATAAGTAACCTGGAATGACTCAGTCATGTCTCCTGGCATCAGGGTATAGGGCAACTGGGACACAGGGTCACTGTGTTGAGAGTCCAGGCAGGAAGCTGGTGGACCAGTCTCAGTTGCTTGAGAAAGAGGATGGAAGATCAGTTGATATTTTACAAAATGCTCCAAGTATCCCAGAAGGGGTTACATCTGACAGATAATTTTTTTTAAAGATTTTATTTATTTATTTTACAGAGACAGACAGCCAGAGAGGGAACACAAGCAGGGGGAGTGGGAGAGGGAGAAGCAGGCCTCCCACGAAGCAGGGAGCCTGATGCAGGGCTCGATCCCAGGACCCTGGGATCATGACCTGAGTTGAAGGCAGATGCTTAACGACTGAGCCACCCAGGTGCCCCTCTGACAGATAATTTGAGGGAATTCTTGGAAAAAGAATTTACCTCTTGATCTTCCAATAGTTCTGAGTGAAAGGTAAAGTTTATCTAAGGAACTTCCCCTTTCAGATGGAAATCAGAAGGGAGTTCTCTGCCCCTTACAATACTGTTACTGACTTTTGAGTGGTCTCTGTAGCATTGTTCTTGGCTCTGTGTACCTTACCCGAATACTGTGGCCATGCTGTAATTGGAAAACCAGTTTCTTGCAGCTTACTGAGTGCAGAGAAGCTGTATGTTAGTAAAATGTATCTTGGTGTGTGTGTGGGGGGGCGATCCCTGATGTGTAGATTTATAATTTTTTGTGGTTTAAATATCAGATCAGAATTAGGAAAGACTCACAGAATTGACTTCCACTAGCCAGAACAAGCTGACTTGAACCATTCCAGCGCACCATTGGGGCACTTGTACCTGGCCTTTTAAGTGGTAGAGCAATGTATTACTCAGGGCTGTCCTAGGTGGCTGAAAACAGAAGCAGGTATACATTAGAGGTATGGGTTGAAGCTGGTGCCTAGGTCCTGGCAAAGTAGAAAGAGGAGAGAAGGAGAAGAAAGCAAGAGGTGGGTAACAGCAAGAGAGAGATGAGGGCAAGAGGAGTTCACAGAAAACCCCCAGGTATTACAAAGTTGGAAATTGAACATAGGGCTTTTGAGAGAGAGAGAGGAAGGGAGGGTTGGGAGAAGGACTGAAGTGGTCACTAGTTTATGACATGATATAGGGGAATCGATATTTAACCATTTATGTCCTCTGTGCTAGACATTTTACTAAGGAGAGCATATCAATTGTGTTCAGTCTATCTTCAGAAGATTCATATTTGGGAGGTACTTCTGCCCGTTTTATAGATGAGGAAACGAGTTTAGAATATTTAAATATCTTGCTATTGCTCACAGTAGTTTCAAGCATGCAGTTTGCAATTGCTTACCTAACTGACAGTTTCTCCTATTAGACGGCCAGCTGCATGTGGACAGTGTCTGGAGCTTTCTTATTGATCACTTTGTCCCCTGTGACTGGCACTTAAGAGGCACCCAGTATGCTGAATGCTGAATGCTGAATGTTTCTTGTTATATTAGCGAGACCCAGAGAGCTAAACACTGGATTAGTCACCTAATCTTTCACCATCAAATTAAAATATAAGGAAAAACAAATTAATAATCACAGGGCACTTTATTTAATAAATGATACTCAACTTATTAAGGTAAGGATATTGAAGGAGTTGCAAATTCATTCAAGAGAATTCTTCCTAGAGGCCATGAAAGTAATGTGACAGAATTCTGCTTCTTTTAAAATCAATCAGATTAGTGTATTGAAATAGTACATAAACCTAAGGATCAACTTTTCCATAGATCTTTCTAGTTCTGAAAAAATTGAATTTGCAGCACCTACTGAAATGAGGTAAATTTTATCCATAAGGTACATATTTAAATACTAGTACTTTATGGAGATTAAAATATATACTAAATTTGTTAAGAATGTTACATTATCACTAAACTTGGTAAATGGCATGCTTTAAATCATGTCAACACTAAAAATAAAAATGCGGACCTAGAATTTTCTGTCAGATAACACTTAATTATGATGGTTCAGAATTTTAGAAATAACTTTGATCAAATTAGAACTTTGTAGTCAAATACTTTCTCACTAAAAATGCCATATTTGTTTTAATGAAGAGGGAAAGAAAATTCATTGCACTTTAACCACTTAGCTGAATTCAGCTATCTTTGTTTCAAAACTTTTATTTCATAAAATAGGCTTTTGTTCTCTTTCCCAGGTAGATGTAACCTCTCTGACAAATGATTTAACTCCAGACAACATGTTGTGATAGGTCACTTCTGTATTTGTAAATGCTTCTGTCTAATTTTTAAATACAGGAAAAATATGTACTTTAAATATGTGGAAATTAACCCCATGGTTATTATGTTCAAATAAAAAAGCAGCAATTATGGAACTGTTTTCTTAACTAAGTTGGTTCGTGCACAAAGCTCACGAAACCAGAAGGAAAATGTCATATTGGGCCAAGAAATTTTATGCAGATTTTTAAAAGGTAACAATATTATATACAAATGTGCTCACAGCCATTTATCTCACAATTGTGCACTGCCGACCAAAAGATGGATTCCACAAGAGAAAAGAAGGGAGACAAATAAAAGGCAAAGTCATTTTCAACATTAAAAAACTGCTTGCACCAAGCTCACATTTTTCTGTTGGTGAGACAGTAGCTTCATCTTCTTACCCAGACAACAAAAGTTTAAATAATGCAATTCCATTCTATTCCTTTATTTAGCTTTCTGATCATTTTCTTATCTATAACAGGAAGCATTCACAGCCAAATGTATACATCTCTGCCTTTTGTCATAACACTCGATAAATTTGTTTTTGTTTGAGAATATTAAAAGAGAAAGACAAAGTTTTCCTAGCTATGAGAAAATCCACATCTGATTGTAAGTTCCCCAAGGATTCCATGCAGTGGTTATATTTTTTCTCTTTAAGACTACTTGATACAATTCAACATAGTGTTTAGATTTCATGTGTTACACTATGGCTTGATATTTTACAAGATGAAGACAAACAATGCTTTTCAGGCCCAAGTGGACATGATTTGTCATTCTGCATTCAAAAATAAAATATTTACTCCTAGTTTCTTTGAGCCTTTAGTTTTAAATTAAAAATTGGATCAGATGTTATATGTATTTTTATTTATTCATACTTAACAAGGCATTTTCCTCCCTAATGATTAATATTTGTCATATTAAGCAGAAGACAGGAAGATTACACTCAGACAATATGATAAAAAGTTTGTACTTCCAAATCATGATAAATAGTTCTCATATTTTAATTTCTCCCATTTAAATGTGTTTATTTTATACCACATAATAACAACAGCTAACACTTTCAGAGTGCTAAGTGCACTCAATGCACTCTACATGGTTTGCATCATTTTGTTCCCACAACAACGAGTTGAGGTACTGTTATTGTTCCCCTATACAGATAAGAACACTGAGACTTAGAGAACCAAAATGAGCAACCCACCGTTGTGCAGCTAATAAGGCAGGATGCAACTCTGGGCTCTCTGAGGCACGGGGCAGTGATAAATGTGTTGATGACAACCTATCTTAATGCATGGCTAATGGGTTGCTGAAAATAAGTTTCTCCATAAAATTGCATTATTTGTTTTTACTTTCAGACACAAAATAATACTTAACAGAAAGAAAATTCCCAAATCTATGAAGTGTATTAAAGTAAAAACAAATTCTCTGTTCAAAAATATAAACAAAATAGACTCAAATCTCACCAACCTATATTAAATATTAATTGTTTCCATTGCTTTTCTGCATCTGCATGGGTTTCACAAAGGACAAAAGAAATAATTGCACAGGAATTACTTAAGGCCATATATTCTATTTATAAAACTGACTAGACATTGTCAGCACTCACTACCAATGTCTTTAACAGTATGATGATATTATATTTGATATTTATCTTTTAATAAAAATATAAATCACTGTTTATTCCCTGAAGCTAACCTCACTCACATTAAATTATTTATGTATCCATTTTAATATGTATTTTGCATCTGACAGGACAACTCTCCTTAGGACCCCTCTGCTGACCCATCTGTCATTATGATGGGGTAAACAATGTCACCTTTCTAGCACACAATGAATTACAAAGAAGTTGCAAAGTATACCATCCATCATGCTGGCACTAAGTAGGTTTTCGAAGTAGATCTCAGATATCACAAATGCTGTTTAGACTGTTACCAAAAAGCAACAATTGGAAGTTATACAAAGTGGTCATATGATGAATGGACATGACAGCTCTTCAAAGGAAAGGGGCACTCCTCTTCTACAAATAACCTTGTCAAAAGCAAAAGCAGTGGGGAGCTTTGCTGGCAGTCAGACTAGAATAATTTAAGAACTTGTTAATGGCTCAGCCTGATAGAAATTCATGCAAATACAATGTACTCAAAATCAAAAAGTAGGTATGCCTGAATCATCAGCAGCAACCTCTCAAACTTGATTTTAATTAAGAGTGGTCTGAAGAGATACAGAAAATCACCCACAATTAATTAGAATATGTGAGTTTCAGTAATACATCGGTCTAAAATATGTATAGAAAATATATGCAAATATTCTATATGCATATAAAATAGTCACCTAGAAATTGCTTTGCTTTTGAAAATCATAATGCTAATATCGTTTAAGTTTTAAAAAAATCAGCATTGATGAATTTATTGATATAAATATTTAAATTATTATGTACTTAGTATAATAGATTTGAATTATTAATATAATTCTAAAAATAGTTATCATTAGTGTCTTCATCTAATTTGCATGGTTAATTTCTCAAATTATGTTCTCCAAATACAAGGTGTTTGTTTTATCCATAATTGCATTTTAATTCCTTTAACACTACTCCCTTTTATTTAGGCCTGTATTTCAAACATAGAGTATATTTCTACATTGACAGCAAAGTTTATTTTTGCCTTTTAAAAGCTTCTTCAAATCTTTCTCGATACTTCTTTCTTAAAAATGGTAGTTTTTATAGCATTTATAAGTGGTAAATGGTCCCAAAATGACTTATGTCTTCATGGGCATTTAAGTAGTTCCATGGTTCTATAGTAGACCTTGGTTTCTTTTATATGAAACAATGAAAATTTAAGCATTTATAACTGATAAGATAAATGTGTAGAAAACTCTTAGAGATGTGGCTACGAGGAAACACAAAAAACCAGCCCAACGGCCCAGCAGATTATCAGAGGGCCCTGCTGAGGAAACGGGGACACAAGTTGTAATGTTATGGCTTTTTCATATCACCTAGGTAAAGGAATAGTAAATAATCTGCCAGAGCAAATTGAAAAGCAAATAGATGGGGGTGATTCCAAGGACCCACTCAGGCTCCTGGGGGTTTGGTTGTTGTTCTGGGTTTTGGACACGTTTTGTTTTGTTTTCAAGGCAAGGAGATTACTCTGCTGAATCAACTGGGATAGAGAGGGTACTGGAAATGCGTGGGGGCTAAAGAAGGTTTGGGAGTCTGAAGAAAATATGTGGGGTAACTTTAGAATCTTGACTCGAGACCAGAGCTTGTGAACCAACAAAAGGGTGCTGGCAGGCTCCCTCCCATCATTGCCTACCATAAACAGTATATATTAATCAAATCAAATTGCATGAGTCCTACCCTAGAAATACTGCAGACATTTACTATTATATTAACTTTTAATTAATCATAAGGCTTTCTATGGTAGTGGTTACATGCAGTCCTTCTGCTAAAAGTCAAAGAATGACATAACAGAGTGCAAACAATGCTGAAGCACCAGTAAAAGAACTCTCTCTCCACCCTCTCCCCCAAAATGAAAAACAAACAAACAAAAAACAAAAATCAGGAGCGTATCTGTGAAGTAACTTCAAATGATTTAAATATTTAATGTATTAATCAGAGTTAATAGATTCTGAAAAAGCTCTGCCAATAATTAACAACAATCAGAAACATAATTATTTCATTTGTATTAAATGAGGCAATCTAAAGGTTTGTAAAAAAAACTAAACTTGTTTATTAAAATGGTATTTTACATGGAGACAGAAAATGTTCCTATATAAAGGAAACAGGACCAATTATATATTATATCTAACTGGTATTTTGTCCTTACTGTGGGCTAGGCTCTGTTCTCCCAGGTTTCCATATATTAGCTAGTTTAATTTTCACAACAGCCTTATAAAGTTGGAACTATTTTTATCCCCATCACAGAGTTGAGGGAACTCAGCCCTAGATGGCTAAGTAAGAGTGGGTAATTAGGGAACTGAGATTTGAAACTCGTCTGTGTGACTCTGGAAGGCACGTGCTTCAGCACCGAGCCAAAAAAACTAGCTAAGCAGAAAAAGTAAAGCAATAGTCTACATCTGGCTCCTTATATCCCATGTTTTCCATTAAGAAAGCAGAAGCACTGTATTTCAAATCTTAAATCTGTGGATAATCACATCGATTTTCCACTTCATTTCTTGTGTGTGTACACAACTTCAAAACACAACTCCCTCCATTTCTTCCTTCTGCCCATATCAATCCATTAAAATTTGCCTCTTCAAAACCCCCCAAAATAAAACGAACGCGTCCTAAGCAAAATGTGAGTAACTCAGTCACACATTCAACACTTTTGAATTAAATTCTTCTACATGTTTTCACTTTCAAAATATGACAAGAAAAAAGGTCAGGCAATCCAAGTCTTCCTTCCCCTTCCCTGGCACCTCCACACTGAGAACATTTAATGGTCACTTTTTTATGTTGCATCTTGCCAGTTAGTTCAATTTAGATGAAAGCTGTTGTTTTCTAATTCCATTTCACTATAAATGACAGAGACAAATGGCCATATTACCTCGAGAGTTCCTTTGGCAGAATAGGCTGCATATGAGTAGAGCAGATCTTGGCTGCTATGTGTTCTGGCTTCTTCGCTGCAGGGCTGGCCATTAGGACGAAAGCATTGGCCGCTGCTACCCAGAATCACAGAGCTGGCAGACGGGCCTGCCAGATGAAGCAGCACGGAGTAATTTACAAACTGTACCTCTTCTAGGCCCAAAGAAGTCCAGTGAGTCTTAATCTTCTTTGAAATTTCTGTGTCATCTTCACTTTTATACAGTTGTACCAAATTTCTGGAAGAAATTTAAAAAGCACACTCTAAGAAAAAGGAAAAAAATATTCTGTTGAGTTAACCATTTAATATATGAACAATTATTAATAGATGTGGGATATGAAAGATGAATGGGACAGGACACTATACAAGAAACCCACAGTTCGTGGGAGGTGATGAGCCTACAGACAAATTACACTAAATCAAAGCAGAATGAATTAAGTTCTTAAATTAAGAACTAATAAAGTACTAGGGGATTGCAGAGAAGAGAGGGCTTAATGCCAATTAGTTCTTTTATTAGTTCTGATCTTTCTATGGACATCAACACAATCCATTTAAAACTCCGTTCCAAAGCTAGGAGTCATGCTGGTGGAGACATTTTGTATTGCAGTTAATATGATTCCATATAGAGTTATGTGATTAATATATAGCTATTGCTCTTTAAAATGATACAGAGAGAACACTTTTGATACAAATTACATGCCAAATTTCATGATCCTATGAGCACAACGATATTCAATAAAATTAGTATATCGCGGTAAAACCAACCACAGATTATCAAATCAATAAGAAATTAAATTTGTGTGTGCTTGCTGTAGTCTATATATTTATTCCTATACCTATTCCAAAATCCAGTGATACTATTTTTGCTTATGACATCCTAGAAGCCAAAAAAAATCTGTAAAAAAAATATGTGCAGAACCCAGAACAAAATAAGATATGTGAAATTTAAAAATAATAATCCAGTAAAGTTTGTTTTGGGCTGGGATGCAAAGGGACCAGTTTCCTCTTTGGCAAAAAGGTATCTTCTTGTAAGAATTTTATTGTTATCCAAAATATTGCCTAAACAGATATTACCTAAGTGGGATACTATTTTTATTTCGGTTCATCACATTATTTTTCTCACACATACTTGATTCATTTAGGACCCTGTTTATTCAATAACCCCCAAATGAAACACATCTGGAAAAGGAATATGGAATACACACATCAGAAAAAAAATACATATATAATAATATAGAAAAGCATTACTGGAGACAAAAGGTAGGGCTCTTGACACAGCTAAAAGCTGATCTATACAAAAAGATGCAACAATAAATAATTTCCCAATTTTTTCCAAGGTTATTTCAATTTTTTTAAATATGTAGTTTGACCAATTATCAATTGGTCAAGTTAAGTTTTGTGAAAGAGCTGATTGAAAGAATTTCACTTTTTATTCTGAGTAACACTGGTCTGCCTTCTGTGTGTATATGTCTGTGTGTGTGTGTGTGTGTGTGTGTGTGTGTTTGGCAGGGGAGGCTTTTTGTATAACTGACAAATGAAATTATATATATTTAAAGTGTACAGTATCATTTGATATACATGCACATTATGAAATTATGACAATCTAATTAACATATCCATTACCTTTATGTGTGTGTTGTGTGTGTTGAAAACATTTAAGATCTACTCTCTTAGCAAATTGGAAGTATACAATGCAGTATTATTAACTATAGTCACCATACAGTAGGTCCTCAGTAGATCCTCAGAAATTATTCATCTTATAACTGAAGGCTTGTATCCCCTTGACCAACATCTCCTCTTTGCCTCACCCCCAGTCCATTGGCAACTATGATTCTATTCTGTTACTCTGAGTTTTTTTGTTTGTTTTATAGATTACACATGTAAGTGATACTATCAGTATGTCTTTCTCAGTCTCTGTCTTATTGCACTTATCCTCTGAGATATCTATGCTATCAAAGAAGGATGTTTTAAGGTTGAATAATATTCCATTGCACATCTATCCCACATTTTCTTTATCCATTCATTCATCCATGAGGACTTAGGTTGTTTTCATACTTTGGCTATTGTGAATAATGCTGCAATGAACATGAGTGCAAATATCTCTTCTGATTCCATTTCCTCTGGATATACACCCAGAAGTGGGTTGCTGGATCATATGGCAGTTCTAGTTTTAATTTTTTGAGGAACATCTATACTGTTTTCCATAATGGCTGTACCAGTTTAGATTCCCACTAACAAAGGTTATCTTTTCTTCGTATCCTTACCAACATGTTGTTTTTGTTGTTCTCTTTTGCTTTTTCTTTTTTTTTAATAATAGACATCCTAACAGGTTTAAGGTGATATCTCGTTGTGGTTTTGCTTTGTATTCCCTGATGATTAGCGATGTTGAGCACTTTTCATGTATCAGTTGGTCATCTGGGCATCCTTTTTGGAGAAAAGTCTATTTAGGTCCTTTACCCATTTTTTAATTGGACTATTTGTGATTTTTTGCTACTGAATTGTGTAAGTTCCTTATATATTACAAATATGAACCCCTTGTCAAACATACGTTGTGTAAGTATTTTCTCTCATTCCACGCGTTCTTTTCATTTTCATGCTGTTTCCTTTGCTGTGCAGAAGCTCTTTAGTTTGATATAGTCTCACTTGTTTATTTTTGCTTTGTTGCCTGGGCTTTTGTTGTCATATCAGTAAAAAAAAAAAAATAACTGCAATGACCAATGTCAAGAAATATTCCCTTTTGTTTTCTTTCCCTTTGTTACTTCTTCTAGGAGTACTGCAGTTTCAGTTTTACATTTAAGTCTTTAATCGGTTTCAAGTTAATTTTTTGTGAATGGTGAAAGATAGGAGTTCAATTTAATTCTTTTGCATGTGAATTCCAGTTTCTCAACACTATTTATTGAAGAAACTATTCTTTCCTTATTGTCTATTCTGGCTCCTTTGTTGAAAATTAATTGACCAATTATGTGTAGATTTATTTCTGGGCCCTCTATTCTGTTGCATTGATCTATTTTTGATCATTGGATCTGTTTCATTGGTCATTTTTGATTAAACAGATCACAGATCAGTTTTTATGCCATACCATAATATTTTAATTACTATAGCCTCATAATATAGTTTTAAATCAAGAAGTGTGATGTATCCAGATTTGTTCTTCTTTCTCCAAAATTGCTTTGGCTATTCAGGGGCTTTCCTGGTTCCATATAAACTTAGGGTTGTTCTATTTCTGTGAAAAATGCCACTGGAATTTTGATAGGGATTGCACTGAATCTGTAGATTACTTTGGATAGTATGTTCATTTTAACAGTATTAATTCTTCTAATCCAAGAACATGAGATAGCCTTCCATTTATTTGTGTATTTTTTAAATTTTTGTCACCAATGTCTTATAGTTTTCATTATACAGGTATTTCACCTCCTTGGTAACATTTATTCCTAAGTGTTTTATTATTTTTAGTGCTACTATAAATGGGATTGTTTTCTTAATTTCTTTTTCACATAGTTTGTTGCTAGTGTGTAGAAATGCAATTGATTTTTAATTAATTTTGTATCCTGCAACTTTACTGAATTTGTTTATTAGTTCTAATAGTTTTTTTGTGGAAGCTTTAAGGTTTTCTGTATATAAAATCATGTCGTGTGTCATGTGTAAACAGACAATTTTACTTCTTTCTTTCCAATGTAATAAGATTTATTTCTTTGTTTATTTATGCCTAATTGTTCTGGCTGGGACTTCCAGTAATATACTGACTAGAAGTGGAGAGATTGAGTATCTTTGTCTTGTTCCTAATCTTAGAGGAAAAGCTTTTAGCTCTTCATTGTCAAGTATGATGTTAGCTTTAAGCTTGCCTTTACTAAAGTATTCCTTCTTTTTTCTATACTTAATGAAAGTTTTTATAATGAAAGGATGTTGAATTTTGCCCTATGCTTTTTTTCTGCATCTATTGAGATGTCATAAGATTTTTATCCTTCATTCTGTTAATATGGTGTACCAAACTTATTGATTTGCATATTTTCAACCATCCTTGTATCTCAGGAATAAATCCCACTTGCTCATGGTGTATGATCCTGTAAATATGCTGTTGGATTCTGTTTGCTAGTATTTTATGCGGGGATTTTTACAGCTAGGTTCATCAGCATATTGACCTATAATTTTCTTTTCTCATAGTATTCTTGTCTGGCTTTGGTATTCATGTTAATGTTGGCCTCAGATCATGTGTTTCAACTTTTTGGAAGAGTTTGAGAAGGACTAGCTAGCATTAATTCTTCTTTAAATGCTTGGTAGAATTCACCAGTAAAGCCATCTGATCCTGGGCTTTTCTTGGTTTGGAGGTTTTTGATTACTGATTCAATCTCCTTTCTAGTTATGCATCAATTCAGATTTTCTATTTCTTCATGATTCAGTCTTGGGAGGTTGTATGTTTCTAGGAATTTAGCCATTTCTTTTAGGTTGTGCAATTTGTTGGCATATAATTGTTCACAGTCGTCTCATGTTTCTTTGTATTTTTGTGGTGTCGGTTGTAATATCTCCACCATTATTTCTAATTTTGAGTTTTCTCTTTTGTCTTATTTAGTCTAGCTAAAGGTTTGTTAATTTTATCTTTTAAAAAGAAAGCTCTTAGTTTCATTGATTTTTTTCTATTGTTTTCCTAATTTCTATTTCACTTATATCTGCTCTGATCTCTGTTATTCTCTTCCTTCTGCTAACTTTAGGCTTCGCTGGTTCTTCTCTTAGTTCCCTGGGGTGTAAAGTTAGGTTGCTTATTTGAGATTTTTTTTTCCTTAATGTAGGTATTTATCTCTATAAACTTTCTCTTAGAACTGTTTTTGCAACATTCCATAAATTTTGTATGTTCTGTTTCCATTTTTGTTTGTCTCAAGATTTTTTTATTTCCTTTTTGATTTTTTCCATGACACATCAGTTGTTCAGGAGTATGTTGTTTAATTTCTACCTATTTTCATTTTCCCATTTTCATCCTGTTATTATATTCTAGTTTCATAACATTGTAACCAGAAAAGATATTTGGGGGGCGCTTGGGTGGCTCAGTCGTTAAGCGTCTGCCTTTGGCTCAGGTCATGATCTCAGGGTCCTGGGATCGAGCCCCAGGTCAGGCTCCCTGCTCAGTGGGGAGTCTGCTTCTGCTCCCGCACCCAGCTCATGCACCCTCTCTAATAAATAAAATCTTTTAAAAAGAGAAAAGATATTTGGTATGATTTCAAACTTTTTAAATTTCTTAAGACTTGTTTTGTGCCGTAACGTATGATCTATAATGGAGATGTTCTCTGTGTGCTTAAGAATGAGTATTCTGCTGCTGTTGGATGTAATGTTTAGTATACGTCTATTAGGTCCATTTCGTCTAAAGTGTAGTTCACATCCAACATTTCCTCATTGATTTTCTTTCTGAATGAGATATCCACTATTTAAAGTGGGGTATTGACATCTACTACTATTGCACTGCTATGCATTTCTGCCTTCAGGTATGTTAAAATTTGCTCAATATAGGGGTTCCAATGCTGGGTGCATGCACATATAATTGTTTAGTCTCTTGATGAATTGAAACCCATTATATAGTGAACCTCTTTGTTTACTTATAGTTTTTGACATGCCTATTTTGTCTCATATAAGATTGCAGGGGTCCTCAGAGGCGAAGGCTGTGGGGTATGTAGTGGTAGTGAGGGCTGTTGGGTTCAGAGCAAAGGCTTCTGGGAACTTCCTGTTTCTTTTTCTCCCACGGGGGATATTGTGGCCAAGGACAGATCTTAGTTCCTGGTCAGCTTGCAGCACCCTTGCAGCGGTGGTGATATTGGTATCTGATGCATGGGCACTCTTAGAGCAATCACAAAGCCAGGGTCTAGAGTATATATAGGCACTTACAGAGTGACAGTGGCTCCTGAGGTCCAGGGTTCTGGCAAGCCCACAGCAGCAGTGACTCCAGTGCCTAAGCCACAGGCAAACACAAAGCGACAACTATATCCGGGTCTAAACTGTGGGTACATGTAGGGCAGCCATGGCTCAAGGGTCAAGGAATGTGCATGGATGGGGGGTGGTGGCAGCCCTGGTCCTATGGATTGTGAAATAGTAGCTCTTTCTGGTGGAAGAGGGCACAGCAGCATCTCCCTCTCCTAGGAATTTGTGGCAGTGATAGCTTTTGATTACCTCAGTGGTGAAAGCTGCTGGTGTCCTCTGATGATCAGGCCATTGAAGTTTGTGCCAATGAACATTATGGGGTTTCCACTGTGAAAGCTGCAGGGAGTCTGTGGCTGAGGCCCTCCATGGCAAAGACAGCTGGAGTCCTCCACAGAGTTGGCCACTGGGAACCACAGTGACACCTACTGCATGGTTGATACTAATAGCCTCCACCTTTCTTCTTGGTTCCTAACCATTTCTGGATGTCTCAGCTAAGCTGAGCTCCACAATCCTTTCTGTATAGTTAATCTCCATTTCTGGCTCCATTGTGTTGCTGTATGTTCTTAATTGGGCTCTTGAGCCCTCCCAAGGCTATTTTTTTCTTGGATAGCTAGTTGTTATTTCTGGGGAGATGAAGGTTGGTATATCCTACTCCCTCATCTAGGTCTTTATCCTGTTCTTTTGTTCCTATATCTGATTTCTGTATCCCTATCATCTTACTTTACTGCCACTGAAGTTCCCTCTGCACTATTTGGGATAGAGCGCGTAAACTGAGCTGAAACTTAACTCAGTTTGAGGAGAAAGTTATTTAGAAAGAGGCATCAATAATGTTCTTTTGTAATATGTGTAGAGTTGCAAAACACATATTTTATTTATTCAAATTTATCTGTATATGGTCAATATTAATAGAAAAACAGAAAAATTTCAATTAGTCTTTTGGTTTGTTTGTTTGCTCTTCTACTCAGCTAATTGATGAGCATGAAACCACCTCTGAGTATGTAGAATGTTTAATCTGCCATTTGTTTTGCTGGTCTCAGTTCCAAAGTGCTTTATCGTATAAGCAACTCAAAAAAAAATTAAATTTTTTAAGGTGTATATATTTATACGAGATGGCCTCAAAAAGTAAATCAAATACTTCTTTAGGGGCTCAACTGAAGAATTAGTAATTTGTCCCAATGCTGGAGAATTTCTAAATATTATTAAGTACTAAGCTAAAATTCCTGAGGAGAGAATATCAACATTTTCTACCTCACTCTGAATTGAAGGGATATATACTTTTTGTATTATAATTTCATTTTTTTAATATCATAAACAAATTGAATATAAAATAACATATAACATACAAAATATAAAGAATAATGAAGGAAAAACCCATCTTACGAAGTATAACATCTCTGATATCATTGAAGCCCCTTCAGTACTCTTTATTTCATCATTAACCTTGGTCTCCTAGGGTAACCACCCCCCACAATCTGATTTTTTTTCCTTTTTTACTTCTCATTGCCTTCTTTGTATAAATTTAATATTTATGTACGCATATGGCCTTAACAATTCACCTCTTATTTTTTTGAATGCTTGCTTTTATATAGTTGGCATTTTATATATGTATTCATTTTTCCCATTTTTATTGAGAGATAATTGGTATAAAACATTGTATAAGTTTAAGGTGTACAACATATTAATCTGATACACTTATTATTGCAAAATGATTACCATTGTAATGTTAGCTAACTTCTCCACACATCACATAACTATCATTTCTTTTTTGTAGTGATAACATTTAACATCTAGTCTCTTAGCAACTTATAACATGGTGATTATAGTTAATATATGTATTCTTTTGTGATTTGCTTTTTTTCACTTACTATGAGGTTTCCAAGATTCCTCCTAATTTATTTATTGATTTCCTGAGATAAGTATTTTAAAATTGTTCCCAGTTTTCCATTATTATAAATATGAGGAAGTTATAATACAAGGAAGAAATGAAGACAATAAATCATTAGATAAACTATTTACTTTTTAAAAGGAGAAAATAGACAAAATTAGAAAATAACCAA
This sequence comes from Leptonychotes weddellii, assembly GCF_054177405.1. Lineage (NCBI taxonomy): Eukaryota > Metazoa > Chordata > Mammalia > Carnivora > Phocidae > Leptonychotes > Leptonychotes weddellii. Next base: position 111,316,266 of record NC_138369.1, on the reverse strand, counting down.
CACACAGAAGTAACTTTAAAAAAAAAAAAAACAACTATGAGAATATCTACACAGCTCAATGTAAATCAACTTTCTATTAACACCTGGATGATAGAATTCTTCCTTTGTCCCCCAGATCCTCTCTCTGCCTGATACTTCCTGCATGCTTAGAAGGCCAACATTTATGGACCTTTATCAAGCCCTCTGGCTTCCAGTCAGTTTTAGATTCAGTCAATGGGAAACGCATGAGAAGAGACTTTTTCGCCCCTAGATCTCTTCTTCTTCCATGAAAGGGTACAAGAAAAATAAATAAATAAAGGAACATTCTTGTTCATATTTCCTGAGAGACATATGCAAGTTTCTCTAGGCAAGGAAGGCATATACCTGTATATAAGAAGTGCCAAAATGCTTTTATTTATTTATATTAAAGATTTATTTACTTATTTAAGTATCTCTGCACCTAATGTGGGGCTTAAACTCAGGAGCCTGAGATCAAGAGTCGCATGTTCTACCAACTGAGCCAGGCACCCTGTCAAAAAGCTTTTAAAAGGGTTTTGATTACATTCCTACCTGCTCTGCATGAGAGTTCTGACCCTCCACTCCACACCAACACTTGATGTTGTCCTTTATTTTATTTCATTTTATATTTTTGCCAATGTGGCAGGTGTGAAATTGTGTATCATTATTTGTTTAACTCAAAGTACCTTTACTGGGTGGCGGGGTATGCTATGCAATTTTACAAAACGTTTTATACCACCAGCACTTTTTAAGAGGTCCCACTTTCAGTGTATCTAATTTTTGCTAACCAATGAGCATAAAATTGTATACCAATGTATCTTTCACTTATATTTCCATAATTACTAATGAGGATCTTTTCATTTATTATTTAGCTATCTATGTTCCCTTTTCTGTGCCGTGACTGTGTTTTTGCCCATGTTTATGCAAGTGTTTCTATATTCTGGAAAATTCTTCTTAGGTCATATATGACACTTTGTTCTACCAGTTTTGGGATTCTCTTTCATTTTCAATGTCTTGTCTTATGATGAATAGAAGTTTATAATTTCAATGTAATTTTAATATAATGCAATGGTCTATATACTTTTTTGATGTTCTTATGAAATTCTCAAATCTGGGGTGATAAAATGATTCTAATTTTTCCTAAAGTTTTAAGGAATTTGTTTTTAAACATTTCAGTGTTTACCTGGAATGTGTTTATGTGTACTGTGAATTCAGTATCACTTTTTTTCCATATTAATAACCACTCTAGTACCCTTGGTCAAATTCTTCACCAATGTGCAATGGCATTTCTGTCATTCATGAATTTCCATATGTGTGTGGATCTGTCGGGGATCCCCAATCAATTCCAATTCCATCTTTTTGATCCATCTCCATTATAATATGTTATTTTAATTAGTTTGACTTTCTAATACATGTTAATACTGAGAATGGCAAGTCCTCCTACTTATACTTCCTCAGAAACATCTTCACTATTTTTTTCTCTTCCATATTAATAATGGAATGAGCTTATCAATTTCCTTGTCAAGATTGTATCTGGAATCACCCTGAGACTGAAGATCAATTTGAGGATCAATTTGAGGAAGATCAATTTGTCATCCTTATAATAACATAAAAATAAGTCCTTAATATATCAAATAGTAGTCAATGCTAATATAAAATGTTTTAAAATTATTTTTCTGCTTATTACTGGTACTGAGGAATACTATTCTGTTCTATCAAATAATCCTGCTAAATTCCCTTACTAATGATAATAGTCCTTGAGTTTTCTACATAAAAAAATTATATGATAAGCAAATATTGAGGGTTTTATTACTTCCTTTCTAGTCACTTATAGATACTATTTTTTTATGACTATGCAGGTTAAAACCTCCAGAAAATATTTAATAAAATATTTAATAAGGTATGATAATACTCATCTATTTCATATTCCAAATATCAGGTTAAAGATGTCCCTCCCATTCTTATTTTGATAAAAGATGTTTTATGAATATTAAATTTTATCATAAATTCTGATGCATTTATGAAGAATATTATCCTTTTCTTTAATAAGATGGATTACAGTAATCGATATTTTAGCATTCAAACGTGCATTCCTAGGATTAACTTTTACTTCGTAGAATGCATTATAATTTTTGGCCATTATGTGACTTATTTTGCCAACATTTTGTTTATAATTTTCATTTCTATTTTTAGAAGTAAAGTTGATAGACAATATTCCTTTTCTGGCATCATTTCTATCTGGTTTTGGCTTGAAGTTATACAAACCTCATAAAATGAGATAGAGTGTGTTCCTTCTTGATCTGTTCTCTGGGAGAGCTTGAATGTGATTATAATTTTTGAAAGATAGAAATCATTCTTAAACTGGGAGAGTCTGAATTTGATTATAAATTTTGAAAGATAGGAATTATTTTTAAACTAAACATTGTACTTGATGTTCTTATTATGAGAGAACTGTGAACTACTGATTCCATGTCTTTAATACTATAAGAATTTTATTATTTCTTCTTTGAATCATAGCTCTTCCATTGCTCCCTGTGCCACCTGCTATTCATCCTCAAAGTTCTAGGTTTCTGGATTCATCACTTGCCGCAACACTCTTTCCTAAGTTTTGGTCCCCTTGAGGATTTCCCTTACTGTTCTGTTAGCTCAGGATAGTACCTACCAAAACCAGAAATACACTAATTTGAGTACCCAACTTCCATGTAAGACATGATTTCTTTGTAAATACTGATTGCTATTTCCACAACATCCAAGCAGGGAAACTCTGCAAAGGTAGTTAAGAATTATGATCCATGTTTTTGTTTTTTGTTTTTTTCACAGACCTATAATTAGATAATTTATTCAAGGTTGATTGATGTGATATCATTTTGCACCTTACCCTACCTGAAATTATTCAAATCTCCCATATTTTGATGGTTGACTGGCTTTAAGGGAAAATGAAACCTCTTTATAGTAATCTGAAGAGAACCACTATATCTGTATATCTATATAAGGTATCCTGAAAAATGTTAATGAAGTTTTTGTGTACACATGGTTATAAAATCACTGGTCTTTTAAAAATGATAGAGGGAACAATATTTTTAATAAATATTACCTAACATTTCAAATAATAATAAGTTAATAAATACTTGTTCAAATCCAATTTTCCTAAGATTACTTTTTAATTCTGTTGCCTTTAAAACTGTATTTTAAATTTGTCAAATTATTTATAATGATCTTGTGCTCCCCCCAAAAGACGGAGGAGGCTATGTGAGTTCCATGTTCTGAAATTACATAACTTTTAAATCTAGATTGTTCTAAATAAATCAGTGGCTATTAAGAAAAAGTCATATTGATACAAATGTTTTAATTTTTTAAAGATTTTATTTATTTACTTGACAGAGAGAGAGCACAAGCAGGGAGAGGAGCAGGCAGAGGGAAAGGGAGAAACAGGCTCCCTACTGAGCAAGGAGCCTGATGCCGGGTTTGATGTGGGGCTCCATCCCAGGACCCTGGGATCATGACCTGAGCCGAAGGCAGAGGCTCAACCGACTGAGCCACCCAGGCGCCCTTGATACAAATGTTTTAATCAAAGGATTCTAGTCATTAATCACTTCAAATTACTTAGAATACTAAAATGCCTAAATTTTATTGAGACTTTCCACCATTTTTCTTAATGTTTTTTCCCCCACAATAGGTATTTTGGAATTTATGGTGAACAGTTCTGTTATAATTAGGTAATTTGCTATATTCAAAGACAAATGTTATTAAGTAATTAACTGCAATGTAATCTCAATTTACTAATTCCAGAGAAAGTTGCAAAACTAGGAGTGTATCACCTAAAATCACAAGGTATTTGACAGAAAGTTTTACTTTGCCTTAATTTCTAAAATAAGAGTGTCTATGGGCCAGTAGTCTTGGCAGACAGCATAATGAACCGTCATGCCTGAGACTTGAATTTGGAAGTTTTGCATTAGCATTCCTTTGGCCAGCGGAGACTGGCAATGGGAGGATTTTGGCTTTGGTAGACAAAATTCTGTTTATATCAATGTTCAACACCTGCTACTGGATGAGCCACAGAGCAACACTGATGTTAGAATAGGAGGAAGCGATGCATGTAGCATTCCTAGTACCCAGGTGAGTGCCAAGATTACATTGTAAATGAATGGGGAAAGAAAACAGCTAAAGAAACATACTAGCAGAGAAAAACCCAGCACATTTACTAAAGTTCACTGAGATTTTATCATGTGTATATACAATTAACATACACAAGGACTCATACTATACCAGCTGGTATTTTTCGCATACTAAAAAATCAAAAATTTCTTTAAATTTATTATCCAACTTGGTATCCAATGTAGTAAAATTCTGTGAATTATATACTATATGTGTGTAGTGCATTTAAACACTAAAGCATGTCCTATGAAATCCTCCCACTTGCCCCTTTGTTCTTCAAGGGACAAACACTGATCTGCTTTCTGTCACTCTAATTTTCATTTCCTAGAATTTTATATTTTATATAGAATCATATAGTAGGACTCTGTTTGTCTGGCTTTATTCACTCAGCATGCTTTTTGAGATTTATCCATGTTGTTTTATATATCAATCGTTCACTTTTTTTTTTAATTGCTGTTTTCCATCTTATGGAGATACCACAATGTTCACCCATTAATAGACACTGAGGTTGGTTCTATTTTTTTGACTATTGCAAATAAAGCTACAATGAACATTACAAAGTAAATAAATAAATGAATAAACACTAAAGCATGAACTAATTTTTTTATCTTTTAATTTTGCTTTGGAAATATAAAGACTAAAACACATGATAAAATTGTATCACACATAATATCAAGAAATTTAATGGTTCGGAGAAAATGGGAGCATCCCCTCAGCTTCCTTGCCAGCCAGCCACCAACACCATGTCAAATAAAAGCATGATTACTTACTCAACTATCTCTTACCTTCTAAAATAACACAATAATTATAAATCGTGTATTGAATATATACTATTAGGACTAAAAGCATTGTGCAGATTCATTGCATAAAAAACTCAAATAACTACTGTTACTGTTTTATAACTAAGGAAATTGAAAATCAGGTAATGTAATCAAGATGGAAAATGTTCCAGATTAAATAGGTCAGATTTCTACCATACTACATTGTATTTCAGATATCCACTATATTACTTAGCTCTTTGGAAGGAGCAGATCATCTCACAATCTTAGACACTTTGCAAACACAATAAAAACACCGAGTGTTAGAAAGCACAGTATTCTGGGTAAAAGAATCAAAATCAGATGGTGTGAAGCTGGAAGAGAGAGATCTTTAATGCTTATGAGAAAGTAAGATTTAGGGAAATCAAAGGAACTGTTTCAAGAGTACAATACACCAAATTTCAGAGTTTGGGAGTCATCTAAACAACAAAGAAGAAAACTGCTCCTTATACATTTATTTTGAAAAAAATTCACACATAAGTAGATTATCTGAAGGCGATCTTAATATCCCCTCTCTTTGTAATCCAGGAGAACATGGCACATAACTGTCTTCTTTGCATGTTATGAAATGATGCTGATAGGCCTGGTGACCTCCTGCTAAGTCCCTAGCATAAAGATCAGTAAGTACTTATTTAATTAATTTGATATTTCTTTCAAACTTATGTTTCACAGACAGTAAAATACAAATGTTGCAAAACAGTAAAGTAAGCTTTATTAAAAACCAGAACACAGAGAAATAAAATAAAATACCAACACATCTGTTATGACCTGGGAAGAGGGGGAGAAAAAAGAAAAAAAAAAGTCTAGTGTTATAACTACATCTCTCACCCTTGCATATAAGAGATAACTTTATTTCTAGCATATTTGGATTACAATTTAAAAATACAGTAATGGGGTGCTTGGATGGCTCAGTGGGTTAAGCGTCTAACTCCTGGTTCGGCTCAGTTCATAATCTGATAATAGTGTCTGGTTTCTGAGACTCTTTCTGTTTTTCAGAGAGAACTGTTGTCAAAGATTACATTTCAGATTAAGTCACTTTAATTTACCTAAACCAAATCTAAAAGCAGACTCATAAAATGGTCAAGTTAATCCAATCAGTAAGACATTACAAATCTTTAGTTTCAGAAGGTGTGTGGGGAATGGGGTAATTGGGTGATGGGCAATAAGGAAGGCAATTGATGTAATGAGCACTGGGTGTTAAATGCAACTGATGAATCACTAAATTCTACCCCTGAAACTAATAATACAGTATATGTTAAATAAATTGAATTTAAATAAAGAATTTTAAAAAATTTAGTTTCATCTGCTAGGTTCTCTAATTCAATGACATAAACTTGGATGATATCAATATTTACAGGGACTTAATGATTTAAAGAGTCACTACTCCATGATCCAATGTTTCTTTAGGTAATTGAATACCTTACTAAATAAATATCAGGAGAAATATTTCATCCCATTAAGATTGTAACAAAAAATGGCCAATCTCCATCATACTTCAGAATAAGCATATTTACTGAGAATTTTTTTTAGGTACCTAAAACGCTAACACGATTTTCTTTTCTTGGCATTAACATAAAATTAATCAATGTTACTAATTTTAAAAAATAAACTTTTTAAGGACAAGTAATGAGTCTTATCCCTTTCAACACATCCTTAAACTCTAACTACAATGTCTTGCACCTAGTAAATGGTAACTGTAACAAATATTCCATAAATATTTTTACTAAATAAATATGCCTTTAATACTATATTAAAATATAATTTTGTTACAATATACACATATTTTAGTTTATTTTCCAATATAGCAAATTAAATCTTGAGAACTACTGCAAGGTTGAAACAATGAAGGTATTTTACATAATGGAAGGGCTTTTATATATATATATATATACTTTTTAAAAAGATTTTATGCATGTATGTATGTATTTATTTACTTATTTATTTGAGAGAGAAAGAGCACAAGCAGGGGAAGCAGCAGAGGAAGAGGGAGAAGCAGGCTCCCCTCTGAGCAAGGAGCCCAATGTGGGGCTCAATCCCAGGACTCTGGGATCATGACCCGAGCCGAAGGCAGATGCTTAACTGGCTGAGCCACCCAGGTACCCCAGAAAGGGCTAATATATTTTAAAAATAATTTTTAGATATTGTTTTTCTGTGATACTGCAAATAGGTTAAGGCTATTGAAAGAGTAGAGATCAAAACAAGTAAGAATTTAAATATTACTCATCACTTGTTATCAAGACTACCTTCCTTCATGGGCAGACTCATTTCAGCAACCTAGAGTCAAATCTTCTCTATTAAGTCATACTCACTATATGACAAATTGCATAAATCATGAAAAGAAAAAACAAATGTTATGAACTGAATGTTATATGCGACTGTATATAACAACTTCATGAAATGAAATCAATCTGTGGAGATGTCTGGTCATTGGAAATCATGACAGTGTGGAAACAAAAATGAAAACTCTAAATGTTAAAATGATAGGAAACAAGAGAGTTTTGACAAGAAGAGCATATTGCATGTTGTGATATTTGAATAAGCTGTCATTTAAGTACTTCATCTCTATTGTACACATGAGGGAAAAAAATGAGCAGCATTGAGCAGCACTGATGTTGGTAAATTTCTGACATATACTATTCCAAGAGGGCCAGAACCTAATCTACTGAACCTAATGAATAACCCAAGACACTTGAACAGCTAACTGTCAACAAAAGATTGACAGGAGTTAGTGGGTGGAGGGGGAGATGGGAGCTTTGGGTAGAATAGGATAGAGAGTGGCAAGATTCTGGATTTGGGATTCAGCAAAAGAGGGCTTAAATTCTGATTCAAGCTAGATGACCTTGGACATATCGATATCTTTGGAGCCTCAGTTTCAACACTGTAATATGTTGAATAGTAACATTTTACAGGGTGTTTTGTTTTGTTTTGTTTTTTAAGAGCATTCAATGAGAAAACATATATAAAGTGCTTAAGCACAGTCTCTAGAACTTCCAAGCACCTAATAAATGTTACTATTCTTTTTCTTTCCTAAGTGATCTGTCCTAAGGCCTGAAATGGAAGCCATAGCATCTACTTTACTAAAAGGACTACATCATATATATATATGTATGTATGTGTATATATATATATAAACTTAATTTTGAGTTATGGAGGAAATTATAAAGACCTATTTGCCATCCTTCTCTTTCCTCAAAACATTCATGATATCTGAATATACTGACACATGATTTTTGTATTCTAGACACTGGATTCAAATCTTTATATGTTTTCTTTTTTTCATTCAAGTCATCAACAGGATAGAAGCACAGTGAGAAAGTTAAATTTAGAAGCAAGAATCTCAGATTATTGATAATTCTTCATAGAAAAATTAAAATAATCTCTCTTTGAGAGTTTTTTTTTTATTATTATGTAAGCAATGTATATTTTACTGTTAGGGGGGGTGGAGATAGAAACACAGATAAGTAAAAAGTTAAAAAAAAAAAAGGAATGTAAGAAAATGATCCCAACATGAAAATGCCCTACTGTTAATCAAAAAACTGTATTACCAGTTGGCAAGATTAAATTCATAACTCAAATGCTTTTGAAAATAAATATCCTCAATAGTTACTGCTACTTATACTGTCAACATTTCCAACATTTTCTGAGTATCTGCTCTGTGCCTGCCATTGTTTTAGGTGGTTTATATTAATAAACTCAAATCTGGCACATGGAGTTTTAAATTATATTAAAATGAGCCTAGAAAAAAACTAAAATAATTCCCAAGTTTTTTGTTTTTGTTTTTTTGGTTTTTCTCAGCAAAAAGACATTTTTTATCCAAGTTTTAAGAAAAGAGATTTAGGGGCTCCTGGGTGGCTCAGCTGGTTAATTGATTAAGTGTCTGCCTTAGGCTCAAGTCATGATCCTAGGGTCCTGGGATGGAGTCCAATGTGTCGGTTTAGGGTGTTGGGCTCCCTGCTCAGCAGGGAGTCTGCTTCTCCCTCTCCCTCTGCCCCTCCCCGCCACTCGTGCTCCTTAGTGAGCCCAGGCTCTCTGTCTCTCTCTCTCTAATAAATAAATAAAATCTTTTAAAAAAAGATAAAAGAAAGAAAAAGAAAGAAAAGAGACCTAGAAATAGCCTCTCTGAGCTGGCCCAAGCCAAATACTGGTACCTCATGAGATGCCTTTCTAATCCAGTGGTTCTCAAAGTGTGGTCCAAAACCCCTCTGGAAAGTTCCTGAGGCCGCTTCAGTTATCTATGAGATCATCATAATTATTTTTGTAATAATACTAAGGTATTATTTGCCTTTTTCATTGGGTTGAAATATGAACTGATGGTGCAAAAGCAACAGTGGATAAAACTGCTGGCCTTTTGGCACAAGTAAAGACCGTAGCAACAAACTTGCCTAATAATCACTGAATCCTCTGCTATCATTCACTTGCAGGAAAATAAAAAGTCAGTTTCACAGAAGATGAATATTGATGAATCTCTAAAACTTACTAATTTTACTAAATTTCAAACCTGAGCACACATCTTTTTAACAGTCTTTGTCATAAAATGGAAAATGCACATTAAGCACTTTTGCTGCATGCTGAAGTGTAAGAGTTTCCAGAAAAAGCATTTGTTTAAGTTGTAAGCTAATCCGGTATTACTTTTAATGAAACACCATTTTTACTTAAAATAATAATCAATACACAATCTATGGTAGATCAGGCTTTGGTATTTGGAAGACATTTCTCAAAAATAAGCAAAGAAGGGGGGCAGAGCAAGATGGCGGAGGAGTAGGAGACCTGGATTTCGTCTCCTCTCAGAAATTCAGCTGGATAGGAATCAAACCATTCTGAACACCTACAAACTCAACAGGAGATCGAAGAAAAGAAGAGCAACAACTCTCTCATCAGAAAAGCGACCACTTTCTGGAAGGTAGGACGTGCGGAGAAGTGAATCCGAGACGATATTTGGGAGGATAGCGGCCTCCGTCGGCCGCTTCTGGCAAGTGATAGAGCCGCGGAGCACAAAATCGGAACTTTTAAAAGTCTGCTCTGCTGAGGGACGTCACTCTGGTGGCTAAGCGGGGGCCGGAACCCTCCGGGACAGTGTGGTCTCAGGACCCTCGGGGTCACAGAAAGACCGGGGGTGCCTGAGTGCGGCAGAGCTCCCAGGTATCGGAGCGGGGAAGCCGGCTGCAGAGGCGGAGCCCAGGCGCGGGCTCTCAGCTCGGGGTTGCCATAAACCGTGATCCGCGGCACAGTCGGGCCCCTGCTCCTCCAGCAGGGACCCAACAAGCGGCAGATCCGGGGAGACTCACCTTCCTTCCCCGGGAGGAGCCGCGCAGGAGTGCACCGCAGGG
>NC_138369.1:111281545-111305469 GCF_054177405.1 Leptonychotes weddellii | reverse complement strand
AAAAAAATACATATCCTTTAATTTATCTACTATGGGACATTTATATAATATATAAATATTATATAATAAATGAATTATGTAATATATAAAATAACTAAAAAAGTATGCTTCATTTTATCCTAAAAGCTTAGCCAACAAAGAACTGAAATGTAACATAATAATTTTCAGAAATTTGGTCAGGCTATTCATTAAATGCAGTCAAATTCACATAAACATTACCCATCCACATTCCTCTGCTCTGTTCTTCGTCTCTACCATTTCTATGGCTTCTATCTAAACATACTATGATACAATTCCTTTCATTAGCCAATACGTTTGGAATTTCCTAACAAATACAAACTCCAGGGAAGACAAAAATCCAGAGAAAAACAGAAGAATAAATATAAAGGAAATGAACTAATTCTTTAGAGCCCACTGCGGGCTAAATCCCTTCTTTTAATTCTTGGAAATACTGACACAAGCTTATTTGGGCTCACAATTGCTCAAGGCCACATGATGTTGAAGTTGGTATATAGTTAAAACCGGGGCTCTGATTTTTCTTATACTTGGCCACTACTCTTTTCACAGCCATAAGAATGTTACATAATTATATTGAACTCTGTTAAGCTAACTGTGAGAAATAAGCACCAACCAAGCAACTTCTGTAAATTGCCACCTTTGGTATTACTTTTCATGGATGGCCAGAATCTATTTTTAGAGTCTTTAAAAATATATGCATAAATTTCCAAATTAAATCATGCTGTTTGGGAATACTTGAACTAATTTTTGGTCCAGGTGAAATTAACAGAACAAAAACATTTGAGTCCTAAGCAAGAAAGTGGTGCAAAGTAGAGTTGCTACTTTTGCTTGGTATTTTTGGAAAACCAAAGCTTCTGTGAGGACTGCAAACTAGAAATGAGCACATGCTGTTGCTGGGCAAGCTTTTCTCAGTATTTCTCACAAAGAAATGCAATGTCCTTATTTTTATATTCTTCTATACCTCCCTCTGTAGGTTTTATGTATATGCATGTATATGTGATTTTTTTCTGAATTCAATTATATTGTAGACAGAATATGAAAACAATAATACACAAAACACCTAAAGCATGTGTGAATCAATGTTTCAGATATGTTCCAGAGGTTGAAAACTTGTTTCTTTCAAACCAAATTTGGTGTTCCCATATCTTATGTTTCACTAACATTTAAAATTGGGAGTTTTAAAAAATCCAAAATTTCTGATTCCCCTTTTACCCCTTTCTTTTCTCCATTCATTTTTAAATCTGAAGATCTGACATCACCAGTCTGGAATTCTTGCTTCTCAATAGTCTGCTGGGACAGGGGAACGCTCAGCTATTTTAGACAGGGGCTGAGTTCTGCAGTTCATTATGGACCCCAATCCCCAATACTCTAGCACTTACTCACTTTATTTTACATTATCTACTTGGCCCAGGTAGCCTGTTTAGTTTTTTGACCTCTTACCTTACAGTATATACCTTAAAAAGGTAACTGTTTTAAGCATTATATACTTTTTCCATACATTTGTTGCAACTATTTGCATCTATTTTTATACTCTCTTGAGGCCTCATTAAGCCTGAGGCAATTCAACTTATTTCCTAAAAACTAATGGAACCAACGATTATGCTAAAGAAAATGACCACGGCAAAATATAATTTTGTTTTAATATTAATGACACTGGTGTATATGAAGAGATGAGAGAATGGGGAATCAAGTTATGTAATATTCATAATTGGTCATATTTTTTCATATGACTGCATTTAGACTATTTCTTGTCATACTAAAAGTAAAAAAAAAAAAGTACAAATCAAATAAGAAGCCAAGCAGTACACTTGTGACAGATTATTGGCAGGCCAGAAAATGCATTTATCTTTGGAAAAGATGATTACAAATTGACACTAAAACTATTCATCCATTAAGGATCTACTGACATGTCATCATGTCATAGGAATTAATAGAAAAAAAATCATTCTATTTAGAAATAATTACATTTAGTCCTACATTTTTCTTCAGGATATGTTTATTACCACCCAGCCTGTCTATCTGACTAGATCAATTCTCACAGTCTTACTTCTTGTTGTATCCAAAATAATTATTTTAATTATAAAAAGAATCTGGCCCTAAATAGGTAGACTATTTTAAAAATTTTTAGTGGAATAAATGTGGACTGGCCTATATGGCAAGAAATCAAGAGCTGAATTGATGAATTAGGGGTATGGAGATAACCATACATCACCAAGAATGAATGAGATCAAGTAAAATGACTTTCAACACAGTGATTAGGGGGCATTACTGGAGAATTCCTGAGGCCAAGATTCTCAAAAGGACATTAAAGAAGCCATTGAATGGGCCTAAGAGGTGGCCAGAGCCTGGTGATATGAAACCTATCATTGCACAATGTATAGAAATCCAGGTAAGAAATGCCAGATAAATAGACAGCAGGTAGCAAGACTCCTGCACTGGTTTATAATCCTGAGGCAGGTCTTCAGTCCCTGGGCAGGGAAGAGTAAAGGATGGAAGGCAAAGTGCTATGAGGGGAAGGGCCATGTGATGCATCAGAACTGTGATGTAAGAACTGGCATCTTATTAGAGGAAAAGAGACATAATATTAACATGGGAGAAAAGCAAGATTTTCTTGGTTGTACTTATCTGATTATTGATGAACTCTACCACCAATAATAATGATGATTTATCAATATGCGCATCAACCCTGAAATGTATTTGTACTGAAATAATAAAAATGAGGAAGCTCAGGTTCAGAAAGGTTGAGTTAGAGACTCTCACATCTCCTTCCCCTTAACAGTGACTAATCTCAGAGACTGTGTGGGGATTTGACTGCACGTAGATGTCAAGTATATTTGGCTGGAGAACCATGGTCACTGGATGAGCTCATATATAGGAATGCAATTTGTATTACCTAAAGTAGCAAAAACATGTGAAGAATTAGTAAACCCCAATAATTGGCAGGAATACATTGCATATTTGTGCATTGTGAAGTAATCATCATAACAAAACCAAGCATTTTGTATAAGGATCCAAATTAATGCACAGGAATGTCTACAATGTTGAATTGCAGGTCCTAATTGTAAGAGCTCAAATCAACAAGGAATGTGTGCAAATGAAATCATATCCTTATTAATTACATTTGAGATCTACATAGTTAAACGTATCTGTTTAGTAAGAATAAGCAAATCTAGCTCAGATTTCATTCTTAATATCTGTACTACCTTCATAGTTCTTTCAAACAGGAGAAGAATACATTGGTTGTCTCTTGAAGACTCTATAAGAAAAAAATGATTTTCTCATGACATCTGGTTTTTACTTTGCAGGGGCATCAGCCAAAGAAGACTGATGATAAGCAATACCTTCACTCAACTAAAGTTCCGACAGGACATGAATAGATCCATCAAAACTAACTCAGTAACTGACATTTGTACGAAACATGCAATTAATCCAAAGGTTTATAGCTTCTCAAGATAAATAACTGTCAGGAAGCCATCCTTTGCTAAAAGAATGTTTCATCTGAAAGACACAGAACAATTTCTAGCTCTGCTGTGAAAGCCAACACAATGGCAATGACTGGTTTCCAAGAAAGGCATCGGATTTCTCATGATTTTTGCATAAATTAATTCAATACACTGATCAGGCAAAAAATACAGTCAGATACATGACAATACTAAACATAACCTCTGTAAGTAAGAGCAATGTCAATGTTTCTTCCTAAAACGTCCTGATGTTTGTTTTGAAAGATAATTTTCGTTATTTATATAAAATAGTATAAAATAGGCATGTTGGTTCATACTGAATATATGTATCTTTTAAAATATGATAATGGAGTTCTATTTTCAAATTTTCACACAGAATTTCTTCCCCATAGTTTTATAAAGGATTTTGGAACACTGAATTTTGATTTAACCTTAAGAATTCTCTCTTACAATCCATAGGTATAGAGTTGTAAATGGGATATTACACTTCATATGAGAGAGGGAATGCACTAACGGGAATTAAAACTATGGTTCTGGAAACAAAATGTGCCAAATATCTATTCTGCCATTTACTAACTGAAAGACATTGAGCTCTTTATTAAAGCTCTTTAGGTCTCAGTTGTTTCACTGGAAAATGCAGATAACAATACTATATAGATTATTAAGTTGCATTAATTAAATATGATAATCCCTGTAAAAGATTTAACACAGTGACTACTCAATTCCCATCCACTGGCCAATCCACTATGCTGTGTCCTATACCTGCTACACTACAGAAATGCATAGTACCCATCTAGAATGTTTTTGCTCAGCTCAAGAGTAGATATATATCATGCATAGGTCTCCTTGCCTTCAATAGCTGCAGATATTCATTTGATTATGATATATCAATTATCTTGTGAATACCTAATTGTTGAGTTGTAGATAGCACTAGCTCTAATATGATTTGACCCCTGTAATCTTTGTGAGTTGAGGAAAGACTCCAGACATGGGAAGTAGATATTTTGTTTTTGTAACATAACTTCCCTAACAACTACCTACAATCATTCTTATTACCTATCAGATGAAGCCCCAAACCTACTTTTTGGTGTTTATGTTTAGTTACAGCCTTATCCCCACTTCCACTTCTAATCTGATCTACTGCAGTATTCCCATCTGTTGGATGATTTAGAGGGAGCACACCTCAGGACTTTAGAGTAAGGAGTGGGAGCCAACCTAGCATAGATTCTCCTACTGTCCAGATATAAGAGCTTGGACAAGTTATTTAGCCTCTTGGAACCTCAAATGCCTTATACCGATTCCTACTTACAAACCACAGTGCTTATGGCAATAAGCACTCAATAATTAGTTTCTACTTTGAGCTCTTCCTTACTTCTGCCAGGCCTGCCCATCACATGAGACTGTCCTGCTCACTAGGACTGCCATTACCCGCTCCAGAAAGCCATTTCTGCACAGGCCAGGCAACTCTAAGCAATTACTTTCCAAATGCGTGGTATCGGATGTGAGGGCGATCTGGCTGCGACATCTGTCACCCCCTTGATCGCCAGGGTTGATTCGGCTGATCTGGCTGGCTAGGCGGGTGTCCCCTTCCTCCCTCACCGCTCCATGTGCGTCCCTCCCGAAGCTGCGCGCTCGGTCGAAGAGGACGACCTTCCCCGATAGAGGAGGATCGTTCTTCCGTCAAGGGTATACGAGTAGCTGCGCTCCCCTGCTAGAACCTCCAAACAAGTTCTCAAGGTCCAAATGCGTGGTATCTGACTTGTAAAGCATTATACAATCCTCTATAGTTATTTAAATATTTCACCTGAACTTTTTTCCCCCCATGTACACAAAAGAAACTTTTTTTTAATTATGGAGAATTTCCAAAGATAAACGTGTGCAGAATAGTATAATGAGCCTCATGTACCCATCATCAGATGGCCCCACAGCAACCCAGCCTCCCAGCCCCATCCACTGCTTCCTTCCCTTCAGGTTGTTCAGCCCACAGTCCCTAGCATGTACACACCTCGGTCACTCTCTAAGGACTACAAATAAAAACACAGCTACATCATAATCACACTACAAAAAATTAACAGTAACTCCTTAAAGCCATCACATGCCCATTTAGAGCTCAGTTTCCAAATTCTTGCAAATGCCAGGAATTCATTTTTCTCCTCCAGCAGATCCACATATCACAATCACTTGATTCTTTCTTAAGTTTGTCCTCACCTCCTCCTGTTGTCTCCTGCTACTCACTTTTTTTTAAAATTGGCAGGTCTTCGGTATTTCCATAAGTATAAGTATAGAAATAAATAACCTTTTTAAATTACAGCATCTCATTTCTTGGAAAGCTGACTGAAAATTATCCTCGTAATAAGTAATTGATAAATTAATGCTGAGTTAAGGGACAGAGTGAAGAACAAGGGAGAGAAGGAAGAGAAAAAGAAAAGAAGGGAGGTGGGAAGGGAAGAAGAGGGGAGAGAAGGAAGAGAAAAAGGGTGGGAAGAGGGGTATCTGGGAAGGAGGGAAGAAATAAGGAGGAAAGGAAGAAATTAATTTGTCATGTATGGTTTTTCCTGATGCCTGATTTGTGTCATTATTTATACCTTGAGATATATGCTGTTTTCCCCTATGCTTTCTCCTAAAGACCTTATTCAGAAGATTTGATTTTTACCCTAGAATCAAATTGTAACACAATTTAAACCTAATAGACTCTTTTAGCTTTGTTTTCTTTTACATGTTAACAAGTTAATATAACTCTTTTTTTTTCCATCTTACTATGGCTTAATTAATTAGCTCTTGTGGAGCAACTGATTGTCAGTTGATAGGTCTCTAATGTGTAGATGTTCTGCAAAATATATTTGAAATAGACTGGCATTTACTTGCTTTCTAAATGGGCACAGGCCCCATATAGGAATCTTACCCCTGAACGTAATAGGAACAATTCTAGATTGATGCATTTCATCTGTTCTACTTCTACTGCCATTATTTTTCAGAAGACAGTAATAAAATGTCCTTTAAATTACTCTCTTGAAAGAAAGAAAGGGGGAAAAAAAGAACTTTGAAACAGTTATCCTACAGCTGTATCTGAATAATGTCAAATACCTGATGAAAAAATAGCCAACATATAGCTATTTCATTGTGTTTAAGCAGAACATTTTGGCGAGTAACTGAATTTCCCCTTTGCATCAGTATATCTTACATCACAAAATGAGAGGACTCTTCTTAGATTAGGCAATATTTTTGTAGATGAACATTTATTATTTTAGGAACACAACTTGAAAACTCAGAGTGCTTCCTTGTGTGGATAATTTCCATTAAGAAATACAATTGCACATCAAAATGTGTTAATTTTTCATTTAAGTCTTGTTTGTTAATCAAGCGACTCCTATATATTTAAACAAACTGAGTTCACTAGGCATCAGAGAGCATGAAGCAATATGTTCTAGATCTGTATTGATGATATTGTTATTTCAGGGAATGTATGACTCTATATGATATGGTTAATATAAGTGAGAGATCTGTAGGAATGGTACATTATTTTATAATAAAAGTAATATGTAAATGTTTTAAATACAAGATTACTTTAGTATAAAATAGAAGGCATGTTTCTAAAAGTTAAGGTAAATAGAATATCTCTAAATAGAATATATTAGGTCCAACAGGCAATGTCAACCCTAGATCAAAAATAATCACTGAACTACTTCTCCTTGGATGTCTTTTATTACTTTCATCTGCACTGTCTTCCCCCCAATCTTGCACTATTCAAATTCTGCCTATTATTCAAGTTCTTGTTCCTTGAGAGCATTTTTGAGCATGTGCATAAACATAATAAAGACTCTTCAATATCCTTGTTTATTTGGTGATTTTCCAAGGCAGTTTTAATAGATAAAATGTGTATCACTTTATGTTGAAGCATTCCCCTTTACCCCAGCTTTACTAAAACAAATTGTTCTCAAACTTTTAATCCTTTGGCTTAAATAAGGGATTTCTATCCTGGTTAGAATATAAAGGATACTCAGAGCAAATGGGCCTTTTTGTTTAAAATTTTAGATTTAATTTCTTGTGAATAAAATTTTATAACATGGAAAACATTAGGTCTTATTAAAACAGTAGCCATATGGTAAATATGGAAAATGCCAATAAATAAAGAAATCCTGTTCAGCCTCTATAATCAGGGTGATATTAAAGGTAGTTAAGTTGCATAATAAATGTTTCAGTATTTCAACATTTGGAAATTTAAGATATTTTTAAAACAATATAGGCCATAATGGCATAATAGAACACTGGATTAGGAATCATGGACCTAGGGGTAATTTTTTACATTTTATTAATTTTATATACATAGGTGTTCATGTAAAATTGATCATCTCATAACATTTTATGGAGATTTTTTTTCTTTTTCCCTTTTCCCTTTCTTTTTTCCCTTTAGCTTGTTTTGACTTCCTCCTGTCCACTTATATCACATTACATCATATTCCATGTGAATTTATGTATTCATATATAATATGAATATATAACTACATAAATTTATATTATGTATTCTCCAGTATTTTCTCCTAGAACACACACACATATATACACATGCATATATACATACATAAACCTAAGTATAAATTGTTTTATGACAAAAGAGGTGAGATCAAAATGTACATAATTTTCTATATCCTGCTTATCATACTGTTTCATCTCTTGAAAATCCCTCTAAGTCATCTGGAATGTTTCTAAAATATTATTTTTTTATTGATTGCAAAACAAATATTTTAGGCTTTATGGTATATGATTTTTTTCTACTGAAGTTCATTACCTTCATTTTTAGTTTTTCTACCCATATATAATTAACATCCTTGTACATGTGTTATTTATGTACTAGTAATTTTATTTTACACACATTTCCAGAAGTGGGATTGCTGAGTATATATTTACCCTTGCATTTCCCTGACAACTACAGAGTTTGAGTAGTATCTTTTCACATTTATTTGGCCATTAAGATTTGCTCTTCTGCAAATGCCCTATTCAATCCTTGTTTTGTTTTGTTTTGTTTTTAAGATTTTATTCATTCATTTGAGACACAGAGATACAGAGAGAGAGAGAGAGAGAAAGCATGAGCAGGGAGAGAGGCAGAGGGAGAGGGGGAGGCAGGCTCCCTGCTGAGCCAGGAGCCCGATGTGGGGCTTGATCCTAGGACCCTAGGATCATGACCTGAGCCAAAGGCAGACGCTTAACAATCTGAGCCACCCAGGCACCCCAATCCTTGGTTATTTTTGTTTGTTTATTTGTTTGGCTTTTTCTTGAAAATTTGAAATGGCTCTCTGTACATTATAGATAGCCATCATATTTCTGTCATTAGTACTGTAATGCTTAATATTCTTACTATATTACATGACAATTTTAATATATTTTGCTATATTTACAAAATTGTGTTATTACTTATTTTCCTTATGTTTGCAAAATGAAGAATGCTTGACTTTTATATGATTTTTCTAATAATTACTTCTTACATTTTACATGTAAGCATGCTTACGTGTGGTTTCAGTTAAAATTAAGTTAAATTTACTTTGGGATAGCTTGTCAATTTTACAAAGCTATTTATTAGCAATTTTTTCTATTAGCCACTAAACTGAAATATACCCTTAATTGTAGAAGAAAATCCTTAACATCATCCTTTACTGCATTTTTCTATTCTGTTCCATGAGTTTTTTTTTAATCTATTAATATGCTGTTTTTATCTGAAATGCATTTTGATGCCATTTTTAGAATGTTTACCTATAAGGCAAACCTCCAACATTATTATCCTTTCCCATAATTTCCTTGACTTGTTCAAGTATTTATTTTTCTATATAAAGTTTAAGAAATTTTTTCCAGTTAATAAAATATCCTGGTAGGTTTAACTAGAGCTGCATTAAATATATATACTGATTTTAGAAAAATGTGTAGCTGTTATTAAATCTTCCCATAAATGAAGACAGTTTTACTTTTTGTACTGTCTATCAGGTGTTTGCATTATATGTTGGATTCATAAAAACTAATGGGAACATTTTTAAAAGTTTTTCTATGGCCTGGAAAAATTTAAACAACATTGAAATTACCACTTCTTTAAATGTTTGATCTAATTCAGCTAAAAAGATGTCTGGTTGGGGCCTTTTTTGTGGAAGGTCTTTAAACACATATCCAATCTCTTTTAGACAATTGCACTGCTCAAAATTTTTGGTCTTTGGAAATTTTTTTTTTAAAGGTTTTATTTATTTATTTGAGAGAGAGAGAGCTCATGAGAGGGGGGAGGGTCAGAGGGACAAGCAGACTCCCTGCCGAGCAGGGAGCCCGATGCGGGACTCTATCCTGGGACTCCAGGATCATGACCTGAGCCGAAGGCAGTCACTTAACCAACTGAGCCACCCAGGCGCCCAGTCTTTGGTAATTTTTATCTTGATAAGAAATCATCATGTCTCTAGGTTTTAAATTTTGTGTTATATTTTGTTATAATTTGTATTTTAATCTTTCTTGTATCTGTGGTTATAGCTCCTTTCATATATGTCATTTTATCTTCCTTTGCTTTTTCGTTTTTTCCTAAATTGGTTTTCTGAGAGATTCAATATAATTTATTGATTTTTTCAGAGAATCAGCATTTGAATGTAGATATGTATAGAGGATTTTTCCTATTTCATTCATTTTATTTTTTCTTTATTGATTCCTCTGCCTAGTTAATTGTATTTTATTTTGGTATTTATTTTTTAATTAGGATGATTAGATTCTTCTATTTATCTTTTTTTTCTCCTTTAATAACAAAAGAACTTGAGTGGTGCCTGGGTGGCTCAGTCAGTAAAGTGGCAGACTCTTGATTTTGGCTCAGGTCATGATCTCAGGGTGCTGGGATCAAGTCCCGATAGGGCTCAGCGCTCAGTGGGGAGTGTGCTTGAGGATTCTCTATCCTCTCTCTCCGCCCCTACCTCCACTCCTCACCTGAGCACGCTCTCTCTCTCTCAAATAAATCAATCTTTTAAAAGAAACAACAAAAGGACTTGAGATTTTTCTCATGAGTCAAACTTTTTTGTTTTCTATAGGTTTTTTATTTTTTTAAGATTTTATTTATTTATTTGAGAGAGAGAGAGAGAGAGAATGAGCAGCAGAGGGAGAGGATGAAACAGACTCCCCACTGGGCAGGGAGCCCAATGCTGGACTCCATCTCTGGATCCTGGGATCCTGGGATCATGACCTGAGCCGAAGGTAGACGCTTAACCAACCAGCCAGGTGCCCTATCTATAGGTTTTGATAAGTAATGATTTCTCTCTTATTTTCTTCTAGATAATATAACTTTAGTGCCAGTTTCTAGTTTGAAGAAAATCTTATTTAAAGAGTATAGATTTGGGGGAGATTCAATTTTTAATATTTACTTATAATGTTTTTAGGTGACTGAATATATTACGATTGGATAGCAATCAAACATCAATATACTATATTTGGATAAAATACCTCTTTGAAAAAAAAAAGCAAGATATCTTTGGTGGCCAAATACATGATTGATTTTTGTAACTGCTCTATGGACATATTTTTAAATATTCAAGGATGGTAAGACTCTACATATTTTAAATAAAATCTCCCACTATAAATATTGTGAAGTTATATTCTCTTAATATATATATATATATTGCTATATTGATGGGTGTAGGGTTTATACAATTGTTAATCTGTAAATTTGGAAGTACTATCCCATTCCTTTGATGGCTGCCTTCTCCTTCCTTTGTTAATCTATAAATTCTACTTTTCTATTTCCCTGGTAATTACCGTTCCATTTCCAGTGGACATGCAAACACATATATACAATTCTGTACCAATTCTGTAAACAGTTATTTTACACGAACATTGTGTTCACTATGATGCTATTTGCCACCAAAATTTATATTCATAGTATTATGACAAACAAAAATTTTTCATTAATGGTGGACATTTTAACTGAATATGCAATGGCATTCACAATGTCTAAGGTTTGATCTTGGCCAGATATAAGCTCCAAGAACTTGATTTTGACTTTATAAACTGAGTGCAAAAAGAGAACTATTATTGGAATTAACTGACTTTCTCTTGAAACCTCAGATACCACAGGTATCAAACTGGCGTCGTTCATCACTTAACTCTTGAAGGTAAATAACTCAACAGTTAGGAGCTATCACTTCACTTTTCATAGATATGCACATACACACAAAAGCTGGAATTGAAAATGAGTACCTTTAATTTTGAAGAACTATGATTTAATCTAACAGATTTGTGTCCTGTGCTTTTCATAAGATTATCATATTACTAAAGCTCCAAAGTAGGGTGAATGCCGACAAACATGTGCAAGTTACATAATCAGTCTTTAAATCAACTTTTTGAAAATGGAAAGTCAGAGCTCAATTTTCTAGTAAATCTTCATTATTTAATTAACTGCTTCCAAAAAAAGTTTATTGCAAAATAGAAAAAACAGTACTACCAAACAATAAATTAATAGTTACGGGTTTATAAAACAACTGAAATGAAATTGATCACACTACTCTACACACTCTAGAGATTGACTGCTCAGCCTAATTACCTCAACTTGTTCCAGGTAATCCTAATCTATCATTCCTGATTTTCATTCCCCCTGATGCTTTATGCCAGTTTTGTGCATTTCATAAACATGGCCAGATGGGGCAGCAGCATCAAGTCTTTCTCCCACTACCGCTGGTGATCAGAGAGCTCATCTGCCCCTCATCTCAAAGCACACTTTATTTTACCTTGTTTCTAAAGGAGGTCAAGAAAAAAGAGAAATGTAATTCAGGATTAATCACTTCATGTGACCAAGTATGAAGCTGGAAACTTGTTTTAATGTAACGGTTAGTAATATTTTATTGAAGGAAGGAAAGAAGTCAAGGAAGAGAAAGAAAGACAGTAAGGTTTAGGATAAACGCTAAATTTGACAAGATGATAGGTCAACAATTGCGCAAGTGAACTTGCCTCAGCCAATGAGTATGTACTC
This sequence comes from Leptonychotes weddellii, assembly GCF_054177405.1. Lineage (NCBI taxonomy): Eukaryota > Metazoa > Chordata > Mammalia > Carnivora > Phocidae > Leptonychotes > Leptonychotes weddellii. The sequence continues at coordinate 111,293,019 of NC_138369.1, read as the reverse complement.
TATGATAGCACACAGCTTAAGCCTCTATGATCATATTTTTCACATTGTACTGTAAAAGTTTTCCTGACTTTCCTACCAAGTACATACTGAACTTGCAGAAAAGAGGGAATGTCTTGTTATTTTCTATAATCCTATCATCTATTACAGGTCTAGCAAAAATGATTGAGGAAAAGAATAAGTAGTGAGAAAGGTGTCCACATGCATATTTATAGATACTCAAGGTCTTTAAATAAAAGCAAAAAAGTTTGCTTGAGTTCTATGGCACAAATATTCATTACCATCACTTATGAGGACCTTGGGCTATCCATAGCTATCCACAAAGTATGTATATTCAAATAACTAGTATATATTCACAGTAACATGTCACTGAAAGCTGCCACTATATTTTATTTAATGTGTGCTATTGTGCACTTAATCTTTTATTTTGTTATATCATTCTATCATATAATGATATGCACAAAATACTAACAAATTTTTCTTGCTTGATCTTCTGAAGTTATAGAAGTTTCTACCAAAACACTCCTATTCTTCATTACATAAGTGACACACATATTTAAAAGACAAGTAGCCATTTTCAAGACAAAATTTTGTCTTTTTCAAGAATGTTTGTGAAAACTATAATATAATCATGTACTAGTTTTGCTTCTGCTCTTTTAAGAAATAAACTTCTCCCTGACTAGTTTGGCATAATTGGGTAGAAAGAATATAGCATCACTTCCAGACTCTCTGTATTGAACTAATTTTTTCCCCTGCTTTTATCTTCAGCAGTGTCTTTTATAGTCACTGAATAAATGCAGTACATCTATGCGTACTATCTTGAAAAGGCAGAAACCCATTTTTTTGGTCTTTTTACCATTTTAAGTTGATTTAGGAAGAGATATGTTTTCTTTGATGTTCTGTTCTCTACTATACCCTCTATTTAAGACCCATTAAAAGCAAAGAAAAGGGATCAAACATTCAACAAAATAAAGGCTTCTTCTTCAATTAAACAAAGATTTTGCTTTTTAATGTCAGAAATCTCTTTGTAAATAATATTGTAGCCACTGAAAATGTAACAGATTAAAAAAAAATTAACACACTATAAGTTGTCTATAACTGACAGGGCAAAACATTCTAAAATACAACCTAGCTAGTTCAACCTATGCCAGGCCTGACCCTTACAATTCTCAAAGAATAAAAAATTTATTCCACAGGCAAAAGTGATTCATAGTCTTTCTTCAAATAATATGATCTATTAAACTTGTTCTGGCATTAACACACTTCCCCAATTTCCGTAGTATTATTTCCTCTCTATCAAAATTGAGTTTTCTCTCTATCTAAATTCAACAGTATAGAGGATTGTGTGCCTAGTGGGCAAATGCATTATTGGGAGAATGTAATACAAGTTGCGTCTTTAAGAAGTGGAACAAAATCATTACATTCATCTATTTCAGGCAAGTCCCTAGGATTGGCTGTTGACATTCTACTTTATAACAAAGTTGATTCATTTAACCACACACTGACTGACCAACTAATGTCAATGGCAGGGTTATTGGTGGCCACCTAAGACAGAAAGAACAAAAATTTTTCTTAGGGGCTATTCATGTTTTGAATGAAAATACGAAACAAAGCACACACAAAGAAGTCAAGATGAAAGCCTGTGCATGTTACTACACTGTAAACTTTCAGACACCTAGCAGAATATGCCACCCCAAAATATGACACTCTGGCATAAGGACTACTTTGAGCTGAAAGTAACTGAGAAGCAGATATAAGAAAAGCTCTTGCATCTCCTCCTATTTGACTAAAACCAGGACATAAATTTGTAAAAGTGTCCTCCCCCCGCTCTACTAGCAAGGATGGAAGTTAATCACTGGAGACAACTCTAGGAACTTAGCCCACAGACAGCACTAGAGGAATCTACATAATGAACCTTGCAAAAACTAGCCCTTATCTACCATTAATGCCCTCATATATTTGCATTCCCACAATTTGCTGCCCCCAAAACCTCAAAATCCTTTCCTTTGTCTTGTCACTTCTCTACAAAATTACTCTTCTTGGGCACCTGGGTGGCTCAGTTGGTTAGGCGACTGCCTTTGGCTCGGGTCATGATCCTGGAGTCCCGGGATCGAGTCCCGCATCGGGCTCCCTGCTCGGCGGGGAGTCTGCTTCTCCCTCTGACCCTCCCCCTTCTCGTGCTCTCTCTATCTCATTGTCTCTCTCAAATAAATAAATAAAATCTTTAAAAAAAAAATTACTCTTCTTTTGTTAAGATGCTGTATAAGCCCAAGTTCTAACCATCCCTTTGAGTTACTCATCCCTGAGTACTCCCGACTTCTATTGTTAGAAGGGCAAGTGTTAATAAACTTGTTTGTTTTTCTCTTGTTAATCTGTCTTTCATTAGTCTAATTTGCAGGGCCCTAACCAATTAACCTAAAACAGAAGAAAAGAAAATACTTCCTGCCCTGTACCTAGCAAATCCAACGGCAGGGGTACCAGCAAAACAGACAGGTTTAGACAGAACAGATGCTTTCCCCCCTAGACTTTTAAAGAATTAACAGAGCCAAGTTGGTGAAACAAGGGAGCAAAAGGCAAACAGGGTAATAGTAAGAATATACACAGACTGGTACAGAAAGAAGTAAGTACAGGCACAACTTGTTATATTGTGCTTCCCACTGTTGTGCTTTGCAGATATTGCATTTTTTTTTTACAAAAATGTGGCAAACCTTCCTTGAGCAAATCTCTCAAATGCCATTTTCCCAACAGCATTTGCTCACTTCATGTCTCAGTGTCACATTTTGGTAAATCTCACAATAATTCAAACTTGTTCATTATTATTATATTTATTATGGTGATCTGTGATCTTTGATATTACTATTTCAATTGTTTTGGGGTGCCACAAAGTGCACTTGCATAGGACAGTGAACTTAATTGAGAAATGCTCCACTGACTGATTAGCTGTTTCTGTCTCTCTCCCTCTCCTCAGCCCTATTTCCTGAGACTCAATATTGAAACTAAGCCAGTTAATAACCCTATAGTACCTCTAAGTGTTCAAGTGAAAGAAAAAGTCACCTTTCTCTCAGGTTAAATGAGAAGCTAGAAATGATTAAGCTTATTGAGGAAGGCCTAAAGCAGAGATAGAGTGAAAGCTGGGCCTCTTGAGTCAAACAGGTTGTGAATGCAAAAGGAAAAGTTCTTGAAGGAAATTAAAAGTGCTACCCTAATGAACACACAAACTATAAGTGAAACAGCCTTATTGCTGATACAGAAAAAGTTTGAGTGGTCTGGATAGAAGATCAAACCAGCCATAACTCCCTTAAGCCAAAGCTTAATCCAGAGCAAGACACTCAATGTCTTCAATTGTATGAAGACTGAGAGAGGTGAGAAAACTAAAGGAGAAAAGTTTGAAGCTAGCAGAGGTTGGTTCATGAGGTTTAAGGAAAGAAGCCATCTTTATACCATAAAAGTGCAAAGTGAAGAAGCAGGTGCTGATGTCGCAACAAGCAAGTTATCCAGAAGATCTAGCTCAGGTAAGTAATGAAGTGGCTATGCTAAACAGATTTTCAGTGTAGGCAAAACAGCCTTCTTTTGTAAGAAGACACCAAGTAGGACTTTTATAGCTAGAGAGAAGTCGATGCCTGGCTTCAAAGGACAGGTTGATTCTCCTGTTAAGAGCTGATGCATCAGGTAACATTCAGTTGAAGTCAGTGCTCATTGACCACTCCAGAAATCCTAGAGCCCTTAGGAATTTTGCTAAATCTACTTTGCCTGTGCTCTATAACTGGAACAGCAAAGCCTGGATGACAATACATACGTTTACAACAAGGTTTACTAGGGATTTTAAGCCCACTGTTGAGACCTATTGCTCGGGAAAAAAAGATTCTTTTAAAATATTACTGCTTATTGAAAATGTGCCTGGTTATCCGAGAGCTCTGATGGAGATAAACAATGAGATTAATGTAGTTTTCATGCCTGCTAACACAACACCCATTCTGCAGCCCATGGATCAAAGATTAATTTTGACTTTCAAGTCTTATTTAAGAAAAATATTTCATGAAGCTATAGTTGCCATGGATAGTGATTCCTCTGATGGATCTGAGTAAAGTTAGTTAAAAACCTTCTGGAAAAAATTCTCTATTCTAGATGTCATTGAGAACATTTGTGATTCATGGGAAGAGGTCAAAATACCAACATTATTAGGAGTTTGGAAGAAGTGGATTCCAACCCTCATAAATGACTTTAAGAGGTTCAAGATTTCAGTGGAGACAGTAACTGCAGATGTGGTAGAAATACCAAGAGACCTAGAATTAGAAGTGAAGCCTAAAGATGTGACTTAATTGCTCCAATCTCAGAATAAAACTTGAATGGCTGAGGAGTTGCTTCCTATGGATGAGCAGAGAAAGTGGTTTCTTGAGATGGAAACCACTCCTGGTGAAGCTGTGCAAAAATTTTAGAAATGACAACAAAGGATTTAGAATATTACATAAAGTCAGTTGATAACGCAGTGGCAAGTTTTGAGAAGACCGACCCTAGTTTTAAAAGAATTTTTATAGTGGGTATAAAGATATCAAACAGTATCGAATGCTGTCAAGAAATTGTGTGGGGCACCTGGGTAGCTCAGTGGGTTAAGCATCTGACTCTTGATTTCCACTCAGATCATGATCTCAGGGTCATGAGATCTAGTCCCATGTTGGGCTCCGTGCTCAGCACAGAGTTTGCTTGAGATTCTCTCCCTCTCCCTCTGCCCCTCCTCTCTCTCTCTCAAATAAATAACTAAATCTTAAAAAAAAAAGAAATTGTTCATGAAAGAGTCAACCAATGTGACAAAGTTTATTGATGTCCGATTTTAAGACATTGTCACAGCCACCCCAACCTTCAGCAATCACCACCCTGATCAGTCAGCAGCCAGCAACACTGAGGCAAAACCCTCCATCAGCAAAAAGATTATGACTTGTTGAAAGCTCATATAATGGTTATCATTTTTAGCAATATTTTTTAAATTCAGGTATGTACATTTTTAGACATAATGTTATCGCACATTTAATAGACTATAGTGTAGTATAAACATAACTTTAATATGCACTAGGAAACCAAAAAATTGACTTGCTTTATGATGATATTTGCTTTATTATGGTGGTCTGGAGCCAACAGCTCCCAAGTATGTCTGTATTGGTAAGATAAGGAGATTACTTTTACTGGGACTTTGGATGGGTTGAATACTTGTGATTCTCTAAGGAATAGTCAGGTAGAAGACTATGAACAAACAAAAGAAAGAGTGGACACTATGTTTCTCAAGATATATGTCATCTATTATTTCTTCCTTTCCTTTCATTTAGTTTCTGGAGCACTTTATATTTCTTTCCAATAAGAGTTTTTGTGTCCTCATTTAGTTTATATTCCCTTAAGTAAATCTTCTCCTCAAGCCATTGAGTCTGTGGTTTCAAATATATATTCAGCGGCACAATTTCCTTTTCCAGAAGTCCATTCTTTCTTTCTTTTTTTTTTTTTTTGAAGATTTTATTTATTTATTTGACAGAGATAGACACAGCAAAAGAAGGAACACAAGCAGGGGGAGTGCGAGAGGGAGAAGCAGGCTTCCTGCTGATCAGGGAGCCCGATGCAGGGCTCAATCCCAGGACCCTGAGCCTAAGGCAGATGCTTAACAACTGAGCCACCCAGGCACCCCAAGTCCATTCTTTCTTTTATCTATCAGATGAAGGACAAAATATCACTGCTTTGTCACTGCATTTAATTCTGGATCCCCTTAGTAGAGCCCCCCCCTTTTTTCAGATATGTTTAAGCACTTAAATCTAAACATTAGATAAAGGAAAGATTTACTAAGTCTCATTCAGCTTAATGTGCTTTCAACTCCCATTATTGAAGCATTAAATGAAGGAATAATCAAACAAGGGAAAACAAGAGAGAGGAAATATGTGGATAAGCAACTAGGAGACACAGATGTTGAGGAATTACAATTAAGCTGAAAGATGCCCCCTAGTAACAATGTGTTCTAATGTGCAATCACCTGAATTGCCCACCAAAATATACAAATGGGTTGTTTTGCTTTATGAATGCTTAATCCTGAAAACCAGATGTGGGAAGCTATTTTTGTATAGTAAGGAGAAATTAAGGCACTCCAAATATCCAGCATTAAATCTTTCAAAATTAAAGCCAACTTATGATATTTGTCATTAACCTCCACATCTGTTTTTTGTTTTGTTTTTTTTGTTTAATAAAATAGTCACTTAAGATCAAAAAGATCTATTTTATATCTTTACCCACTGTGCGATTAACCTGCCTTCAATTCCAAACCTTCCAATGTCTCCAATAGTTTCTGAAAACAGTGTTGGTATTAAAATTATGTTAATGTTCAGCCTGGTATATATACCTGGATATAATCAGACATAGTATGGACTTGGTCAACTAGTTTATTCAACCATTACTTCATAAATATTAATTGAAAACTTTAGTTCTATACATTGTGTTGTGGTCTCAGATGTAGTACTTTTAATATTTGTGTCCCTCCCAATAATTGTTCTATTCCTTTCCTTATTTTTCATCTTATTCTTTATCATTGCATTAATTAAAAAATTTTTTTTCTGACTTCTATTTTGTTTATATCTCCTCATTCCTCTCTTCTCATCATACATTATACATAGCTTTCTATGTCACAGATCATCTCATTTCTCCTCTCACATTCTTATTCCTTTATTCTTTATATGCATTTTGCCATCTCCTCTTGCATACATCAAGGAAAACCTCCCAGTCACTAACTCATTCATATATTCATTTATTTTCTAATATTTTATCTATGTGTATTTTCCCTGTGTATATATATATATATATACTTTGAAATACATATGTATATATACATATATTATATAATATATATGTATATAATATATATGACATGAATATATACACATTTTACTTACATGTTATTTACATCTATTTTATATACATGTATGTATATAATAGATATATATAAATATATGTATACAACATATATATCTATAAATATATGTATATATAAAGTTCTGATGTTCTGTATCATCATTTAATGCATCTATATATCAACTATGTCTGTATAATTATATTATGCTTACAAATATAATATACATATAAAATACTATATTTAATTGCAATATTTATGTATACATTTGTGTTTGTGTATGTATCAGCAGTGAGTGTGTGTGTCCAGGTTTTTCTTATTTTTCCACTTACTTTTCTTTCTCATTTTCCACTCACTTTTCTTTCTCATTTCAAAGTCTTTCCTCTTTTGAATCATGAGCTGAATATTTAAAGACCCATGTAGATTTAATGGGCATCAAAAATGAGGTGACTGAGATACACTGCTCCCTGTCTAAACATGTTGAAAAAGTTTGCAGACCTAATCTCGGAAAAGTGACAGTGGTTCTACTCCTCTACTCTGCTGCAAACATCGGGCATCATTCCCAAATGGTAGTTCTTTCTACTTCTCCTGAGTTCAGTTAGCCACACAGACTAAAATAACTTTTCCTTGATTCAGTGGGAAAGCCTTTGGCAAATTGGATTGGGCAATTCATCATCATTCTAAAGATTTTATTTATTTGCCAGAGAGAGAGAGAGAGAGGAGTGCGGGAGCAGCAGGATGAGGGAGAAGCAGGCTCCCTACTGAGCAAGGAGCCTGATGCAGAACTCGATCCCAGGACCCTAGGATCATGACCTGAGCTGAAGACAGATGCTTAATCGACTGAGCCACCCAGGTGTCCCATCTTCATCATTCTAATGCAACATGTCAGGCATTCCAAAACTTACTCCCCTATCCGGCATTAAACTGCCATGTCATACCCCACCTCCTTCCACCCCCAGCCCCAGGGTTTCAGAAATTGATTCAGTGTATTACCTGTCCTCAAACTCAAACTAAGGGGAAAAGATGCATGGATCAGAAAGAATGAACAAGGGACTTGCCAAGCTTTATGTAACAAAGAACTCTTCTTCCTGAAGGAGGAAGAAAGGAGCTAGAACATGGCCAACCTAGCTGCCTCAGCTGGAGACTACTATTTGGAAATGAAGCCCAAGGCTGAGAAGGTAACTCCTGGCTAGCAGAGAAGCTAGTCAACTGCAAATCTCACTTCCTCGTGGAGAATTCAGCTTCTAAAGAAAGCATCATAGCAGAATGAGGAGGAGTACAGGTTTGGGGTTAGACTGGTCATGTTCAAATCCTCAGCTCTACAACATTGGGTAAGCTACTGTAACTTTCTCTGCCTCAGTTTTCAAAAAAAGTAGAAACAGTATCAGTACTGACCTTACTAGGACTGTTATGCAGATTAAATAGTTTAATATCTGTAGTTGTTTAAAACATGTTAAGTGCTATGTAAGTGATACAGTGAAGAAATACAGAGACAAGTTCAAGTGCCTCCTTTCTGAAGAAAATTGGATCAACAAGTCTATTTAGCTCTCTATGTCTTCTAAATCTTCCACTCTGCCATTCTCTTTAGCAATAGTTTTGCAAAAATGTTTTTTTAAAGTAAGTACCTTCAATTGAATATCTAGCTAGCTATGTAAAGCAATGATGCTTAAGTGAGAAAGAGATGCACAACAGATGGTAGGAAGCATGCAAAAGGAAGTTAGAGAACAAATTTAAAGAATCTGGTTACTTAAAGAATTAGAAAAAAAAAAACTAAGTGGAGTTCTGTTTGTAAAGAAATACTGTAATGAAAAGAATGTATGAAATAATTTAGATTTACTTTCAAACTTTATTAAAATTTTTTTTTCTATATGGAGAATCTAAAGCTGAGAAGAAAAGTTAAATTATTCTATGGAACTCATGGTATGTTGAATGACTATTATAATATTAAAATAAGAAACAATCTGGGGTTTTAACATTATTTGCCATAGGAAAACCGTATTACTTAATAAACTTGTGGAAAATCATTAAATGGTTGGGACACATTTTACCTATTGATGGTGGGATGCGGAGAGTCTTATAAGGTAAAGTGTAAGCATACCATTAAAGTAACCACATTAGGCTCAAGATAAAGTCACTAATACTGAAACCCATGTCAGCAAACCAGAACTTCAATTTTCTGTGCTCAATTCTCCCAGAGAAAGAAGGCCTAGATGAACCAATCAGCACTTGCCTGCTCAGCATATTACCCGACCCAGCTCTAAGACTTCTTTATGCTGCATATAAGGAAGGTAATTCAGCTTTAATCAATCAGCAAATGCCCCTATAACTTCCTTGTTCCTGCTCAATTTGGTCTGTAAAAATCTTTTGCCTTGTACAGTTCTTTGGAAATCCTTTCTGCTAGAATGGATAATTCCAGTTCATGAATCAAAGCCTACTGGATCAGTAAATTGTGGATTTTTATTTTTCCACAGAGGAGTGACAGGTAACCTGGGTTTACCTCTTATTTCTCACTTTTAGTTTCAGATTTCTTTCATTTTTAGGAATAGGTTTTCACTCCCTTTGGATAGGAAGTCCTATTCTAGTTTACATCTGATTGTAAAAGGGATAGGATCTGCAAATCAATGCTAAATTGGGTGCCATATTTTCAATACATTCACTACAGTACACCATGTACACTACAATACATACAGTAATATTTAATTGTTATCAACTATGATTGTTATTCCTCAGTCAGTGGTCTATTTGTGTAGTTATTGTTTTCAACAAAAGTTGGTAAGGAGCATATGCATCGTGGGGTAGAGGAAAGATAGGCACTAGGGATCTATAGATTAAAGATGTGGTACCAGCACTCAGGGAGTTCATATCCTAGACATTCAGAAAGAAATCAAAACATTGTGTTACTAGAAAGAAAAAAAAAGGAGAGAGAGAGTTATGAGAGAGCAGGAGGAGTTCACCTAATTCTGACTGGGAGTGGATAAGAAGTTTCAAATGGTTTTCCATATGCAGGAAGTGATATCTGTGCTATGTTTTAAAGCATTAGTAGAAGCTGGCCTGGGAAAGACCATGCAGAAGGATATTAGGAGCCAATAAAAGAGTCAAGAACAAAATACTAGCATGATGTAAGTTGGATAGAAGTGAGAAGATCTGGTGAGAAATCAGGTCGAGGAAGTCATGCTAAGTAGTTTGCAATTTAAATTTGCCTGTTTAGGGGTGCCTGGGTGGCTCAGTTGTTAAGCATCTGACTTTGGCTCAGGTCAGGATCCCAGGGTCTTGGGATTGAGCCCTGCACCAGGCTCCCTGCTCAGTGGGAAGCTTGCTTCTCCCTCTCCCACTCCCCCTGCTTGTGTTCCCTCTCTCGCTGGGTCTCTCTCTGTCAAATAAATAAATAAAATCTTAAAAAATAAATAAATTTGCCTGTTTAGAGGTAATGGGAACATTTCAAAATAATGACCTGTTTTATATTTTAAAAAAAGGAATTGCGTGCAGATAACTTTGAAGGAAAGATGTTCTCTTTAGTAATTTGGATAAGAAAGGCTGAGGGCCTGAATTATGGCAATAACAAAGAATAATGGTAGAAGGGAATACAATGAAATTCATTAAGGCAATCAAAGTCATTAGATGTGGTAACTCATTGAATGTAGGTTAAGTTTAACACCTAGCTCTTCCTGGCTTTCATTACTGGGAAAGTGATTCTTTCCATCACTAATAGAGGAAGTGGAAAAGGAGGAAGAAACTGAATCCAGGGTTTCAGAAATTGATTATCATGGGAATAATCCTGAAATAGCTAAGAAGAAATGTTTGATATATATGTTTGGAATATGCAGTTTTAGTGAGTTTGCTTTTATTCTCTTCATATAATTTATAGAAATCATTTCCTCCTCTTATAAATTATAGGAAAACAATCTCCATTGTTCTATATGTTTATTGTTGGTATACAAATTATATTATGGTCTTCATTTTTCACTTGAAGCGAGAATGTTGTTGCTTAAACGAAAAAGAAAAATTGGTTACCTGCGTGAGCGAAGATTTCATCCTATTGGACTCATGATATGTCAATCATTATGTTTTTGAATTTGAATTGGCTCTTTCCATAGTTTGGCTATTGTGGACATTGCTGCTATAAATATCAGGCTGCATGTACCCCTTCAGATCACTCATTTGTATCTTTGGGGTAAATACCCAGTAGTGCAATTGCTAGGTCGTAAGGTAGCTCTATTTTCAACTTTTTGAGGAACCTCCATACTGTTTTCCAGAGTGGCTGCACCAGCTTGCATTCCCACCAACAGTGTAGGAGGATTCCCCTTTCTCCGCATCCCCGCCAACATCTGTGGTTTCCTGACTTGTTAATTTTAGCCATTCTGACTGGTGTGAGGTGGTATCTCATTGAGGTTTTGATTTGGATTTCCCTGATGCCGAGCGATGTTGAGCACTTTTTCATGTGTCTGTTGGCCATTTGGATGTCTTCTTTGGAAAACTGTCTGTTCATGTCTTCTGCCCATTTTTTGATTGGATTATTTGTTCTTTGGGTGTTGAGTTTGATAAGTTCTTTATAGATTTTGGATACTAGCCCTTTATCTGATATGTCATTTGCAAATATCTTCTC